>NC_056725.1:1294043277-1294365777 GCF_019279795.1 Protopterus annectens | reverse complement strand
TTACATTTTTGAAGCTTAACACATAACACCGTTTTCTTTTACATTTGTGAAACAAGCCTGTGGATCATTTTAATATTTACAATGACATAGAATTATTTACAAAAGTCTATCTAGCCAGGCTGGCAGCCTTCACATCCCCCACCCATGGAGAACTCAAGCTAGTTTTTCAAGTGACCCTTGAGAAACGTTGCTTGAGATGATTGAGTCTATCTAAGTATACCTTAGCCTATTCCCCATCTTGAGAGTCCATCTGTGTTGGCATTGCTAATCCCACTGCAGTGCTGCACTGACATTTTATATGCTTGCAACCCTAAGCTTCATCTTAGCAACTTGGCATTTTGCTGGCTGGCTCGATGTAATCATGTTAGGGGATCGTGATCTGTAACTACAGTGAATTTCCTTCCATACAGGTAAGGCTGAAGTTTATGCAGTGCCCACACTATGGCTAGACATTCCTTTTCCACAGCTACATAGTATTCCTCCCCGGGTTGGAACCTGCGACTGAGATAAACCACTGGGTGCTCTTCTCCCTCTGAAGAAATCTGGCTAAGTACAGCCCTCGCCTCATGGTTTGAAGCATCCACCTGCACAGCAAATTTTTTGCTGTAATCTGTACTGGCTAACAAGGGGGATCCTCCCAAAGCTTTTTTATGCTTCTGGAATGGCTGCTCACATGCTGTGGTCCACACTACCTTATCTGGCCTGTTTTTCCTTGTCATGTCTGTGAGGGGAGCAGCTATGGTACTATAACTGGGGACAAACTTTCTGTAGTACCCTGCTTGTCCCTAAGAATTCCCTCATCTGCTTTTTGGTAACAGATGCAGGCCATGCCTGAATGGCTTCCACTTTGGCAGGTTCTGGCCTGATCTTACCACTCCCAAGTCTATGTCCTAGGTAGGAGACCTCTGCCATACCCACCTGACATTTGCTGGGCTTAATGGTCAACACTGCCCTCTGTAGTCTACCTGGCACCTCCCTGACATGTTGAAGGTGCACTTGCCATGAATGGCTGTAGGTGGCAATATCATCTAGGTAAGCAAGGGCAAACCCTCCTGATACTGCTAGGATATTATCTACCAGCTTCTGGAAAGTCACTGGGGCATTTTTCATCCCAAAGGGCATCTTTGTGAACTCATATAAGCCAAAGGGAGTCACAAAGGCTGACCTCTCTCTAGCACTGGGTGTCAAGGGCACCTGCCAGTAATGGTGGTATGATGCTTAGCCCTACACAGCTGCTCTAGGGCTTCATCTGTCCTAGACATGGGGTAAGCATCTGACTCTGACTATTTAATTGCTTGTAGTCCACACAGAAACTGATGCTACCATCCTTCTTTGACACCAGCACTAGTGGGGAGGCCCAGGGACTGTTGGACTTTTGAATTACCCCTAGTTCCATCATTTCCTGTATCTCCTCCCTCAGAGTCTGTTTGACTCTCTCAGACCCCCTGTAAAGGGCCTGCCTAATAGGCCTTTGGAGTCCTGTATCCACCTGGTGCTGCACCAAGTGGGTGCACCCTGTTTTCCCAGTGAACATGTCACCATACTCCTGTAACACTGCTCGGATTTCTCAAACCTGTGTAGGAGATAGCTGCTGGGACACTGCTACCCCTTCCACTGTGGTGTCAGTCCGAACCTCACTGAGGAGATCAGTTATCAGATCTCCCGCAGACACCTCCTGCAATCCACTGCAAATATTCAGCACAAGGGCATCCCTGTCATGGTAAGGTTTCATCATGTTAACATGGTACAATTTGTGCTCCTGCCTTCGGCCTAGCAGTTCCACCATGTAGTTAACATCAATGACCTTCCTCACCACTTGTAGGATCCCTCCCAGGCTGCTCACAGCATGTTGTACCTGACAGGAATGAGAACCATTACCTGCTGCCCTACAGCATACTCTATAGCTTGAGTGTTCCTATCATACCAGACCTTTTTCTGCTGTTGGGCTGCTGCCAGGTTCTCTTGGACCAAGCCCGTGAGTTCCCTGAGCTTTATCCTGAGGTTTAGGACATATGCCCCAACAGAATCCTGGTGAGATTCACACTCACCCTCCCACTCATCTTGAATTAAGCCTAGAGGCCTCCTTACCGTATGCCCATACAAAAACTCAAAGGCTAAAAAACCTGTGGATTTCTGGGGAACCTATCTGTAAGCAAACAGATGGGGCAAATATTTGTCCCACTCCCTCTTAAACTGGTCTGCAAATGCCAGTTGCATGGACTTGAGTGTAGAGTTTAACCTTGCAACAGGACCATTAGTCTGGGGATGATAAGGGGTGGTCTTTAGATGCTTCACTCCACAGTGCTTCCACAGACAAGCTAGCAGGTCTGACTTGAAATTGGCACCTCTGTCAGTCAGTATTTCTTTTGGGAAATCAACCCGGCTGAAAATCTCTAACAAAGCATTTGCCACCTTTTCCGCCTCAGTGGAGGACAAAGCCACTGCCTCAGGGTATCTTGTACCACTAGGATATGCTTTTTCCCTGTGGAACTTGGGGTACTCAGAGGCACCACAATATCCATAGCTACCCTCTGAAATGGCTCCTTATTCACAGGCAAAGGCATCAAAGGAGCTTTCACCTTGTCTCCTGCCTTGCCTAGCTTTTGGCACTGCTGACAGGTCCTGCAGTACCCTGTTACATCTCTGGAAATCCCAGGCCACTAGAAGTTCTGCATAATACATCTGTTTGTAGGTTTTATGCCCATATGACCTGCAAAGAGAATATCATATGCTACAGCTAGAAGCGTCAGACGATAGGCTCCAGGCACTACCAACTGCTGTATCCTCTCACCTTCTTGCCCTCCCTCAGGGGTCCATTGTATACAGTAACCGTTTGTCCCAGTATAGAGATTCCCCCTTCCCTTGAGAATCAGGTGGCTCACTAGCTACCTGCCTCAGGCCTTCTAATGTAGGGTCTGAGAGCTGAGCCTGTCTCAACTATCTCTTTGTAACCCTTCCCAGCTCTCCTTTCACAGGAAGTCTGGTATCCTCTAACAGCGGTGCCTCATCATCAGCTTGGGTACTACTACTCATTTCTACCTTTGCAGTCACTCCATCCAAGGGAACATCAGTACCAACCAGTAGCTGTGGCTCACCTTCAGTCTCACTGCTACAGGGTAGCTCCCTCCCTGAAGTAACCACCTCACCGGTCCTGGCTGTAAGTATGTTGTCTGACTGGGTCTCTCCCAGGCTACCGGACTCACATGCTTGTCTCCAAGCCTGACTGTGTGTGTAACTGCATAAACACATGGTACTGCCCCATTAAAATCCTTCCCTATCAAGACATCTGCAGGATGGTAGTTTGGTACCCCTGGTGCCTCAAGACAACCTACTATTGGGATTTTGTCATTCCCACTTACTGGCTCACTCACCTTTTTTTCGTCACCTTGCCTCCATGGACATCTATATGCCACATGGCCCCACTGGTTGCATTTAAAGCATTTAACCCTAGGTCCTGGACATATACCTGGACTACTGGCTTCCCCTGCTACTTGCAGATTCTCTTGGGGTGGTCTGTGCTGCCCACCATGGGTTCCTTTAGACCTATGAACAGCACTGGGTGTCCCTTTCCTATGCAGTGATGCCCTGCTTGCTAGGTATAGGTCTCCCTTTTTCCCCAACTCATCTACAGTAGAGCATAGTCCATCAGCTAACCAGATCCTCATGTCCTCAGGCAAAGTACTAAGGACTTGTTCCCTCACCTAAAGGTCTGCCAGCCCTTCATAAATGGTGACCTGACATCCACTCACCCATTTATGAAAATAAGTGCTCAGTTCAGCAACATATTCATACACGCTTTCATCTGCCTTGCATCTATGCTCACGAAACTTTATCCTGTAAGCTTCAGGTGTTAGCTTAAAAATTTCTAGCAAACAATTCTTTACAGCATTATAATTTAAGAAATCATTGCTAGACAGTTTGGAAAGTGCAATTTACAGCTTTACCCTGGAGTAAGGGGGTCAGGAACCATACCAATAGCCTTTGGTCAAGATCATACTGTTTACATACCCTCTCAAACATATGAATGAAACTATTAAAATTATCCTCCTCTGTAAACTGTGGAAGAAATTTACTGAACTTTTGGGCGTCTGGGGTCCAGTTACTCCCTTACCCATTACCTCCATCACTCTGGCAAAGAGTCAGCATCTCCTTTTCGTGCTGCCTCTGTCTCTTCTTTTCCTCAGCTTCCAGGCATAGTAGTTTCTCATTCTCCTCAGTCTGTAGATGTTGCAGTTTCTCTGTTGCTTCTGTTTCCAATCGCTTGGCCTCCAACTCAGGTTACTTTAAATCCAGATGGATTTTTAAGTCCTCTCTAGAAAAGTTGAGCTGTCCATTCTCTGAGTGTTGTACATCTCCATGGCCAGTCTGATCAGCCTCCTAATTGCTATTTTCTGATACAGTTGAGACCAATGCTGCAATCATGTCTGCTTTAGTCAGGTTTCCATGCACCAGTCCTTTACCCTGGCACATCTCAGCTAACTGGCTCCTTATCAACTTACCATACTACTCTGCTGACATGCTTGCCTGCTCTCCCTTACTAACTAAGCTAACAAGAAATAAAACAATTTTGATCTGAACTCTGAATATTCACTACGTGGCTGATTTAGAGTACAAAAACACCTTCAGTGATCACTGTACACAAGCTACAAGAATTCACTATCCACATTACTACAAACCAATTAATATGTGATGTGGCTAACTCACCACTATCAAACAATTAATATGGATATCCTACCACTGCCAAACAATTAATATGTGATGCCCGTGTGCTGGCCCAGTAATCAAGGAGCCTTAATCCTCACCACTAGCACCAGTGAGGGGCATGCACATTGGGAAGGATAACAAGCACACGCCTAGTAAAGTAAAGTACAATTTCCCACAAGAGCACACAGAGATCACAGTCAGTCTGGGGCTGCTTTTTCCCTTTCTCTCCAGATCCCTAATAACACTCCCCACTGGCACAGCTATAGGGTACAGATCTCAGCCGAGTGGTCAAGCCAAAACCTCCAGCACCCTCTCTGTCCAACCAGTGATTGGTGTCCCTGCCCAAGTAGCTGACACACGCACACACACTTTGAGATATCAATTATATACAAACACACAGACACTCCTGGGGAACTCCCAGGTTCTCCAGCTGTGCCCCCTGCTGCCCAGACTATAAGGTAGAAATCACTGCCACCAACCACTACTTATCAACTACTGTAACACCCTCCCCAAAGGGTGACCAATTCCACTGTGGGCTATTACTGTTATCCAAGCAGTAAGTGTAATTAAAGCTATTAGCATGGGTTATACAGTATCACTAAATACATGCAAATACTCAGAGAGCTTAAATTATTGCTGATCGTGTAGCCCAGGCTGGCATGACCCTGACCCTGAGTAGCATCCTGCCCTCACCAAGAATGATACATCAGTATAAAGAAAAAATGATCAATTTCAACAATTGGCTAAGCTTTTGGTGTCATTCAAAGGGGATCCAGTTTGTCATCCTGGGATGACATGCTTGACAAGCCGTGTTGCTTCGCAAGAGATGGCTTGCAGCTGTCACCCCTAGGCTTTTGAGTACTGGCCAAGGCTCTTGCTGCCCACATAGTTCCTTTTTTAGGCAAGGCTCAAAAGTCAAACCCACCTCCGTAAACAGCATAATTAACAAACAAACTGACTGTTATGCTACTCAATGCCAGGAGTTTAAATCTCAAAATGCACGCACTCGAAGAACTCCTCAGTATGGAGAACACTGACATCTGTGCAGTAACTGAAACCTGGTTCAAGGCTCCAGAGAGCACCCCAGCACTATGGCTACAACTCATACCACATGTTTCGGCCACAGAACACGGACCGAAACACAAAAGGAGTGGGTGTATCCATATTCATCAAGGATACCTACACCTCCAGGTTAGTGGTGCAGCATGATACCTCTGAGATCATCCATGTGCAACTAACATCGGGCAAATCTGCAATGCAAATTGTGGCCTGCTACAGATCACTCTCCATGACCCAGGACCACCACTCCACCTTTCTGGAGACACTGGAAAACATGAAGGTCCTACCGAAAACCTTGATATTGGGCAATTTCAATTACCCTGCCATTCACTGGGAAAACTACTCGAGTACAAACTCCCAGGTCAAGCGCTTTCTGGAATTCAGCAACTCAAATGCTCTGGATCAGCTGGTAAACTCCCCTACCTGAGGTGAAAACATATTGGACCTGGTAATCACCAAAATGGGCAAAAGGTGTTCCACACCAGAGGTCAACCCGCCACTGGTTAGATCAGACCATAAACTAATCACTGTGGATGTCCACACCTCACCACCACCCTCAACTAAGGAAACCACAGTAAAAATTTTTTCTAAAGCAAACTTCACCTTACTTAAGACAGAGGTGGTACGTTTCACAGCCCCCACACTAAAGGATAATGCTGCCCAAGATGCAGAAACCTTTATAAATGCACTCTGTGAGCACCTACAAGGAGGCATGGATCGTGCCATCCCTAGCAAAATCAAGACTCACTCCTCTAAGAAAAGGAAACCAGTTTGGGGGACCCCTGCAATAAACAGGCTATACAATAGAAGGAGGAAACTAGTTCAGAAAAAAAGCAAATTCCAAGAAGGAAAGACATCCGTGATTGGTATCAGTAAGAAACTAAGGTCCCTCATGAAATCATCCAAGGCTAACTTCGAAAGAAAAATAGCCAAGGATTCGAAAGATAACCACAAAGCCTTCTTTAGCTATGTTATGAATCTAAGTGGCAACTCACAGATATGCACTGAACTAGTGCAAAATAGCACAAAATATACTGAACCTACTGATATTGCCAACATCCTGGTAGATAGATTCAGTGCAAACTTCACCCCCCTCTCACCTCCAAAAGGGCACACAACAGTACCAGAAAAGTGTAGTGCCCCAAAAATCAGAGACACACAGGTGAAAACAGCCCTTTCAAAAGCCAAAAACACAGCATCAATGGAACCAGATGGTGTCCCAGGCTGCATCTTGCACGAACTACAGAACGAACTAACCCCCCACCTAAACACGCTGTTCAACCTCAGCCTGTCCACAGGCTACGTGCCCATAGAATGGCGTACAGCAATGGTTATTCCTCTCCACAAAGGAGGGGCCATAACTGACCCTGGTAACTATCGCCTCACAAGCCTGACTAGCCTGGTCTGCAAGGCTATGGAAAGCATCATCATGGAACTCATTAACAAAGACATTGGGAACCTCCAAACATTTGACCCAACCCAGTTCGGTTTTGTTAAGAGCAGATCATGCCTACTAAACCTGGCTGACTTCTTCGAGACAGTCACCAAGGCAATAGACAAGGGAAAGGTGGTTCACACAGCTTACCTTGACCTCGCCAAGGCTTTCGACACCATTCCCCATTCGGGTATTACAGAAAAACTCACCAGCCTGAACATAAACCCCTACATCATGAGATGGGTTGCCAACTGGCTTACAGACAGAGCTCACATGGTAAGAATAGTGGGCTCCATGCCTGACTCAACCAGTCACAAGTGGTGTCCCGCAAGGCTCGGTCCTGGGAACCCTACTGTTCGGCATATACTTCTCAGAAGTACAGGCAAACACAGGAGGACTATGGCTAACTAAGTTCACCAATGACTGCAGACTGGGAGCCATAATTAACTCTCTGGCTGACATGGACATCCTCCAAAAGGGCCTTACTGAGACGGACACCTGGTGTCAAAGTCATGGCCTCAAGCTAAATGCCAAAAAAATGCATAGTCATCTTGTTTGGGAAAAACAAAACACCCACGAATTACCACATAGGTGCCAGCCTCCTTAATACAGAAGAGGTAATAAGAGATCTGGGGACCCAGGTAGATAGTAATCTCTCCTTTGACAATTATATTGCCAAAGTAGTTAGGAAATCCTTCTGTATGGCCCATCTAATTACTAAAGGTTTCGCATCTAGAAATAAAGATGTTATAGTGCCCCTCTCCTCATCACTGATTAGACCCATCATAGAGTACAATGCCCCATTTGGGATGTACCTCACAAGACACTTCCAACAGCTGGAAAGACCACAAAAGTACCTCACCAAGAGGATTACTGGCCTCAAACATATGTTTTATGCAGCTCGACTGAAAACCCTCTGGCTGTACTCAGTGACATATCGCTTACTCAGAGGTGATCTCTGCCTGACTTACAAAGCCTTGTCCAACTCAGAATTGATAGACATGCTCCACCTAAAGAAATCCAAGTCACTGCGAGCCATGCGCTCTAGTGAGCTAAACCTCGCCACAACAATAAATAGAACATGCTGGGGGGATAGATTCCTGTCACAGAGACTCCTCATGCTTTGGAACAAAATTCCAAATTACATCAGGCAGAGCCCCTCACTAACACTCTTCAAGAGAAACCTTGACGAGTGGATGGGTAACAGAAAATACATCCCTGGGATCCCTTCATTGGCTCTGCTTGACAGAGGATCAGTTAATTAATCAATGGGGCGGCGAAAGCTGACACACTCTGGCTAGGCTTATACATGCCCTCGGGCAGATAGCCTAGTACCTACCTATGAACCTATCTCTACACAAAACAGCCACAGTTGAAAGATTTAAAAATATTTAATAATAAATAATAAAAACACAAGACAATACACATCAATTCAACACAGTGCTAATAAAGAGTTCAGAAATTACAGGAAATACTTTAAAACAACATTGTAGGATAGTCTGACATAAATATAGAAAACAGCTAGACTAATCTGGCTATATTCCTATCTCAAAGAGAAATACTATGATCTAAGATCCTACTCAAAGAGCAAGCAAGTGCTGATGAGCTGATGTGTACTGGTTCACACAAAATACAAAATGCCCAATCTTTCTCTCTGAGAAAGTCTTAAATTGATAACACACATTAATGCTGAATTATTTCAGATTGTATCATTCTTGACACTTCTACTTAAGTTTCCCAAGCTCACATAACTTACAATTTTAACATTTCTTTTTGTAATCTGTACCTGCCAGGAAGCCACAGCAATAAAAGGTACTTTACACATGAAACCTAGTAATCATCTCTGTCTTAAGACATTAGAAAGAATTTCCTGGCCCAGACATCCTGTCTCTGAGCTTGAGATCAAGCAGTCATAAAATGCTTTACTCATCAGCCTTCTTCCAGCAGGGTGCACTGTGGTTACATTTTTGAAGCTCAACACATAACACAGTTTTCTTTTACATTTGTGAAACATGCCTGTTGATCATTTTAATATTTACAGTGATATATTATTTACAAAATTCTATCTAGCTAGGTATCTAGATAGGTGTTAGAACACTGGTCTAGTAAACCAGGGATCATGAGATCTAATGTCATTAAAGCCTCTGCTTGGGCTTAAAGATTGAATTGTTAACACTCTCTTCCTGTGCAACAGAGTTTGATTCTGTGAGCTTTCATTTGTCTGTGTGACCTTTAGCAAATCACTTACCTAAACAATTTAGAAATTTGGCCAGGGCCTTCAGTGATCTCCTGGGCGACATACCTTGGAATGACATATAAATGGTCTTTGTTTTCACTGTTGAAAATTACTTTTAGCATTCACTATAAATTCACTTAATAATTATAAAATAGAGATAGTTAACAAGAAAAGTAAAGAAAACTAATACTTTTTATATTTCCTTTTGTAATTTTTTTGCATATTCATACATTTATATGTTCATAAGTAAGTACCAGGGATTTGGTCTTCAGGCCATTACAAGTCTAGCCAATATACCATATTCAAAACTGCCCTCCAGCCTCAAGGAGAAAAACAGAAGCTGTACATCCAATTCTCTAGGTTTACCTTGAATGTGAGAAGGGTGCTGCTCTGCTTGAAATGTAGCAGACAAGCTGGAATATGGATCTATCATGCCAACATGCCTTATTTAACTGTTAATGAATGCTTGGCTCCTTTAATTTGGTGTTTGAGGAAACATTTGCTCTGTGATAGAATAGAATATATGGTCTAAGAGGAGTGTATAAGAAACGGTGCAGAGGTTGAAGCTGTCTGTACATATAATTGAGGGCTGTGATGTTGTTTTTCTTTAGATCTGATGTTGTCCTTTTCATTCTTCCTCACTGTGGGTCTCGGATCAGACAACCACATTTTACAACCTTAGATCCTTATCTTGAGCTCCTGCCTCTACCCACAATGTTCTACCACAGCTTCCTTAGATCTCATTTGCCACTTCATTGAATAGATGTGGATTTCTTCTCTTGGCAATTGCAAGTAGTTTAAACTACGCTTTGTCCTAGTTTCTAAATTTTCTCTTCCATTTAACACCTTACCTGTTTCTTACCTTCGCTCCCCTCCCAGTAAGTTTCTCAAAGGTGTTAGGGCTTCTTTTTGCCTTTCTTTCTCCCTCTCCATTTTCTTCTCAGGGCCTTTCCCACCTTCTGACTTACAAAAAAAAATCTTAGAGTTAGTTAACACAACCCTCTACGAGTTGTCATGGATTCTTGGATCCTAAGAAACACCCTCATAAAATTTCAAAGGCCTTTTTGGAGCCCCCAGCAAAGGTTTCAAAGCCCTCGGATCTGATCTCCTCAGATCCGAGACCAGCTTCTACTGCTTTGGATCCAAAGCACTCCTCTCATCTGATAGAAGTCATTTCTCTTCTAGGTTCCCCTAAGCCTTCTACCTCTACCTCATCTAGGGATCATACAGCTAGGAGCCAAACCCCTAAATATTCATTCAGGACTGTTTCTTTAACCCTACATGCAGGGTTATTACAAATTGCTAAGGGGTACTCGAGGCCTGGTTCAACTACTTCCTCCAGGTCCTCCAGGAGTTTATCCGATATAGACATGGACAGGATGATGCTGAGATTCCTCAAACTTCAGATCCAGTTGGGGATTTTGTCAGATCCATCCCCCTTTGAGTCCACGAGTGTCCTTGGCAAAACTATCCAATCTTCTTCTCCAGTCTGACCAACTGCTTTGGAGTCCCAGAATCCTAGATACATATTATTTCCTTGACTTCTACAGTTACCTTGACTGGCTGTGCTCCATTGATGTTGGATTAGAGTGAGTCTCAGTTCCAAGAGGTCAGGATCAGATCTGTGGGTACGGGTTCCGCCTCCAACATTGTCAGATCTGTCACTTCACCTCAGCCCTTTGGCTGTCGACAGTGTTGGTCCGATTCTATCTGAGGGCTGTGGCTCTGGGGTTGTTCTTGTCCTCTCTTCCTCAGCTGTCTTGGCTCCAGTGGAGATGGAGGGAGTTTCACCATGTCCCTTAGTTTTCCAGGTTGTGGAAAATGTTTTCTCTTCTCACAAAGATCTGATCTCTTCTCTTTCTGGTCCTCCCATTGCCCCTGTTGGATCTGAGCACTGAGTCCATCCTGCTTGTCCAGGGTCAGCCCATCCAGATAAGTCTTTTTCTGATACATCCCCTGATCATCCCTCAGAGGAAGCTCATCTTAAGAAGTCATGCAAAATGAGGGATTTAGACTACCTCTGGAGTCCCTTACAGAGGACACAGACTTCAGTGAGGGAGAAGGATCCCCAAGATCACCACCAGATGGTGTCTCCTTTGGAAACATCTTAGAGATCCTTAGGCAAAGTGGTGGCTGGTCTGCCCAAAAGCCTTCTACTGAGGAGTTTGTGTTTCTGGAGGCTTTTTGGGCAGGTCTGTCTACGTCTTGCATGACCCCCCCCCCACAGATGACCTGATAGATCTAGCCTCTCAGCAGTCCTGGAAGGAGCCAAAGACTACTGAACCCATGCTGATGCCCCTGTTAAATTCGTATCACCCTCCCACGGACAGACCGTATTGGACTAAGGGTGTTCCAGTAGATGCATGTTGAGGCAGCAGCTATCAAAAATGAGCTATCTGAGCAGAGCTCCACTGTCCACTCACATAACAGGGAGTCAAGAGCAATGAACAGATTTGGTAAGCGCATTTATGCCTCAGCTACCTTTCAGCTGAAGCTTTTGAACTACTTTGCACACTTTTGCAGACAGACCTGGCCAAGGAGCATTCGAGCTCTCTTGCAGAAACCATGTTGGTGGAGGACTTAAAAAAAAAGTGTCTCCCCAACTGTCTGCTCTTTCTTCGATCACTAATTCATCCATGAGACTCATCTCCCATGTAGTAGAGAGCACCTGACGGGCAGTTGGCTTAGGTATTGCAATCAGAAAACATGCATGGATGAGGCTTTGTGATTTTGGGAAGCCCTTTATGGCATCATTTGTTAATGCCTCTTTTGATGGCTCCGCCTTATTTGGGCCATCTGTCAGTTACCTTAACCTGCAATGAACAGCAGGGAAAGATTCTTTCTGCCATGGGCATCAAGTTTTCTACTCCTCAGCACACTTTCTACAGGAATCAGAAAGGCAGTAAAAAGACCTGGTTCCAAAGATCCCAAGGGTCTTTCATGATCAGCATGGGGATTCTTCCTCTAGAGGCAGAGAAGTAAGTTTCAATGGAAGATGTTGCCCCAGGGGCAGAGTGGGTCTGCCAAATCAGGGCTACAGAGAACCTTTTTCTGATAGGCCATACTAGCACTTCTGAAGCATTGCATGACTGCTCATCTCTGGAGGCAGTCGGGGTCATTTTTTACTCCACCTAGGGGCTTGGACCAAAATTACAAAAAAAAAAAAAAAAATGCCTGGATGCTAAGCATAACATTCAAAGTTTACTATATTCCCTTTTTCATATCACCTCCTCAAAGTCAGGTGAGACTCCCAACATTCCACCCAGTCAGAAGGAGTATGCAGTAATAAAAGTTGCAAACAACTGCAAACTAAGGATCTGAAACCTATTCCCACTTCTTTTTACTGCCAAATAAAACCAGGGGCCTGAGATCTAAACAGTCTGAACCTGTATGCAAAGAAATCAAAGTTCCGAATGGTTACAATTCAGTCCATTCTACCACTGTTGTGAAAGGATGATTTGTCTGTGCTGTGTGGACTTAAAGGATGCATACTACCACATCAAAATGGACAGGCAATCCAGAAGTCATCTCCACTTCAGGTTGGGAACCAGTCATTATCGATTCAGAGCTCTGCCCTTTGGAATCACCACAGCCCCCAGGGTGTTTACCAAATGTATGGCAGTGGTCACAGTTCACTTATGACTGCAGGGAGTCCAAGTGTTTCCATATCTAGACAACTGTCTCCTAACTGCCCCACTTAGGCAACAACTAATTCAAGCAAGTAATTATCTATTTCAGATTTCCAGTTCTCTTGGCATCACCTTGGCATCACCATAAACCTAGTCAGTTCAAATCCTTCTCCAGTTCAAAGGCTGGAGTTCATTGGTACTCTGTTGGACACTTCAAATCAAATGGCCTCATTACTCCCTCATTACATAATGACATTGAGACATCAGGTACAATCCATTCTAGATAATATCTCTACCAGCAAGACTGATACTTCAAGCTTTTGGATCTGTGGCAGCTGCCATCACTCTGGTTCCATTAGCAAGATTTGTTTATGCGAGTTCTCCAATCGACTTTGGCTGTTCAGTAGTATATTCTTTACCATTCCTTATCTCTTCCTGTCAAACTAACATCGATCTGCAGATGTTATCTTCAATGGTGGATTTTGTCAGGGATGATCTTTATATCGGCAGACCTTTTCTTCTTCCTTCTCCCCTCAGCCACTGTGACCAAGGATGCTTCCCAGTTGGGATGGGGTGGGGGGGGGGCATTTCATAGGGAAGATGGTCCAAGGCATGTGGACTTATTCAGAGACCAGGTTGCATATCAGTGCTCTGGAGATGAGAGTGGTCCTCTTGACATTGCAAACCGTTCAGGACATTTTTCCTTTGGAAACTATTGCAGTTCACACAAACAACATGTCAGTGGTATGGTACATCAACAAACAAGGAGGAACCCATTCATACCCATTTTGCAGAGAGGCCCTGAGAGTCTGGGAATGGGCAATATCTTCAGACTGCTTTCTTCTTGCAACACACATACCAGAGAAATCCATCAATTTGGGGGACAAACTCAGCAGATCTAGTTTGGCTCCTCATGAGTGGTCCCTCAATCACTAGTGAATTTGATTTTCAGCCAATGCGGCCAACCTTGTTGCAACCTCTTTGCTTCCCCCCAAGAACAACAAGTGCAGCAAGTACTTCACTCTGATCCCCCCTCTGGGGGAGCCACCAAGGGACACTCTAGTTCTTGATTGGTGCTCTGGTGTCCTTTATGCCTATTCCCCTCTTCCATTGATCCCAAAATTTCTACAGAAAGCCAGAAGGCTAAAGAGCTCTGTAATCCTCATTCCCTTTACTGGCCTCATCAGGTATGGTTCCCCTGTCTCTGATCTCAGCTGAAGTGCCCTCTTTGGATTCTGTAACCAACTCAGAACCTCCTGTCTCACCTGACAGAAATTCAGTGTCACAATTGACATGGCTTTAAACTAACCGCTTGGTATCTCCAATTCCATTAATTGTACAAAAGTCCAGGCTTGCTTCCCTTGTAAGAGACGTGTTAGCTTCACAAAAAGCATCCACTAAAAAGTATACAGAAGCAAATGGAAAAGATTTGCTGTCTGGGCTTCTGAAGAGAATATTGATCCATTTTCAGCCCCCACTTCAGCCATCCTTCTTTTTCTTATGTCACTCTTCAAGGAAGGGGCTAATTACTCTACTATTAAACTTCAGTTGGAAGCCTTATCCAGCTTTTATCCTGGCAATGTTTCTGGTTCACTTTCTGCATCTAGATTATGCAAGGCACTCATGAAAGAGATTTTTCTACTTAAACCTCAAATAAAAGACCCCTCTACATCATGGGATCTCACTGTTGTTCTTCAAGGCCTTACTCATAAGCCTTTTGAACCAGCTAGTGATTGTAACATGACATTTCTGTCCTGGATGACCATATTTTTGGTAGCTATTACATCAGCAAAGAGAGTTTCCAAACTTCAGGCCTTGTCATCTAAGCCACCGTACATTATTTTTCATAAAGAACAGAGTAACCCTCCATACCAATCCATCCTTTATGCCTAAGGTGGCCAAAGAAACTATTATTATTCAGTCTATTAAATAAACAGTATTCTTTCCAAATTTCTCTAACAAGGGCAAATATGTTTTACACCTTCTAGATGTCCACAGGCAGCTTCAGTTGTACCTTCACAAAACAAAACTGTGCAGGAAATCTGAAAAGCTGTTTGTACATTTTTCTCCTAACTGTATAGGTCATTTAATCACTAAGTGTACTCTGGCCAAATGGATTAGAGATTGCATTTCTCTGATTTATTCAAAGAATGGTATATGGTTACCTCGCCCTCCTAAATCCTACTCTACTAGATATATGGCCACTTTATCTGCTTTTTCCTCCAGAGCATCAGGTGAACATATTTGTGCCTCAGCCACCTGGTCAGACTCATACTTTTGTGACACACTACAAATTGGACATTGTCTCCAGAAGCAGAGCTTCTTTTGGTTCAGTAGTACTCCAGCCACCCAAGGGTAACATACCTGGGGACTCTGACCCAGTAGTGAGGAAGAATGAACAGGACATCAGATTTAGATATTATGTACTTACCATAACTTGTCATCTGTGTTGGCCATTTTCATTCTTACTCACCTTCCCTCCCAGTCGTCTCCCAACCTAGTGACTCCTAGAGAACTGAGTGAAATTTTAGGATTTTTTAGGGTCCTGGTTTGAGCCTCTGTTTCTTCTTTCTATCTCGAGAATTTTTTTTTTCTGTAAGCAGTTAAGACAGCAAACTCAATCTGAGGAAGCTGTAGAGAGGGGTAGAGCATTGTGGGTAGAGGAAAGAGCTTTAGATTAGGATCCAAGTCTGTAAAATGTGGCTGAGTTGGATCTGAGGGTCGGATCTGAGACTCAGTAGTGAGGCAGAATGAAAATGGGCAACACAAATGCCAGGTTATGGTAAGTACATAACTTCTAATTAGCAATGCCTCTCAAGTTGAATAATATGTTTAGACAAATACATGCAAAAAGGGACATTATATTCATTAATGGTTTTGATGAGAAATAAGTAAAGGGAAATTAAGATTTCTTTGTATCTAGAGGAGATGCCTTTGGACATTAGATGAGTGAGACAGACATCTTTCAAGACTATTGCAGAAACGTGTTGGTAAAAAGATAAGGAATTAGCAACAACATTGCATGGATTTCTTAACAACTGTGACTGATTGGAAGGGATGGCGTGGAAATATTTTGTTTACCAAAATAAACTCTATTACATTTTTCACATTTCATTTAAGACTTTGTCCTTGCACCAGTTAGCATAGATTAACCCATGTTGGTTCAGTCATTGAAAGTCTGAATAACAATATCCAATTTACAGTCATATGCAAACTTAGATAACCATTGGCCAGGAGTTTTGGCTTGAAGCTCTGAGAAATAAATGCTAAATAGGAGAGGGCAAAACTTTGGTTCACCCCTGGAAATTTTTTGCTTTCAGAACCACTACCAACTCTGACCACCTCAGTACTGTGAGACAACCAGTTAATTATTCAGCTCAAAATGTATGGATTTATATTCAGAGTTACAATTCTGTCAATAATGAATGGACGGGGAATAATGTCAAAGACATTGGCCAAGTCCAGTTACACTCTGCGTACTTCACAATAACCATCCTTCTGCCTTCATGAATTTTTCAAAGAAATTTATGAGGTTAAAGAGGCAGGACCTTCCTTTGAAAAAAGCCAAATTGATGAGTCTCCACAGGGTTTAGAGATTTTTAACTATGCATATGAGTCTAGTGAGATTAATAAGTCTCTAGTTACTTGGATCTGTGATTGGGCCACCTATGTGTAACAACATTGAAATGTCTATTTCTTAGGCATCAGGAATGTAAGGGGCTAAGATTACAAAGTTTATGCAGTGGTTCAGATAAGTCATACTTGATACTGACAATGAGAGAGTCTGGTATTTTTATCACTGCTCACGGACAAGCTATGGCTGGAATAACATTACACCAAATCTGTCAGCTATGATATTAGCTGTATCCTTTGGGTCAGCATGGGCAGTGTTATTGTGGACTAGCTCCAAATATTGCTGGGTATTAGTTCTTAACTCCCTGCCATAGTTAAAATGATTTGTAATTCTTTTTTAGTTTCAGTGGCTGTTGCATGATCATATTCAGATTTATGATTCCTAGTGGTTCCCTTAAGCTCCTTAACAGTTTGCTTAAGTATGCCCTTAAGGTATGTAAAATGAGATCTTTTATAGCCACAATGTCAATTCGTTCTTTTGTTGTAGTAATTTATTTATACATGTATTCCATCACAGGTGATTTTAAATTTCTCACCATATTTCCTCTGAACAGGGACTGCTGTATCAATGCAGCTACTTAAAAGGGAGGAGAAGTCAGTGGGATAGGCAGTGGCTTTCACGGTTGGGGTGTTTCATCAGGGAAGGATTACAGTAGAATTTGTTTAGATCATCCAGTAATCTAAGAAGGCTTGCTTTCCAGAAGTCATCAGCACAGTTTTTGCAGGGTAGCCACCAATTTTAATGGAAAAAATCCCTGATTTGTAGTCTGATATAATGAGAGAAGATGATACATGTGACAGCATTCAAGAAGTGGTGATATTTGTGAAGACAATACCAAGGGTATTTGGGCCCCTATTAAACTAGTTATTTGTACAAAAAGAGTTACCATTTATAATGTCGGGGAAATATTAGGCATGCCATTTATTGGGTTTAATTTCTCCAAGTCTTTTGGCTTTCTATCACCACAATGGGAATGGATCCCATTCTTAAGTTAAAGTATGATTAAAGTTCATGAAATTAATATAGTATCTGAAGTAGGAACTTCATTTGTCAGCAACCTTTGGGTATCGGATCCGATCTCGGATCCGAGCCAACAACTTATTTAACAGCTAATAGATCCAAGCTCCTAGCTCCTCCCCTTACCCATAACCCCCTGCTAACCCTGACTGACCCCAGATCTAGTTTGCCGCGCTTAGACTCAGCAGCTAGGTTATGAGCTTCTGCTCAGATAAGTGGTTTTGATTACTTATTACCTATAAATCTCATTAAAGTGTGTGTGGTTAGGTTCCTTAGTGTTTAAAATCCTATATTTAATTGTTTTTTGTGGTAAATTGTGTTGTCCTCCCCTCGCTTCGCTGGTTCGTAGTGTGTGAGTGTGCACTTGTAAGTTGGGGCCTTACGTGTGAGTGTGTTTTTTTTTTGTAGTCAAAAAAAAAAAAAAATGTCTGAGGCCCCAAAGTTGATTTTCTCTAAGTGCACCGAGTGTGGCCATAAGCTCTCACCGGTGGATGGCCACACTCGGTGTGTCCGGTGCCTTGGGGTTGAACACCTATCCTCTGGTTGCTCGATTTGCACTGCGTTCAACACCAGGGCACTGAAGGACCGGAGGTCGAAGCTGATCCTGGCGGGACTTTTGCCCTCGGATTCGGCTTCGGCCTCCGGTACTTCTGTGGCCTCCTCCCAGGCCTTGGTGGCGGCCACTCCTGCCTCTCTCCCCCCGGCCGGGACTCAAACTCCCACTTCTGCGCCGGAGGAGGGGGAGGCCAGGAAGGAAAAGAAGAGGGAGAAGCACCACAAGCGGAGGGCCGAGGCCTCCGCGTCGGCCCCCCCAGCTAAGCGGGCTTCTCCCTCTAGGTCTCCCAGGTCTAGGTCTCCTCCTTCTCGGAACCAGTCTCCATGCTTTTCACTGGGTCCCAAGGAGGGGGAGATCTCCGTCGAGGTCATCAAGGCGGCACTCCCGGCCTGCCTCAGTGGCCTCATCGAGATCAACACGCAGCCTGTCGGAAGCTGATTTGGACCACGTGATGAGAAGGTTCATCCAGGCCCAAATGCAGATGGGAGTGCTCTTGCCCCCCCCCCTCCGGGGGGGGAGCTCAACACCCTATTTTGCCCCGATAGCTCCTTCTCTGACCCGCTTCCTGGGTTCGGAGCGTTCTGAGCCGGGGTCGGGTCGGCTCCGACAGTATCGGGTACTTCGGCGCCGACTCTCCCCTCGAGCTTGCCGGATCCATCCTTGTCGGATCCAAGCTCTCGGAGCCGTGCTCTGAGCTTCGGATCCGAGGGGTTTAGTGTGCCTTCGGCTCCGTCCAGGTCGGAGCACACTGGCCTCTTGGATCCATTGGTCTCGGCGCCGGCTCCGATCCGCCCTTCAGATCCGGGCAAGGGTCGGTTCTCGAATCCCACTGAGACCGGCTCTCCCTCGGCATTCGAGGTGGTGGAGAGGGCACTGTTGAGGGCATCCAGGCCCCTCTCCCTGCTACGGCTCCATCCCGCACTCCCTCTCGTTTAGGTCAGGCTTCCATCACTCGGCCTCAGAGACAGCCTGCTTTGATGTCTCAGGTCGTTCCACTGGAACAGGACGTTGCTGGTGAGTCTTCCTCGGACAGCCCCCCGAGGATGTCCCTCACAAGCGGAAGTGTAAGAGGAGGCACGTGGACTCCCCCGAGTCCTTAACAGAAGATATGGATTTGGAAGAGGGGGAAGGCTCCCTAAGATCACCCCCGAGGATGTCTCCTTCGGAGACATCATGGAAATGCTTAGGATCGGGGGGGTGGTCTGCCCCCAAGGCTTCCTCTGACGAATCTGTGTTCCTGGAGGTGTTCAAAGCAGGCACGTCTAACTCTTGGGTGTCCCCTCCGGCCAACCCCCTGGTGGACCTGATTACCACCAGGGCGTGGAAGGAGCCAGACACTGTGGAGCCAGTTCCCAAGTGCCCCGATAAGATTCTGAGCCCCCCTTTGGAGAGGTCCCACTGGAGCAAGGGTCCCCCCGTATATGCCATGTTGGTGGCGGCAGCCACCAAGAGGGAATTGGCTCAGGAGAGCCCCTCTGTGCATCCACCGAGCAAAGAGTCCCACTCGATGGATCGCCTAGGGAAGCGGGTCTTTAGTTCAGCGACCTTCTCAGTAAGGTCCCTGAACTACATGACACATGTCATTAGGATGCATCAAGACCTTATCAAAGAGTACGCTGCTTCTCCCCCGGAGTGCATGTCGGCGGAAGACAAGCAGTTGTATTCCACTCGCATGGCCACTCTAAGATCAATATTGAATACCTCTATGCGGCTTTTATCCCATGCTACAGAGGGAGCCACTAGAGCCAGTGGAGCAGGCCTAGTCATAAGACGTCAGGCCTGGCTCCGACACTGTGACTTCGCGGAACCCTTCAATGCGTCATTTGCGAATGCCCCTTTTGATGGTTCTGCCTTATTTGGCAAGACCATTCGTGAAACTTTAGTCCAGAGCGGAAAGGACGGGAAGACGTTGTCTGCCATCGGAGTCCGCTTCTCTGCTCCCCAGAGGTCCTTCTCCAAGAACCAAAAGGGACAGAAGAAGATGTGGTTCCGGAAATCGCAACATTTCCAACCTGCTCTGGACAGCCAGTCCTTCCGTGGCAGAGGAGGACAGGGAGGACGCCGCCCTAGAGGCAGAGGGGGCCCGAAAAATTTTGGGTCCAGAGAATCCTTCTCTGATCGGCCCACGCAGCAACCCTGAGGGGTGGCCCGACTGCTCCACTCTGGAAGCAGTCGGGGGGGCGTTTCTCGAGGCACCTGGCAGATTGGGAGTCCATCACAATGGATCGCTGGGTTCTTCGTATTATATCCAGAGGTTACCACATTCCCCTGTATCACGTCCCCAAAGTCAGAAACCTCCCTGATGTACCACCCGATCAGAGGGAGGTAGCAGCTGCAGAGATTCAGAAGCTCCTAGAAAAAAGAGCCATCCAACCCGTCACCCCAGGCCAGTTTGGATTAGGGGTTTACTCCAGGTTCTTTTTGGTGCCAAAAAAGACGGGGTCTTAAGGCCAATTCTCGATTTTCCTTCTTTGAACCTGTTAGTAACCAAACAAAAATTCCAGATGGTCACCCTTCAATCCATCCTCCCCCTTCTGCGGGAGAACGACTGGATGTGCTCAATAGACCTCAAGGATGCATACTACCACATTCGGATGGACAGACGATCCAGGAGGTTTCTCCGCTTCCGGCTGGGAGCCAGTCACTACCTGTTCAGGGTCCTTCCCTTTGGTCTCACTACAGCCCCCAGGGTGTTTACCAAAGTATTAGCAGTGATAGCGGCCCACCTGAGACTCCGGGGAATACAGGTTTTTCCATATCTGGACGACTGGCTCCTGACCGCCCCAACAAGGCATCTACTCTGCTCAGTCAGGGACTACTTCCTTCGACTTGCTCCCCAGCTGGGCATCACTATCAACATGGACAAGTCCTCTCTTGCACCGACCCAGGTGATAGAGTTCATAGGGGCCAAAGTAGACACGAGGTACCTTATAGCATTCCTGACTGCGGAATGACTGCAAAGCCTGAGACTTCATGTACGGACCATCCTCCAATTAGAAGCTCCACCGGCGGAGTTGGTCCTGAGGGCTCTAGGCTCCATGGCGGCGGCAATCACTCTTCTGCCGTTGGCTCGTCTCAACATGAGGGTCCTGCAGTGGACCCTTCAAGTCCAGTGGTCCTTTCTACACTACCCCCTAAGCCATCCTATTCCCCTCAACAAGGCTTGCAGGAGGGCTCTCTTGTGGTGGCTCCACCCCCCGGACCTCCATACGGGACATCCCTTCTCCACGCCTCTCCCCCTCACCACTGTGATCACGGACGCCTCTCGCCTCGGGTGGGGGGGCATTGCTCAGGCAGGACGGTCCAAGGCACGTGGAACGACACAGAGACCTCTTTGCATATCAATGTTCTGGAGATGAGGGCGGTGCTCTTGGTGTTGCAGGCATTTCACAACCTTCTTCCTGTAGGACCTATTGCGATACAGACGGACAACATGTCAGCTGTCTGGTACATCAACAAACAGGGGGGAACCAGGTCCTATCTTCTCTGTCGAGAGACCATGAGAGTGTGGGAATGAGCGATCTGCACCAACCGCTTTCTTATTGCAACGCACATTCCGGGACGGTCCAACATACTAGCAGACAGACTCAGCCGCACCATCCTTTCACCTTACAAGTGGTCTCTCAATCCCCAGGTAGCCAGGTGGATTTTTGCTGTGTGGGGGCAACCCTGTTGCAATCTTTTCACTTCTCCCTCAAATACGAAATGCAACAGCTACTTCGCTCTAATTCCCCCCTTCGGGGAATCCCCGAGAGACGCTCTGGTGCATGCTTGGCCTCCCGGTCTGCTTTATGCGTATCCTCCTCTACCCCTGATGCTGAAACTCATACAGAAAGCCAGTCAGTTGGGGAGCAGAATGATCCTCACTGCCCCATTCTGGCCTCGTCAAACGTGGTTCCCTTACCTGTGGTCTCACCTAGTGAATCCTCCTTGGATTCTGGATCCCCTACCGGATCTAATATCTCACCCACTAGGTCTTTCGACCCCGAATCTGGACAGCCTAAAGCTGACAGCTTGGCTGCTCCAGCTCCAGTCCTAGTCAGGACTCCTGGTATCTCTTCCCCAGTTAAAGCCATACTAGTAGCGGCACACAAACCTTCCACCAGGAGGGTCTATCGCAGTAAGTGGAAGCGTTTCTCCATCTGGGCGGAGCATCATAATTTAGATCCCTTCACAGCACCGTTGCCGACTGTGTTGGAGTTCCTTACAGGTCTTTTTCATCAGGGGGCTAGCTGCTCAACGGTCAAGGTTCAACTAGCAGCTATTTCTCATTATCATGTGGGACATGAATCAGGGCCTTTGATCACGGCAAAATTGTGCAAGACCTTTCTCAAGGGTACCTTCTTGCTCAGACCCCCTATCAAAGACATTGTACCCCCTTGGGATTTATCACTAGTCTTACAGGCCTTGACAGCTCCCCCTTTTGAACCTGCCGCTTCTGTTGATCTTAAGTACTTATCCTGGAAAACGGCGTTCCTGGTCGCTATTACTTCAGCGAAAAGAGTTTCCGAGCTTCAGGCCCTTTGTGTAAAACCCTCGTACTTGGCCTTCCACCAGAATAGAGTATACCTCAGGACCAATCCCTCATTTCTTCCTAAGGTGGCCTCAGAGGATAATATCAATCAATCTATTAACCTGCCTGTCTTCTTTCCTAAGTATCAAAACAAAGGAGAATACAAATTGCATTCGTTAGATGTGCACAGACAACTGCGCTTCTACATTCATAGGACGGCTGGTCATAGACAATCTGACCAGTTGTTCATCTCCTTGCCAAATTTAACTTAGGCAAATCTGTTTCTAAAGTCACTCTGTCACGATGGGTATCAGTGCATTTTCTTGGCCTACGAAAGTTCTGGAAGGCCCGCACCTCAGGCAGTACGTGCGCATTCTACTCGTTCTATATCTACCTCTGTTGCCTTTAGGTCTAGAGTATCGTTGGATGATATTTGCTCTGCAGCCACTTGGTCCTCATCCCATACTTTTATCAACCATTATAAGCTGGAAGTTATCTCCAGAGGGAGAGCATCCTTTTGCTCCGCAGTGCTCCAGAACATCCTTCCATGAAGGCCGCCCAAGATCTAGGTAGCTGGGGACTCTGTCCCAAAGGTTGCTGACAAATGAAGTTCCTACTTCAAATTAAGAAGTTATGTACTCACCATAACGTTCCATCTGAGTAGGTATCTTCATTTGTCTGCAACCATCCCCCCTCCTACCGCCTGACCTTCGAATTTTAGTTCTGGATGTCCCTTCCTTAGTTCCTTCGGGACGTATCTAGCCTGTTAGCTGCTTATATATGGGCAAACTTGATCTGAGGTCAGTCAGGGTTAGCAGGGGGTTATGGGTAAGGGGAGGAGCTAGGAGCTCGGATCTATTAGCTGTGAAATAAGTTGCCGGCTCGGATCCGAGATCGGATCCGATACCCAAAGGTTGCAGACAAATGAAGATACCTACTCAGATGGAACGTTATGGTGAGTACATAACTTTTATTCAATCTTTGATCTTAGCCAAAAGTGCTCTTCTCAGCACCTGCAATGTGCCCAGAACTGACTCCTTCTGTATTTCATATTGAGTTGCATGTATTTGTAGCATGTCTATATATCACTGTAAAGTCTTTTTTTATCAGACACATTGTTCCTTCTACTATTGGAACTGTCTGGGTATCTTTCTTCCATTTTGCCAACATTTCTGCCTACAAATCCTGGTATTTTGTGACTTTGTGTCTCTATTTCTACATAAGACAATAATTAGTGCTACTTCTCTCTTCTTTTTTTTTCCCCAAACACCTTTATTGAATTATCAGTTGTGACATAATGAACTACAATATCTGGTTTTCTCACATCTGTTTTTTCAACTGTTGTTTATGGGTGATCCTATGTGATAATACATATACTTCATCATTCTGTAGAAAGCTTTGTGGCTCATATTTCCAATGCTTTCTAGCTACTTCAGTATTGTAATGTTTGCACAATCTCCAATGCAACATTCTTGCCACGTTGTTATGACTTTCAGTATACAGGCATTCTGCCATTAGTGTATCACACCCACCAATGATGTGCAAACACCTCCAGTTCTGTTTTACAAAACCCACATGTTCAATGGACTTTATAAACCCATGTGTACATGGTCCACTATCCTGGGCCACCAATATTAACTTGTCATTTTTTGGTTTAAATTCACCTCTCCCTAAACATTTCTGCATCAGATGCTGGTCGACGTGAGGTTATTCCACGAGTTTTCTGTACTTGCAACTATACTTATGCCTTTTCAACATTTCCTGCCTTCTCATCTGCTCCTTCTTATAGTTTTCTTTTGTTTTTTTAGCACGCTCAGTTGCTGCCTGATGTTTCTCTACTTCTGGTTTTATTTCCATTATTGCTTGACAGAAATATGCTTCTGCTAAACTATGTAGGGAAGTCATCTTAAACTTGTTCTCCTCATATTTTAAAACTTTCACTATGTTTAGATCTTGTGAGGTCAGCAGATATGTATGTAGACCTATAACTGCAGATCTATTCATGAAATCAATTTCGAGGAGACCTATACCTGCTTCAGAACATGTAATATATAGTCTTGGTATACACTGATTTCTATATATCATTTGACAAGCGTGAAGCTTTTTCTTATTTTGCTGTACAACTGATCTAGTACCTTTAGTCAGTCAACCAAAACTGTAAGTTAGAACAGGAAAAGCAAATTTATTTATGGCTGTTCCTAGATGTCTGGGATTTTTTCAGTATTAATTTAAGTCTTATGAAATATTAATTACTGAGCTTTGTTCACATTTGTTCATGTCTTACTGTTGAACCTTCATCAGTTCCCAAATATTTATACACTTCCTCTTGCTCAAATTCCTTTATATCACATTTCTGCCCCAAACTGGTATTTTCTTGGTGCTACAGCTTTCCTGCTTTAAATGTTGCTTTTGTACATTTAACAAGACCAGATAATTTTTTATATGCCATCTAAGAAGATTTTAACCACTTGCAGCTAAGCTTTCAGCTCCTTACCCGATGAGCTATACAGTTTTAAATTATCCAAAAAAAAGATGACAAGTCTTTAGACAGCTTTTTTCAGCCATGACCTAATCCATTAAGTAAGCAACTTAATTGGTTGATCGCAAGACAAAAGAGCAGCTGCAACAGTCACCATTTGAAATTTTATCCCTGGAATAACAATTTCTCCTTTATCATGGCTTAACTGCAAAGTGGTTTGCTACTGTTTCATAGTGTAATGTAATTGATACATCTGTAAAGACTCCTTTATCGATAAATGGGGGATACTGTCAAATGCTTTTTTATAATCCATCCGTGCCATACTTAGACTCTTCCCCTTTTTAAAAATTCTCCTTTATGACTTTATTTAACATAAGACTTTCTTTTGTTGCCTTTGTTCTATTACCATAATTGAGTTTTCTTCTAAATGACTATAAACTCTGTCTGCATCAATGTATGAATTGCTTATTTTGTACTTTTCTTTTATATTTATCTAAATATCTTTCAAGTTATTTTTTCTGCCTGTGCTATCTTTAGTTCATTATTTGAAATAGGGTACAACTGAGCCTGATCTGTTCTGATACTGCAGATTGATTTTATTATGTCTGTTTTTCTAAGTTTTCTTGTTGATCTGTTCCTTCTTCTATACTCTCCTAACAGTGACACTTCTTGACATAATTGCTTTACAGTTTTATCTGTTCAATACTTCCATGATGGCATCTGATTTCTTCCCTTATTTCCCCTTATTGCTCTGTGTATTTGAGGTAAGACGTTATCTGTTATTAATTTAGCTGCACAGTAATATATCCTAGTTACATCTGTTACTTTACATGGCTTTCAGTTAATAGTCTTGATTACTACGTTTATTTGTTTTATCAGCCTTCTAACAATTTGGATCTTACTGACTTTCTGTAATCTATTTCTTTCATTGATCTTAATATATCTATCCATCTTTAGTAAATCAAGCAACTATTCCCTTAGATCATTTTCTTCATACTGAGGGCATATTCTTCCATTTCTTGGGGCATTCTATACAAAGTTTCCAGAACATCTTCCTGTGACATAGTCTGTTCAACTGCATTCTGCATCATCAATTGCTCTTTCATATGGGAACTCACTGGCCTATCACTCCACAATATTTACTGCATCAGAGTTGCCACTGTTTCCTGCTCCTTCCCTTGCTGTGTAACTCTAACTGAAGTTTTTTACTTGTTTCCATGGCTGGATATGAAGTGCTACTTAATTTTATCTAGGGTGATTTTGACAACAAAGAGTTCAAATGTGGTAGCCCAAAGAATCAGTCTTAAGGTGATGGCATCCTTGACAAATACTGGTACTTCTGCATATCTACCGGTAGCTCTGAAGACATGATAATTACCAAACCAATGAAATGGCAGAGTGTTTTCACTGCTTTCACATTTTATCTCTAACTACATATTTATGAATGTGTTCAAGTTGCAGGAGGTTCTCAAGTTTGATAAAGACTACTGCCTTTGGGTTTAGCCTTTTTAATGTGTTCTGAATGAAACTTTACTGGGTTGACATGTCCAGCAGATAAACTCTGCCTTAAAATGATAGTTAGTAGGGAAGTAGAAAAGAGTTTATCCATAGTGAAAAAGCATTGGTAGAAAAGGTGATAGCATCTATGGCAAAGAAGGATGTGATGTTAAAAAGAGGCCCCATCTGCCTATTTGGTAGATCAGGTGTATATAAAAGATCACATAGCACTTGTCAAAAAGAATACGTTTTGAGTTATACATATTTACATCTTAATGCAAAACATTCTGTTTGTATTTCAACAATATTTACATTTACTTTGACAGCATTTGCAATATTTATATTTTCAATAATATACATCTTCAATTTCATAAACTTTAACAGCTTTCATTCTGCACCCATTCTTTTCTCTACATCTTTTTATTTCAACCAGCACATATTCATTATTCCTATTTTTATTATACAGTAATTTATCACATCTTCTTCTCCACATCACCCATATTGCAACCATCAATATCCTGTTCCATCTGCCAGCATCACATTTTTTTTACATATTTTCCATTCAGTGTTATGTCCATGTGTATATTTTAAAACCCATCTCGCTTATATTAATTTAGATTTTTTTCCAAAACTCTCCATTCTTTCTCTAATCTAAAAATTAATGATTTGCTATTTCTTCATCACAATATTTACATTTTTTCACTGATTTAAATGCCATACTACTTTTTACAGACAAATTATTTAATAATAAACTACTTAGAAAATCTCCAGTATCATAGGAATATTCAAAACCTTCATTTTTTATTGCTATTTAATTTAATCCTTATGATCTTTCCATGGCTATATTAAATAATATGTCTACATTATCATGTTATACCATTCATTTCTATTTTTAACTTCATCTATCTTGATTTTCCATCACTTCATCTTGCAGTCATATTCTTTTTTTTTTTTTTTTTTTCGTATCATCTCCTCTTTTTTACTTTTCTTTTCTTTCACTTTCCTTTTTAATTTTTTCCATTTTTCCATATTTCATTTACAGTATTTCCAGGGTCTGTATTACCAGATCAAAACTTTAGCTACTCGAATACCTAAAGATCGATCTGGTAATATCGAAATCCAAAAACCACAAACTGCCAATTTCACACAGAGAAAGAATTCCCTTGGCCGTTATGTGGATTATGCCCTTTTGTCCAATATAGAGTGATCTTGGAGTTGGTATATTTGAGTTTAAAAGGGTTTTTTTTTTTTATATGGCCAAGGGAATTCTTTTCCTGCATGAAATCGTCCGTTCGCGGTTTTTGGATTTCGATATTACCGGATCGATCTTTAGGTATTTGACTAACTAAAGTTTCGATCTGACAATATAGACCTGCATATTCATATCAAGCATCCCTTTTCTTAATATTTTTGTACCCAGAATTGTTGTGTGTGTATGTATGTGTGTATATATATATATATATATATATACATATATATATATATATATATATATATATATATATATATATATATATGACAGCTATACAAATGGATTTTTTTTATTGAAACCTCATTCTCTTTTATTATACATAGTTCCCCATCTAATTGGATATAATCTTGATCCCTAACATAAATCAGAATCTCTTAACAGTTCTTTTCCATTTTTTCAGAAAGCATATATGAACTCCCCAAATATCCCAATTTATTGTATATACATTCTTCTAAAGGACAAATGGAAAGTTGTCCACCAAGTAACTTATTTGTTTCATCCAGAATTTTTGTTAATTGGTTTTTTTTTTTTTTTTTTTGCTTTCACCTAACCTGATTCCTAATATATTTATTTCATTTCTAGTAAAATGTATTCTATCTTTTTAACCATACCCTATACTTTTTGACCTGTTTAACCTTAACTCAGCTTTACTTAACCCCCTTTCAGTCCTTGTTACAGTTTCCCTCATTCATACTATGTTTATTACAATAATTAAAACATCTGTGTATGAAAGATTTAGAGATATTCTGTCTTATTCCATTTCTCATTCTGCTTTCTCATTTCACCAGTACATTTTTATTATTGTATTACTTGCTAGCACAAATGAACACATACTCATTGAACACCTCTGACTCACCCCTTTTTCATTTTTAATTTTTGTTCCTAACCAACCATATACCATAATCTGTACCCAAGATATGTCATAACACCTCTTTAATAGTTTTATTATTTTTCCAAACTCATAATCCCCTAAAATATTCCAAAATTGCTTCCAGACTTACTGAATCAAATGTGTTGGTGCATCACATGCAACCATCTTTATTTTCTCTTAAAATAGCATCTATTACTTCTTTTATTAATACTGACATTTCCTTCACTTGTTTCTCTTTACTCCATATACCCCTTCCCCTATCAGTTCTTCCCTATTCGTTTTTGTATTATTTTAATAACTGTTTTATAATCAGAATTGCACAGTGTTACTGATCTCCAGTGCATAATATTTTATCTTTTTTCCCTATAAATTTAATCACATTGGCTTATCTAAACTATCCTGTCTTGGTTTGTGATTGACTGTGCAGTTGCCTGGTAAGAAAAGTTTTTATTTCAATCTACATTTTATTTTTTACCACTGTTTTTCACTGCTTGTAAGAAGAAAGAGATGGTTTATAGACGAGAAGATTTACTTTAATTTGTATTCCATTTTTACCCCGTTTGTAGGAAGAAAGGGATAGCTTGCAGATAAGATTTACTTTAATTGTATTTCATTTTTACATTTAATTTTCACTGTTTATTATTAGAAAGGAATATGCTTTAGATTGGCAAGCTCTAGCCATCCTAAGGGGTCTAGTTAACTATAAACTCACACAAACTGCAGAGAGGACAATTCAGAGCTTACCTAAACAATCTTGTCTTGGTTTGTGATTTTCTGTGCAGTTGCCTGGTAAGAGAAGGTTTATTTGAATTTATATTTTATTTCTTGCCACTGTTTTCTACTGTCTGTAGGAATGAAGGGATAGCTTTTAGACAAGAAGATCTACTTTGATTTGTTTTGCCTTTAATTTTCAGTGTTTGTTGTTAGAAAGGAATATGTTTCAGATTGGTAAATTCTAGCCATCCTAAAGAGGTGTGACAGTGAGCAATGGTGAGCAGAAGCTACTGCGTGCTTTCATACCTGATATAAAGGAATTCCAGCTTTTGCGTAATTTAACAACAACTTTACTGTACTTAATTTAATATTTAGCTGAATATGGTTTGCATGACTTTTCTCTTAGAAAATTATTAGTTCTCTTTGAGTTCTGTGGTAATTGATTGGATTATTCTTTGCTTTTGGAATTTTTTATTCCTTTGCAGCTGAATATGGATTTATTAAATGAGTATGCCATTAATTATTGGTTAAAGCACAGATATCGTGTACAGTGTAATAAATGTTATGTATATTTAAAGGTAACACCTGATAAAACTGGAGAACTGTGTTCCTCAGGTGAAAGGTTGCATGATTTGCTTACTATTATTAATAGTAAATCTAGACTTACTGATGATAGTTGGAGAACTGTTGTTACATATATTAATGGGTGGACTGTTGAGAGGTAAATAATGTTCAGCAAAGGGCAAATAGAACATGTTTAGGAAAGGACTTGTCTGTTGTCTATAAAGATCACTCAGCCCCTGTGAAACAAAATAATGCCACTGACAACTTTGGAATTCTGGATATAAGAATTCAACATTCTGAGAATTCAGAGCATATAGAAGGAAAAGAAAGGAAGAAGTTCACAACAAATAATAAAGAAAAATATGCTGATAAATGTATGTAAAGCAAAGATAATGCATACTAAAAGGACATTGCTTTGTTATGTATCACACAGATTAGAGGGGGTGAAAATTTTTTTCTGTTAGGTAAACCTTCAGGCTGCAGAAAAGGATATATCTATTTTTTCAAAAAAGAAGGTTGAAAAAAAAGAGGCAAGGGCAGGTAAAAAGGAAAAACTCAAAATTGAATATGGAAGGATTAAGGGCAGATAAAAAGGAAGAACTCAAAATTGAACATGGAAGGATTAAAACGTGTCAAAGTAAGAAAACCAGAAAGGAGTTGACAACATTGCTCAAGCTGTGGATGTACAAAGACAGCTGGATAAGAATTGTTTGCATACAAATGTAATAAGTAATGAAAACATTGAGTTCAGTAAGACTAATGGTGATGAAGATCATTCCTTTGTAACAACTGACAGAGCAGATAATAGTGAATTAGAAGCTGAAGATTCTTTGGATCTGGTCAGTAAAGATATTCTTGTAATTGGAGATTCAGTTATTAGGTGATCAGAGAAAATAATGGACATCAAATAGATTTATGCTTGCCAGGCACAAAACTAGAGGATACAAGGCAGGCCTTAGAACACCTTAATGTAAGGAAGTACAGATCTGTTTTTATTCATGTCGGTACAAATTATCTCATCCGCAAGGACTGTCTGACTTTTAGAAGGGAACTTACAGCCCTCTTAGATAGCATAGCTTGTACAGATTTTAGTACATATTTCTCACAAATCACATATAGAAAGGAGAGTCATGTCACCATGAATGAAAAACATATTTTTGGTAAATACCTACTTGAAAAAAATGTCCCATTTTAAAAAATGGAAATGTGTAGAGCATCTGAGCCTAATTTTGGGCACAAGTGTTCAGACAGGATGGCATGCACTTGTCAAAATCAAGGAAGACAATTTTTGCAGCAGATATTTTGCAACGTTTGACAAACATAAGACAGGATTTTTGTCAGGTTGAAAATTTAACAGTTCACAGATAGCAAAATTTGATTCAACTCTGATGGTCGATGGTGCTAGGAGCATTAATAATAAAGTTGTTTTATTGGAAATTTCCTAAGTTCCCACAAGACTGATGTTATTGTTTGTGAAACTTGGTTAAAGAACAATGACTGGATACCAGTTCTGTCAGGGTATAAATGTTTTTACTGTAATAGACATTCTAACAAAAAAATCAGGTGGAGGTGTTAAGATAGAGATTAAAGCTAGTTATGAGACCTGTGATTACTGCATGTTTGATGATAACACCAATACCATAGACTGTGTATCATATAACAATTGTTGGAGTGCATAGACCACCAAAGACAAATGCTGAACCTAGAGGAATTCATACATTTCTTCCATGAAACACAAAAGGGAGGAATAATACTGGCTGGGGACTTAAATTTTACCAGAAACAGACTGGAATAATATTGATTCAACAACATTAGTAAAGAAATTATTCGCAACATATCTTCAGGAACAAGATTGTTAACAAATACCAGGGAATGGAACATACTAGACATCGTTTGTGCTCCTAAGTAAGTTACTGTTGCTTCATTTCAAGTTTTACCACTGTTGACTTGTAGTGATCAAGGGGGTTATAAAAGTTTAATTTGTTGCTAGATAATTCTGCCAAAATGAAATCTAAACCATTGTGCAGAAGATTAATAACTGACTATATGGAAGCAAAACACTCCCTATGTAAAACTAATTCAGGGAAAAATCACAGAAGGCACGTGAACATTTTGGAAAGAGAAATTGTTTGAATGCAAAAAAAATAAAGAAAATTTAGGACATACAATAGAATGCTTGTATAATGCATTATTAGTATTACAGGTGGATATTTGGTACATATGTTTGTATATCCTGTCCCTTAACCGCCTTTCAGTCCCATGTTACGATAGCTAATATGGTAAAAACACAGGTAAGATTTGTCCAGGTTAATTGTCAGACTACGGGTGTGATGTATTTGGCAATGTGTAAATCCTGTCCCAGTTTTTATGTAGGTAAGACTGAGAGGCAGTTAAGGGACAGGATATATGAGCACATGTACCAGATATCCACCTGTAATACTAATAAGCATTCTATTGTATGTCCTAGATTTTCTGGATTTAAGTTTGCCATTCTAGATAGGGTTATACAAAATCCTAGAGGAGGTGATTTTAGAAGTTATATTGAGGAAAGAGAGGTCAGGTGACAAATTAAGTCACAGCTGAGTCAAGACCCTGAACTTAATGATATGATTTCCATCAAGCCCTTGTTTCATAAGGAAAGCTGCTTTTATGAGATTATTTATTTATTTATACACACCTTTTAATATTTGTATGTTTAAGATTTTATATATTTCATTATATGTTTTTAAAGAAAATTTTCTTTAAAGATATGAAGTGTTTGTTATTCAGCCAGTTTTTTCATGTGATATAATGTTTTTCAAAAAAAAAAGAAGGGATTCTTTTATGAGTGTTAATTGAGTGAAGTCATTAATTATTTTAGTATTTAAGCTGAATTTACAGATGTTGTAGTAGATTCTTATGAAATTCCTGCTTGAAGGGAAGAAAGAGCTCGATCTGAATTTTTGTGTTTTATTGGATATGGGTTTGTGTTTCATAATACACTGGAGGATTTTGTGTGTATCCAGCTGCAGCAGTGATTTTTTTTGTGTTATAGGAACAACTGTTTTGGTATATTGGCAAGTTAGAAGGGCATTAATCCCTGTGCTTGAAATATTTTTATTTTTGCATATTGTTTCCTCTTCTATACCTTACTCTAACCATTCATTCAGTATTTCCACAAATAGTTATTTTATCTTGTATATATTCCCTTGTAATATCCATAACTTAATCCAAGTTTGCTACTGATTATTCCTTTCCTCCTTTTATAATATTTTCTGAATCTTTCATTTCAGTTATTTCTTCTAACTTACATTTTGATCTGTATGAAACGTTCTATACTTTCCATCTTCCCATTTCAACTTCATTCTCATACATACGTCTACAAATTTTCTTACCATCTCCGTAATTTCTTCTTGTTAATGCTTTACTTCCTCATACTTATCTACTATCTCCCCTTCTTTTCCTAAAAGGGTAAACCTTTTTCCTTCTTTCCCTTTAAAAATATTTCTGTCTACACAACATTGTCTTATTTTTTCTGTATTTTTCTCATACATTCATTATATTTCTATTACTGTTACTGCATTCTTCCATTCCTTTCCTGAAATGCTTCAGTATATCTTCACATTCCACTTTATTTCTTCTTTTTACCCGACTTCCAAAAATCTATTTATATTTCTCTTTAAACACTAATCACCAGTGTCCAGCTTTCATAAAATGCTCTCATTGTCATATGCTGTTTCCAAAGTCTACTCGTTTCCACTTTCATTTGTATATTTCTTTCTACTTGCATCCCCTTCTAACCATTTTATCCCTTTCCTTTCTTTTATTCTTTCTTCATTATCATCTAACACAGCCCACATTGCCCGATCTGAAAAATCTACTTCTATGCCACCTGACACTTCCTTCATGTTACCTGATTATGAAACATAATCCATCTCAGTTTCAAAGAAAATCCCCTTTTGTTTGTCCACTTTCTACGTTTTTCCATCCTCAAAGTTCCAGATTACTTCACTTCTTTTATCACCTTTACATCTTCTGTTATTTTTCCTTTTTCTTTTCTTACCTTACAGTTAAAGTCCCCAATCATTGACATATTTACTATCACAGTTTTTTTAAATCTTCAAACTTTTTTTTTCTTTTCTGACATGTTTCTATGCAGATAAATTACTATTAGCCTCACACAATTAAGATTTTTTCTTCAAGTCACATATTATCACCCTTCCTGGTATCACAAGTGTTGCATCTAATATTTTCTCTTCATTTTCTTTCTTAACTAAACCAGAACACATTTCATATCCTACTGAGCCCCCCCCCATATGCTTCACATTTTTGTCTGTTTTCTTGTTTAGCATATCTTGTATTTGACAAGCATAATACAGCCATTTTTTCCACCATATAACGACCACTAAACCTCTTACGTCATTTCTAATACAGTTCATATTTAGTCGCAGAATACATAAATTATCCCTTTCCCTTTTCCCCCTTTTTTTTCTACTGTTCTTTTTTTTTTTTTCTTTTTATCACCCTCCTTCCAATAAATGTAACTTCTTTCTGCTTTTTTTGTTCTGTTTCTGAGTCACCATCTTCCTCTTCTTCATTTGCTAACCCATCATACTTATTTTCTGTTTGTATCTGAATTTCTTCTAACATTACATGTTCTTCGTCTCACATTGCTGCAGTCATAACCTGTGGGTAGTCCGCTGTCCTCGGTCGGCCCGAATACCAAAGAATTAGGCTGGCGTCGGTCATGGACGCTCGGAGCTGACGTCAGAGCGTAACAGTACTTAAGCGCATGACCGACGTCATATCCGCAGTCTTTCTTGCCGCGTGGTCCGAAGCAGAAGCAGCGTTTGCAAGTGCCGTTCGGCGTTCTGAAATTTTCTATTTCGAGTTTCAGACCGAAGACCAAGTTGGGCTAAGTACCCCGTTGGGGAAAACTTTTGTCTTTTCTTGCTTCAGTTTATCCGGATGCCAGACGTACCTCCTCAGCAAAGGCTGGAGGCGCAGGAACAAATTTCTTTGCTTTTACAGCTGGGAGCAATCCAGGTGGTTCCTCCGTCAGAAGTAGGCCTAGTGTTTTACTCTCGCCTTTTCCTAGTTCCAAAGAAAGGAAACTCCTGGAGGCCAATTCTGGATTTGTCCATTCTCAATACATACCTAGACATTCCAAAGTTCAAGATGTTAACTTTACAGCAACTTCTGCCTATGCTAGGCAAAGATCACTGGATGGTAACTCTGGATCTCAAAGAGGCCTATCTTCATATTCCTGTCGGGCCCAGTTGCAGGAGGTTTCTGCGTTTCCGGGCTGGTACTTCTCATTATCAGTTCTCTGCATTGCCCTTTGGTTTATCTACTGCGCCCAGGGTGTTCACAAAGGTTCTGGCCCCTGTCATAGCATTCTTCAGACTGAGGGGAATTCAAATTTATCCTTATCTGGACGATTGCCTGATTCTTGCTCAAGACAAAGACAAGTTACTTCAGCATCTGCAGTATGTAATGGCAGTTTTAAGGTGCCTAGGTTATTCTGTGAACGAAATAAAGTCCAGTCTAGTACCCTCTCAGGACATGTGCTTTCTGGGTGTGAGACTGAATACAGCTTCTCAGATAGCTTTTCTGACCCCGGACAAACAAAGAACTCTTCACCTATACTTCCAGCAATTATCAGTACGGTCCAGGCTGACTGCAAGGACAGTCCTACAAGCCTTGGGGTTCATGGCATCTTGCATTCTAGTACTTCCCAATGCCAAATTGCATATGAGGAAGCTTCAATGGTATCTCAAAAGTGTATGGACTCAACACTGCCACGATTTGGACACTGTCATTCGGATACTACCTTGCATCCAGAAGGAATTCTTGTGGTGGGCACAGGAATGTCACCTAAACAAGGGACTCTCTGTGATCCGACCAGAGGCGAGTCAGATCATAACGATGGATGCCTCAGAACTGGCTTGGGGAGCACACTTCAATGGGAAATGGATTCAAGACACGTGGCCTCCCAGACTACAGCATTTGCATATCAACATGAAGGAGATGCTAGCAGTCCAGTTTGCCCTGTTGGCTTTCAAGGGCCTTCTTCAACCAGGACAGGTGTTGATTCGAACAGACAACACTACTGTCATGTGGTACATCAACAAGCAGGGGGGAACCCACTCTTACCCTCTTTGCAGGCAGGCAATGATTTTGTGGGAGACAGCTCTAAGTTTGCACATTACTCTTCAAGCTCAGTTTCTGCCAGGAGCACAGAATTCCCTAGCAGATGTCTTGGGCAGACATATTGTGGACCCCCACGAGTGGAAATTGGATTCTCAGGTGTTCCGGCAGTTGACAATGGTTTGGGGAACTCCAGATATAGATCTGTTCGCTTCTCATCTAAATTTCCAACTACCAAAATTTTGCACAAAGATGTTTCACCCGAAAGCTTGGAAAGTGGATGCTCTATCTTTCAGTTGGAACAACCTTCACGTCTATGCTTTCCCTCCTCTGCCTCTCCTTCTTGAAAGTCAGGCGGGACAAGCCTTGCATGATTCTAATAGCACCAGATTGGCCACGTCAGCACTGGTATCCTCTGCTGAGGAGTTTAATTCAGGAGCCTCCCTGGCCTTTACCACAGCTTTCTCACTTGTTGTCCCAGTCAAGCAGTCATTTGCTCAATGTCAGAGTGCAGTCCCTACATTTAACGGCCTGGCGAATTCTGTTTTAGAGCCTGTGGGGACTCAGCTTCCTCAACAAGTTTTAGATGTCCTATTGGAAGCTAGGCGGCCTAGCGCCAGAAAAGTTTATGCTGGAAAATGGAAGAGATTTTTTCTTTGGAGCACAACAAAGGGCTTGGATGTCTCGGGGCCTAATTTGAGTTTTACTCTACAGTTCCTTACTGAATTACTGGACAAGGGTTTGTCGTTTTCCTCTGTGAAAGTTCATGCTGCAGCTATTTCTGCTCACTATGATTGTGACCCCCCCCCCTTTATTTTCACATTCTTTGCTTAAACAATTTCTTAGAGGGGCAAAAAATATAAGACCCCCACGTAGAGCTCCTACTCCTTCCTGGGATCTCAATTTTGTGTTGGAGAAGCTTACTTTGCCTCCTTTTGAACCTGCAGCTACGTCTGAATGGAAATTTTTGTCTTGGAAGACTGCTTTTTTGTTGGCCATCACTTCTGCTAGAAGGGTATCTGAATTGCAGGCTCTCATGGCAGTTGAACCTTTTCTGATATTCCATAAGGACAGAGTTTCTTTGCGTATTAACCCTACTTTTATGCCAAAAGTTCTTTCTAATGTGGCCTTGAACCAGTCTATCCATTTGCCTACTTTTTATGCTGATCCCCAAAATAAAGGGGAAAAAGTTTTGCATTCGTTGGATATCCACAGACAGTTACGTTACTATTTGAGCAGAACTAAGGAGGTCAGACAGACTCAACAGTTATTTGTTTCTTTTGCTTTGAGTTCTCAAGGGAAAGCTGTGTCTAAACAGACTATTTCAAAGTGGATTGGTAACTGTATTGCTTTTTGTTATTCTCATCATGGGAAGAATGTTCCTGCTGGGATCAGGCCTCATTCCACTAGGGCTACTGCTACTTCTACTGCTTTTCTGAGGGGTGTAGCTACTAAAGATATGTTAGAAGCAGCTACTTGGAGTTCAGTGCACACTTTCACCAAGCATTACCATCTCCCTCTTTATTCCAAGTCCAGGGCTGGGTTTGCCACTGCAGTCTTACAGGGCATGTTAGCAGCCCCTAATGCTTTTTAGTTTGCCAGCCTCCCCTTTTCCTTTGCTTTGGGATTCTACCCACAGGTTATGACTGCAGCAATGTGAGACGAAGAACATAGTACAGTTTTGTACCTACCATAAATGTAGATGTTCGAGGATCCACATTGCTGCAGTCCAATTTTCCCTCCCTCCTTCCCCTCTATTGTTGGGGTTGTTGTTGTTGTTGTTGTTGTGGTGGTATTGTTGTTTTTGTAGCTTTGGGATTATTGTTATTTTCCCCTTTGTGGTTGTTGGGGCATTTTCCCTTTTTTAAGGCATTCTGACATCTGGGGCAAGAAAGACTGCGGATATGACGTCGGTCATGCGCTTAAGTACTGTTACGCTCTGACGTCAGCTCCGAGCGTCCATGACCGACGCCAGCCTAATTCTTTGGTATTCGGGCTGACCGAGGACAGCGGACTACCCACAGGTTATGACTGCAGCAATGTGGATCCTCGAACATCTACATTTATGGTAGGTACAAAACTGTACTTTCTTCCCTTGCTCTTTTTCTTCATGTTGAGTTATATTTCTTTCACTTTCTTCCTCACTTACATCAGTCATTTCATTTTTTTCCAGAATATTGATCTTGATGTTATCAATTTTCATTCTGTTATCCTCGACTGATGGGTTCAGATCCGAAGCATCGGATCCGACTCGTTCACTGTAAAAGCTCGTGGCAACTTAGAACTCTGAAGCTTCTCCATTACCCACAGTGCAACCTCCCCATTACCTTGGATCTGATTTGCTGCCATTAGATGAAAGATGTGGTGATTTGTCGATCAGGTTAGTTGGCATAGATAAGTACTTCTGTTTCATTATTTCAACCATAATCTTTCTTTCATTTTCCCTTTTATTTTACTAACATACTGTAGATACTATTATTAGTATCTTTTTCTCCCGTCTGTGTTTATCGTAGTCCTGTCTTACCTTTGTAGGTAGCCCTTTTCTCCCCTTCACTTGTTATGTAAAAAAAAAAATTCAATATATTGTTAGTTGATTGCCTTATGTTTTGTTGCCTTTTTTGTTTGTACTTAGTTTTTTTCTATGTGGTAGTTACAATAGCCATTTGTTCTGAACTAACATGGCTAACAAAGAAAAAACCCCTGCAGGTTTTAAGAAGTGTGGGAAGTGCAGTCAAAATATTCCCTTTTCTAACTTGTACACTCTCTGTGTTTATTGCCTTGGCCCACTCCACCTGCAAGAGTTGTGTGATATGTCATGCCTCAGACCCCGAGCATTAGTGGAATGCAAGAACAAATTAATCTTAAAGGGGTTTTTACCTTCTTCCTTTGGTGATGCCATAGCTGGAGAAACCTCTAAAAAGTTGTCACACTCCTCTCTGAGCTCTTCTTTTTTTCTAAGACCGCAGAGAAAACTTCAAAAAGGCCTTGGGATCCTACAGTTTCTTTGGATCTGTCCAAGAAAAAGAAAATTAAACTATCAGATCTGGCCTCCTTGGATCTGACAAAAGTAAAAAGTCTTCAGATTCTGTTTCTTTGGATCCGAAGTGTTCGAAAACTAAGGATTCATCAGATCCGAAGATTTCAAATCCACCATGACTACTGGACATATATCCTAGGGCAAGGTACTTTCCATCTATAGACCCAGTCCCATAGAGACCACCTTCTCCCTTTCTTTATACACCGAATTCCCCTTCCAGAGTCGTCTCACTATTTTAGAAGCCTCACTGTAGAAGATGTGGCGAGGGAAGTGAGACAGATCTTTCAGTGCAAAGCTACCCAGTTGTTGCTTCGGCTTTTACCCCTTTGGGTCAGGAAGCCCATACATCCACGACATCACCTCTAACTCTTCCTCCTCTGACTCCCTCTGTGGGTTTGGAGCCCTTGGATCCAAGTTGTCCAGGCCTATCTATTGCAGTATCCTCAGATCTGAAGCTTTGTCTGAGCTCCTCCATGCTATTGGGTCCAGACAGCTTTCGGACCCAGTTCTGCCCTGTTGGATCTGAGGTGTTTCAGTCAACTTTGGGGGCTTCAGAATATTCTCTACATCTCTGAGCCTTGGTAAGGATTAGTTCATCTCTGACTTCTGCCTCAGGGTGACTTTCCTAAGAGCAGGGAAGGACCAAGGATCAGCAAACCCACCTTTTAGACCCAGGTTTCTATCCATCCGGCCTTTAGTACTTTGGAGAGAGCCCTGTCAGCTACCATGACTCAGATGAGTCCTGTCCACTTGGGTCCTGCATCTGCATCTTCCCCACCTCTGCATCAAGAGTCTCAGCTAACTCTCTGACAGCTGGTAGCAAAACCACAGGACACCCAATTGGGTATTTCCAACTCTTTTAATACCTTTCCAGATTATCCCACAAAAGAGTTCTCTAGGAAGAGGGCATGTAAGCAGGGCATGTAAGTGGAAGCATCTGGATTCTCCCAAATCTCTCACCGAAGGCACAGATTTTGAGGAGGGTGGAGGGTCCCCACGGTCACCTCCTGTGGATGTCTCATTCAGAGGCATCCTCAAAATCCTAAAACAGAGAGGTGGCTGAAAGTCCAGCAACTCTTTGTCAGAGGAATCTGTGCTGCTGGAGGCATTTGGTACTGGCCCATCTATGTCTTTGGTGATTCTGCCTACCAATGAGCTCCTAGAGTTGGTCTTGTGGTGGGCATGGAAGGAGCCTGACACCACTGAGCCCATTCCGAAGTAGTTCTGGTTCAAGGGCCCTCCTGTTGATGCCATGGTCATGGAGGCAGCCACCAGGAAGGAACTAGCAGATGAAAGTTCCTCTGTTCATCCCCCTCATCAAGGAACTGCAGTCAATGGACAGGTTTGGGAAGTGTGCCTATGCTTCAGGGATCTTCATCTTGTGGACTCTGAACTATCTGGCACATTTCACCAGAATTAAGAGAGATATGATAAAGGAACTCTTGGATACTTTCACAGGAACCGTTTCTGAGGAGATGAAGGGTTTTGTCACCTTACAGCTGGTGACCGTACAATCAATATTGCACTCATCCATGAGGCTTATTTCCAGTGTGGCAGAAGGATCCTCAATTGCAGTGGGTTTAGGCATAGCCATTTGGAGAGACACCTGTGACTTTGTGGAGCCTTTTAAGTCTACATTCATTAGTGCTCCTTTTGATGGCATCTCTCTCTTTGGCCCCAAAGTGAAAGATACTTTGTCCAGGTGGGAGAAGGATGGAAAGACCCTTTCTGCCATGGGCATGCATTTTTCCACCCACCCAAAGATCCTTCTTGAGGAATCATCACTAGGGTGGAAAGATGTGGTTCAAAAAGTCACATGGATCTTTTCAGAACACGCGCGGAAGACTTCCTTCAGAGGCAGAGAGGGAAACTCAAATGGTAGATGCCGCCCTCATGGCAAAGGAGGGTGGCAACATCAATGGTCCAGAGAACCAGTCTTTGGCAAACCCTTCCACCACTTCTGAATGGAGGCCCAGTTGTCCCTCTTTGGGGGCAATTGTGGGTCATGTGTGTCTGTACTGGAGAGCCTGGCTAGAGATTACAAAAGATACTTTGGTGCAGAGGATTGTATTCAGAGGATCTATAATTCCATTTTCCCTTCCTCCTCCAATTTCCAGGAAAATCCCTGATGTTCCACCCAGTCAGAGGGATCAGGAAGCCATTCAAATACAAAAGCTGCTAAAGAAAAGAGTCATCCAAGAGGTCTTCCCAGACCAGAAAGGATCCAGAACTTGCTCAAGATTCTTTTTAGTGCAAAGAAAACAGGGGACTGGAGATCAGTTCTGGATCTCTGCAGCCTGAGCAGATTTGATCAAAAGATAAAGTTCTGGATGGTCATGGTTCAGTCCATTTGTCTGTTTTTGGAAAAGGATGACTGGATGTGCTCAGTAGATCTCCAGGATGCATTCTATCATATAAAAATAAACAGGTGATCCGGGAGATTCTTATGCTTCCAGTTAAGAGACAGTCATTATCAGTTCAGAGCACTGCCCTTTGGACTTACCACAGTCCCCAGGATGTTCAGCAACTGTATGGCAGTGGTAGTAGCTCACTTAAGACTACAAGGAGTCCATATGTTTCCATATTTTAACGACTGACTCATTACCGCTTGACCAGACATCAATGCATCATGGCAAGAGAAGAAGTCATCCACGCTTGCACAAGGTTAGAAATAAACATAAATTTTCAGAAGTCAAATGTAGAGCCAACTCAAATTCTAGAATTCATAGGAGTGCTACTCGAGAAATGATCAACAGTAGCCTCCCTTCCCCTTTCCAGAGTTCAAACTTTAAGGTCACAAGTCAACAAGATACTTCGCAGTACCGCAATCTCAGCTCAACTGGTTCTACAAGCTCTAGGATTGTTAGCCAGGTTTCACATGAGGATTCCACAATGGATGTTGGCATCTCAGTGGTCAGCTCTTCAACTACCCTTGTCTGCTCCAATACAAATTACCAACTTGTGCAAGAAAAGTCTGATATGGTGGATCCAATCAGAACAATTACTTTGGGGCCATCCATTTGTTCCCTCGCAGCCCAAGACCATAGTGATCATGGACGCTTCCCAGCTAGGGTGGGATTACCTGGGAAAGGCAGTCCAAGGAACATGGTCCCCGAAGAGGCCAATTTGTATATCAGCATACTGGAGGTGAGTGCAGTGTTTTTAGCTTTGCAAACCTTTCATAATGCTCTCCCATCAGGAATGATTGCTATACAAACAGATATGTCAGTACTTTGGTGCATCAGCAAAGAGGAAGCAGATTGTACCCCCTATGTCGAGAAGCACTAAGCATGTAGCAATGGGCATTATCTTCCTCTTCTGCTTTCTCTTAGCAATGCACATTCTGGGGTGGTACACTGTGCTATCAGACAAGCTGCAGAGGTACATTCTGTTACCTCATGAATGGTCCCTCAACCAGAAAGCTGCAGAACAGATTTTCTACAAGTGTTATCTGTGATCTCTTTCAGTCTCCTCTAAACAACAAGTGCAGCAGTTATTTTGCCCTAATCCCCCCACAGGTGGAGTCACAGAGGGATGCTGTTCTTCATGACTGGCCCCCCAGATTACTTTACGCGTATCTCCTAATTTCCCTAATCCCAAAATTCCTTCAGAGAGCTGCCAGGTTGAAGACCAAGGTCATTCTCATTGCCCCCTTTAGGCCTTGACAAATTTGGTTTCCCTTCCTGTGGTCTCACTTAATTCAACAATCCTGAATTCTGGAACCAGCTTCAGATCTCCTGTCTCACCCAATGGACATGACACATCCAGACATTCTGAACCTCAAGGTGACAGCTTGGTTTCTCCAATTCCAGTAATAGCCAGACAGTCAATGATCTTTTCCTCTGTTAATCACAACTTGTTGTCATCCCTTAAGTCATCCACTAGGAAACTTTATGCTAGTAAGTGGAAAAGATTTGTACACTGAGCTGTTCAAAAGCATGTAGACCCTTTCTCGGCCCCAGTCAGTCAAGTGTTGGAGTTCTTGACACTGCTTTTCAACCAAGGGGCCAGTTCTTCAACAATGAAAGTCCGGTTGGCAGCAATTTTTAATTTCCACATAGGTTTTGATGGCCGTTCATTAGCCTAAGCTTTCTCATGTGGCACAGGTCTTTGCAAACCTCCTTTTAAAGATCCCACACCACTGTGGGATCTGAATCTGGTACTGCAGTCCTTTATTCTTCCTTCCTTCGAGTCTGGCCATGATTGCAATCTTAATTTTTTGTCTTGGAAGACCTTATTTTTTAGTTGCCATCACTTCCGCCAGATGAATTTTAGAAATTCGGGCATTGTCAGTGAAACCTCCATATCTCATTTTCCCTAAGGACAGAGTCTCCTTATCAATCAATGCATCTTGTTTAGCCCAAGGTAGTATCACGTCAACATTAATCAATGCATCAGTCTAACCGTCTCCATCCCAAATTATTCCAACAAAGGACAATACTTATTACATTTGTTAGATGTGCATAGACAGTTACGCTTCTAAATTCATAGAACAAAAGATATCAGAACAACTGATCCATTGTCTCCTTTGCTGATTTAAAATTGAGCTCACCTGTATCTAAAATCACCCTAGCTTAATGGCTTACTTGACTGTATTTCCTTTATTTACAACAAGTCAGGTATAGTCAGGTATGACTTTTCCATATAAAGTATGTGTTCATTCAACCAGAGCTGTAGCTACCTCCTCAGTTTTCCACTCAAGAACTTCCATGGATAATATTTGTTCAGCAGCAACTTGGGCTTCCCCTCATATCTTTATATTTCATTATAAGCTGGATATCATGTCCAGATCCAAACCCATCAATTGATGAGGAATGAAAATGGACAACACAGATGGAACGGTTTGATAAGTAGGTAACTTCTTTTTTCTACAAATTGGATGGGATTCATGCATGTCTACATGTCATGCTAAGCTCATTTGCATAACAAGCAGCAGCAAACAAAAGCTGCTTGCTCTTCAGAAAACAGTAGTATATGCCATGGCCATTTGCAAAACATAGGTGAGTGGTTGAATATGCTAAACATCAAATTAAGAGCTGAATGCATGCTAAAGAGCAAATAAAGAGCTTACATATGTGCTAATTAAGCAAATAATCATCGTGAAGCAATCCATAACCATATAAAAAGAGCACTTACCTGTCATGCTTATTTTAGCTCTGAATTGCAACTCATGCTGGAATACTGCCATGAGGAAACTTTAAAAATGTCAGGGGTTACTGCAGCCATTATAAATCTGTCTGTGCCATAGGCTCTAATACAAGGTGGTGCTGCTGCCAGACCTTGAGTCTAGAAGGCATGGGGTGTTTAGACCATGTTTGACCTACCATGGATTTCATGAAATAGAAATAACAGATTATTCCAGGGTGGAAAGGGATACCACAGAAGAAATAGTCAACATCTGCTATCCTCTTATGAGGCCCCATGGGAATCATGGAGAGCCTTTCCAGCACAAACTAACTATGTGTAGCATTAAGTATACCAGATACAGGGACTTTTCATTAACCCACAGGGGACTCATTGGAGGTATCACAAGCTTATGCCTCCAGAATCCTCCACCACTGGGGGGAGCATGTCTGGTTTCCATGCACTCCAGAGGAGAGAGCTGCCACCATGCAAAATTTGTGTGTCATAGCACATTTTTTTCTGAAGTTCTGGGGATCATAGACTGTACCTATTTGTAAATGGAAGCTTTACCTGGTGAACTGGGAAAGAGGTACATAAAGAGAAAAGGCTATCATTCTATCAACAGTCATGTGGTCTGTAATGCACAAGGTATCTTCTATAATATGTGTGCTGGTCACCTTGGCTGTTTTCATAACCCCTACATGTGGTAAACTTCTGACCTGTACCAAAGATTATAAAGAGGTAACTTTCCACAGGGACATCTAGTGGAGAATGCAGGATATGCACTCAAACCTTGGCCCATGACTGCCATAAAAAACCCACACAACCCCACTGAGCAAGGTTTCAAAAATGCACACACTCAGAGGCCATAGTTTTTGCTTGCTAAAGTCACATTTCTGATCTCTAGATACATCTGGAGATATTCTGCAGTATGATCATGTTATGTCTGCCAAAATACTGACAGTCTTTGTCATATTACATAACATCATACTCGGGGAAACAGTTGCAGCAGGAAACCCCAGAACAGGGATCGTAGATCTCAGCACCACAGACAGGGCCAGTAGACACAGATGAGGTGTCAGATGAAAAACCCACTTCGAGTAATGATCATAGCACACGGAATCGTACACAGTATACTATGTCACTGGCTAAGAGGCAATGAATAGTGCACATACTCACCAAAATGAGCTAAATACATACAAACAGTAACAGTGATGCATGCAAGCCTGCCAGCCTTTACTTACCAGGTGCTGGCTGGCAACTGTGACCATCAGGCATAGGTAACCCCAGACTACAGTGCTATCTGTAGCAGTAACAAAGGTGGGTGATGAACCAGTAATGAAGAGATGAATGCTTATCCTTGTATCTCTGGACTGTACATCAACAAAAGCAAACTGTTGTTCAACCACACAGTACTGTCAGCAGTAACCTATGTCAGTGATGCATAGAACATAAACAGACCAAACCAACTATGAAGCTATTGAATGTATAAAATGAATTTCCCCTGCATAAGCATATAACCTGTGCATTAAGCCAAAGCAGACCCATGTCAAACAAACCAAAAGCATGCAGGGCAATGTCACCATCATCTACTTAGGCGGGTGATCAAGCATAGCTATAGAAACTCACAACTACAAAAGAAAAAATAAGTAGTTAAGACACAAATGAGGGAGTTGGCAATACAACACTAGAAAGAAAAAAGTATCACCCCAAAAACATTTTTGGCTTGATCACTACTGTGTATCAGACATAAGTACCCCAAGTCAGACATTCTAAATGGGATCAAGGCAATCTCAACATTATCTGCACAAGGTCTGAGCAAGCAGTAATTCATAAATAATAATATTGTACTATTTCTGCTACTATAGCTATAGATATGTGTACAGGTATAGATACAGACAGACACACACACACACACACACACACACACATAAATATATATATATGTATATATGGATCTATGTTTTTAAATTGAAAATACAGTTCATCGAACCATACTTCCTCGAACGTACTTTGCGAAAGTGCATTCCATCGAAAAAGCACTTTCACAGAATAAAAAAATAAAAACTAACTAAAAAAAAATAATAATAACACACTACACAGTATTATGCAGGAGGGCAAGCCCCCTGCACCCGCACACCCCTACTTTAATATTCTCACTCCGAGATCGCACTACACTGGGGAAAAGGGAATATTCCCTTATCCCCACTATAGTACAATCTCAACAAGACTTTCCTTAGTTGTACATCAACCGTATACGTTGAAGTACAACTAATGCTACATGCAAACAACATGGTTTTTTTTTGTTTACTTTAGCAAAAGTGCATTTTAGACAAAATGCACTTTCGCTAAAGTAATTTTTGACAAAGTATGTTCGATGAGCCGTACTGTCGATAAAACAAATAGGACCCCATATATATATATATATATATATATGTCATGACTGGAGCATCACCAGTTAACATTCTGTGGCTGTCTTTCCTTTCTACTCCCATGTTCAGTACAGTACTGGGTAACTCCTCTGAGCTGCCTGGACAGGAACTCTTATGTCTTAGTGAGTAGTGGACTGGTAGCAGTTCCACCCTCAGTAGCTGTACGTTCCCATGCCACAGCCTTGGCTCTATTGATAGCACTCTTGATCACATCACTGGTCGTACTTATGATCACATCTCTGGTCGTACTTATGACTCTCTTGTAGTCATTGCCCTGGCTACCCACAGCATTCACATCATAAACACTCACTGCCAGACACAGTCATGGAAGGACTTGTCAGCTAAGTATTTTAAGCAGTGCCCCATGGAGACAGCTGACCTGCACAATGACATCATTCTCAACATCTGTTGTTGCTGACAGCATATATTAGCGACAATATCGCTTTTACATTTTTTGTGTTTTGATTTGTCTTTCCTGTTCCAAAGACTCTACAGTTGTATCCCCATAGGCACTGCTTCCCAAGTGTAGTCTGATGCATCTGCTGGTACAGATTGTGCTGGAGCTAAAAGGGAAAATGGGAGATCTGAATACTGATAAAATTGGGCACATACTTATGTAGTAGTATTATTGGCTGTACTTCTATCTGTTTGGCTTGAATGTCATGTGGTTATATTGCACAATGTACACACATCACAAAGACTGCATATTGATCCACATAGTACCTCGTGGATTTCATGCAATAATCTTGAAACAAACAGTCAGGAATGCTGTGGTGCTATTCCACTATTTGACAACTAAGTTTCAGCTATCATATAACTGGGCAGTACTCCTTAATGTGATGCACATAGATATCAGTGACACTACAACAATGTTTAAGAATGAAGTGATGTATGAGCTATCTACAGTATGTAGTGATTTGTGATCAACACATTGCTGTTTTGAGTTTCTGTCAAAACACATTGCCCTTTTCACCCAAACATGTATAACGTATACTACAGCCATGTGATGTCTGATATAAATACTACAATTTCTCCTGAGGTGTCCTGATGTACAGTGTTCTCTAGACTGCGGACTTAGATGGGTAGGTGTTTGACTCTGACAGTGACTATGACTAACTAGTCTAAGTGTGTATGACTGTAGTGACAGGTAGGACTGGCTTATCCATTAAATATGGTGTGTACAATTCCACTCAGGAGAAACATTTACCCCTGAAGAGGATTCCCACAGCAGTTTCACTCACTTTTAGTGTAAACATATTATTTGCTTCACAATGATGAGTTCATCCCTTCAGATGTGTTCTGTCTCACACTTACAGTAACACTTTGCCTGTGGTATCAACAGTTGACACCATGCCCTCTAGATTATGGACCTAGATAAGTAGGTGTTTGAATCCATCAATGAACAACTAGTAAGAATATTGACTATAGTGCTTAGTAGGGGTGGCATATTCTTCAGATCTTGTGTGTACACTTCCCTTCATTGGAAACATTTACACAGGGAGAGGGCTTCCACACCTATTGCACTCATTTTAAGATGACCATTTGCCTTGCCACACAGCTATGAGGTCATCCCTTCAAAATATGTTTCTCACACAGTTGTAGTCAGACTTCACCTGAGGAATGAGTGGCTAGTACACAATTCTCTTAGTTGTTTTCTTAAATAGACAGGGATTCAAATCTGTCAATGACTTGCTAGAGTATATGTGTGACTGAAGTTGTAGATAGGGGCGGATTTTCCTACAGATCTGGTGTATACACTTCTGTCCAGCAGAGACATTTACACAGGGGAAAGGGCCCCCACAACTGTTTCACCCATTTCCAAGGCCAACATCTGCCTTGCAACACAATGGGAAGGTCAGCCCTTCAAATTTGTTCTGTCTCACAATTGTAGTTAGACTTCACCTGTCATGAGAGTGGTAATACACCCAGACAAACAGGGGTTCAAATCTGGTAATGTATACATGTAAAACAATAGTGACATACAGGACTGCATTACCCAACAGATGGTAATAAGGTTGACCCTCCCTTGCATGAACTCTGACATGACTAAAGGATTTTGCTCTGTCAACATACATTTTAAGGGAAACATGAGCATTCCAAACAATATATACGTCTGACCGTGAAGTGAGTACTTTCTGTTGCTTGAAGTTTATTTAAAGTCTGTTGTCAGAGAAGCAGTTAATAGAGCTGTACATTATACAAGTTTACAGAGTGAGGATATAGAAAGGTAGTGGTTCAAATCTAGCTGTTCACACCTACTGTGGCTGTATAACAGATTATCTGAATTGTATATCAATGGGTTCATCAACAGATGCGGTTTGGATAAATCAACATAGGGTGAACAGCTACATGGTTACCTCTTTTTTGTAACTCAAACACATTTTATGTGAGTCATATTGCTTCAAGAAAACCACTGAGGTCATCCATTCAACTGTGAGCTTTCTGACAGCTCTAATGATCTTTTACATGGCAGTTAATATGCAGTTATCTAGGTTGTGGACCTATATAGTCCCTGGTTCAAATCTAGTGATGTCATTGTGGAAGACATTAGTGACAGGCAGAAATGACTTACTTAACATATGGTGGTATGCAAACCACACTAGTGTGAACACTAACAGGGCTGAATGTTTTTGAGCCACATAATACATTTTAGGGGATACTTAACCATTGCAACTGACTGTTGATGTAATCCCTTCAAGTGTGTGCCTTGAGACTTCAGATACAGTTCTGTCTATTGCATGAATGATGAGTCCAGGTAGAGAAGGATTTAAGTGTGTCAAGGTATAACAAACTGGCAACACCCATGATTGGCTTCTCAAAAGTAATTGATGATTACAACTTTACTTACTCTAAACGTTTGCAATTTTGGAGAGACAGGCCAAATTTTGTAATCAAGTTGATGGAAGACATATGCATTCATAGCAATAATTAGGTTATCTCTTCATGAGAGTGTTGTCTGACAAATGTGATATGAAGTTTTGCATGGTGTCTTCAGTTAGTATGCAGCTCAAAAAAAGCATGACCTACACTGCATATGTGCTAATCCAGTGGTGCACACCTTTTATTGTTTTGCTCACATTACAGTGGTTACAGGCAAGAGCAGCTTATTCAACAAATCTTGATGTGTGTCATTAAACATAGTGGTCACAAGCTATAACAGGACATTTGTAATGGTTTTGGGATGGGTAGGTGATGTTGGGAATGGATAGGTATTTTCCTTATAAACGTGCTCGGTGTAGTGATGTATTGTGTTGTATAATGGTTAGCAGAAAGGACAGTAAGTAATAAAAGCTGTGGAATAGTTATCATTTGTCTTTTTTTGGGAAAACTGTTAAGAACATGCCACGAGACACATGACTTTGCTAATGACCACACAGTGGAGGTAGTGGTCAATGCACGGTAGGCACCACCATTGTTGAATGTGACCTCTGTGACTTTCTGTAGTTCAGTTACTACTACATTGTACTGTTTCACCTTGTCTGTGAGGTGTGTTGTGTGTTGTGATCCAGGTATTTTGGATATGTTACACAAGGCTCATAATGGGAGACACTTAGATTTATGACATGATAGGATACTGCCTTCAGAGGTGTACTTTGTTAGACTGCATTAACTTGTGTATGTGTGGCAGCAGCAGGAACTACACATATGAGCCACAACTGTTTCACACTCCCATCAATATAAAGTGAAATTTCACACTCCCATCAATATAAAGTGAAATGGTACATACATCAGTTGTCATTACACAGTACTGACATCAGCCACGATTGGTTGTGATTACTTTTATTACAAGCTAAGTATCATGAGTGTTCTTCCTTTCACATATACCTAATCATGTCCACAGGCATGCAGTGACATTTGTAGTTACACAACCCTGATGTTTTGGACTTCTTCCACATGACTTGTATCTTCCAGGATTTTCATATATTTCTCAAGATATGTTCCACATCTCCATTGTACTTAAACCTCATCTGATAAAGTTATGCATTTTCACCATCATTTTCAAGTACTATGCTGTTCAATGTGACAGTTCTGTTGCTGTGATAGGTTCTTGTAGATTGTACTACATACTGAGTTGGAGTCTGTCTTCCCAACCTGCATATTCTTGCTGTCACAGTTGTTATTGTTTTCACTATCAGTACTTCTGTGGGAATTGTGTCCAGTGATGTTCTTTATAATTAGTCTACAGTTTTACGTATGTAGTTTCCCATTACCCCTGCAGTGTTACTTCAGTACATATAAAGCATGGAACTTGTAGACGTGTTATCTGCTTGTCTGCTCAAACATCACAGTTGATTAATTTGAAACATTTACTGCTTGTGTTTTATTTTCCAAATAACCTGACAGTGCTACTGACTTTACTATATGTCCACTACCTGCACTGAATGCAATGTCCTGCTGTATCAGCTACCTTCTCCACTGATATCATACCTCTCTGCCCCTGATTTTCAAGGTCATCCACACATTTGACTCCGGTTTTGGTACTGTCTCACTTAATCCCTTGTAAAAATGGGTGACCTTTGGAGAAAGGTGGTGAACTATACTAAAGTAAATAATGACACATTAGAGATGCACACTTATTTTACTTTTGAAAATGTATATTAATTTGCATTCTCTTACTATTTCAATATCTCAAGTTAACAGTACTAATATTTAAAAAAAGTGCCCCTGATTGATCATTATTATTTCTGGATTTTCCGTCATTCTAATTAGGGTTGCCCTTGATTCAGTTCAAAGCTGTGACTGTTTCTTGTTATGTTTCCCCTGCCTTTTATGTTTTCCAAGTGGCCCTGTCTTACACATACCCACTTACTGAGATCAGGCTTGTTTTCAGTCCTGTGTTTACAATTACTGTATGAGCCCTGCTTCACCTTAATGTGACCATAAGCATGTGTTATGGGCTCGAGCAACTGCCAGTTAATGTGTAGAGCAGCTCTGAGTCCTACATATTCAATTAGAACTGCTGGACATCATGCACAGCTGGACAGTTGTGTTAGCTTCAGCATTATTTGCACACACTGTTAAATCCCTGGGATTGTCTTTCCTCTCTATCAGTTTCTTTTTCATGTACCTGTTCTTTTTCAGCACAGGGCATTCAATCCATTAATGGCCACACTATGGTCTACAGTTTCCTTGTAGTGTAGCTTTGCTCCCACGTTGCTCACATCTTCTTCTTTTGTACATTCCTGAACCAGATGTGTTTTATCCCCACAATAAAATCAAGTCTTCGTATGGCCATGGTACCTAACAGCTGTTCTTTTTCCATGTAACTATTATACGGTTTGAAATACGCTGTAATTTTCCATCATGCATATCCAGTGTAACCTACACGTCCCACCCCATGTCCATTGATTTCTGTTATCCTACATTTTCTTTGTCATGCACCTTATCACATATTGTAAGAAAAAAGTTTTAACTTCAAATTCCTCCATGCCTGACGTTCTGAATTGCACAGCCTTTTTTAACTGCAAGACAATCTTTAAAATAATAAAGATTTTTGAAGGTGATATGTTTTTTTATTTTTTTTCCTATTTCACCCATAAACATTCCTGCACTAGAAAGTGTCAAAAGTTACATCAGAAAAACCTTCCATCACCAAATTTATCAAAGCTCTTATGTCTTTCAAAGTTATTCCTAATGGTGATATACTATTGTCCATACCTGTTAACAGTAGCATGGCTTTTGTTTATTATTCTTACCACTCTTTATCTGAAGCTGCTGCACAATTGCTGCTGGCAAACTTATCCCTTGTTGTATAGTGCTTCTTATTCCTTCCCTTACAGTAATTGCATATGTTGTTTTTTTTTTCTTTACTTCATTTTTGCCCACTTGCAGAGGCATATTTGGACAGCAGTGCCAATGGTGCAATGAGCAGCACAGTCACCTTTGGTGCAGAAAGGTGTGGGTTCTGTTCCCACACCAGGTAGTTCAAATGTTGATACTGTAGTACAGATTAATAGAGGTGCTGAGTGTCACCCTTCTGTTGCCTTTTGCCTGCTGCATCTAATAATTTGAAAAATGATTTAATGAATTATAAGAATATGTTGGAACAGAACACAAAATAAAATATAAAAATGTTCAGTGCTCCTTTCATAACAAAAACAAAATAAAATCTACTTTGTTTTTATTACCTGAGAAGTCATGTAGGGTCTGTGAAAGAAACAAATCATAATATGGCCCTATTTATAGACTACCTAAAGCATTTAACACTGTAAGTCACTTAGATGTTGTAAAAGCTCTATGGACACTGGATATGCATGCTAAAGTTATGAAGTAGGCCATATCCTAATGTTATGCTATAGGTAGTATGGCCGAGATTCATAAATGGGTTGTGTAGTGAGCAGAGTGTACTGCCATTGGAATCTGCCATATTCAGACTGGATCAGTATTGTGACAATTTGTAGTCCCTTGTTAGGCTACAGGGCAGTGAGTCCAAATGTGCAATGGAAGATATATGCAAATGCCTGCATAATGACATGCAAATGAAATGGGGGGCATCATGTTTCATCTGTGTGACACCATACTGACACCATATCCTCGTATGTTTGCAAGGTGAATGTAGTCTTGAATCATAGTTGGATATAGAGAACATTGCACAGCTCTGGGTGCCAGATTGAAGCACACTAGAAATTGTGTCATTAAACATACCAGGAATTCTCAGTGTCATATTAGACGTTTTGTAGTAGGTTGCTGAAACCACTAGCATTGATAGTTCTTGCCAGTTTTGTGCAACTAATCACCTATCACTGATGTAAACAATGCCATCAACAAGTGATGTACTGCACTTTTACCAGTCAAGAGATTATTTATTGCTTCAGAGTTCATTCTACTTTGTATGGGTTTTGGTTGTCATGTGTCACTCACACAAAGAATTGATAGAAATGCATGATCTTTCTCATATCTTTTGAGATTAAAGCATGTATAGATCTTTCCCTATTGGCTACAGGAACTTTTCAGAAACCACATGGGGAGATGTTTGATAGTTCATGTGCCTCTGTCTCCGGAATACTCAGCAAGTTCTTTGACATAATGCTTCTACATGTAAAGGAACATGTATGGTTTCCTAGCACATCACAGGAGAGAGCTAAAACCTTGAATGCATTCTAGAACATCACCCACCTCCATGATGTACTGGTGGACACTATAGACTGCACACATATAACAATAAAGACTCCCACCTAATCCATAGTCACAAAGGTTTGTGAACTGGCAGGGCTACCATTCTGAAAGTGCCAGGTAGTGCATGATGTGCAAGGGCTCATAAACAATGTATCTACACAACACCCATGCAGTTTGCATGATTCACATGTCTGGCACACACTGTGGATACATCACTACTTTCTGCATACTGAAATTACATAGGCCCCATAGTTGAAAAATACAAGAAGTCTGGTTAATATTAAATGTGTATGACTACATTTGTTGTGTTCCCAAATATAGTAATCCCCAGTGTTCATATTTCATTGTAGTGATGGAGGATACATGCTGTAAATGTGGCTTATGAGACCTGTATAGAGCCCTCAGACTTATGAGACCTGTATAGAGCCCTCAGAGTTTGACCAAACTCCGGTATAATGCTGCACACACAGAGGCAACATCGGACATCTATTTGGCCTGCTCAAAGCCCACTTCAACTATGTCAACATGTCTGGGGGTGGCATGCCAGTGAGATCCAACTATAACCTGCAGAATGGTCTAAGTATGTTGCATGCACCATAATATGGTGGTGAGGAGACAACTCCAGAATAGTGGTATGGTTGTACTACTCATGCATGCAGGCACACATACACATGTGTTCAGGGGACAGATAGGAACAGGGTATTGACACAATTGTCTGTCAAGATTGTGGTGAAACAGCAGAAAACAACAATGATGTAGCCCTCTTGCCATACAAGAATGGATGCAGTACACTATGGACCCTAATAATTACCCAGTGACAGTCTGGTGTCCCACAGGTCAAGTGTTGCTTGCAGACTAAATATCAGGCTATGCTGATTAAAGCACAGTTGAGACACACAGGAGGGAGAGTGGAGTGACTCACAGTCACCATCATGTGCACAGGTGGCTAGAGACACAATTACACTTATCTGTCAGGTGGCTTGACTGGAGACACAGTGATACTTATCTGTCTGCATGCACACAGAGTGGGGGAGATTATTTTAAGAGATGGAGAGAGGGGTTTTATGGTGATGGCAACTCTGTGCCATAAATAATCTATTTCTGTGATACAGGGGAGGTCTCACTGTGTGTTTGTAGCGTAATGCAGAAATGAGCATCTTAAAGTGATGGGTATTCTGTGTCAAGGAGAATTTCCTCTTGTGATATAGTTGGGGTGCCACTACATGACTGTGATCTGTGTTCACTTTACATGCTTGTTTTACAAGGACTTACATTCCTTCTGACAGGAGTAATGTATGACTGTAAGACTATAGCCTGGATGTGGTTCACTCATGAGGTGTCCTGCCAGCAGAGGCCCAGTATCATGGTCATGCACTGTGAGGGTTCAAATACGTAATAAGGTGAAAGAAACAGCTTATTACATGGGTTAATAGTACTTTGTGCCTCCTCCCAGTGCTTATATATCCAAATAATGCTGATATTCATCCTAAAGCTGCTGCCCAAATAAGCAAGATATCTTCTCAAATCTGTGTGACTCAGCTTATAAAATGGTGCCACAACTCTAGGACTATGCAAGTTTATACCTCTTTGCATAACATTTAGGCAAATTAGGTCTGGTTGTATAAATCTGCATAAATGTGTATAAATCACTTTATTTTGTTGCTGTGCATTTATAACTTAAAGTACAGCTTGCTGCTTATGCTCATCTCTGTTGGTTTATGGTTGCAAGTTTATACTGTAGACCTGCCCAGAAGTGAATGTCACGATACTTTGTGGGTACTTGTGATTCAAATTTTATATAAGAAGTGTGATTCGCAGACTACCATTGTGAAAGTGACACCATTTTCAGAGGAGATTCAGGAGAATGACAACTTCTGCTAGTTCCTACCATACAGCAACTGCAGAGTACATGAGGACGAGTGAGATTATGCTTTCTCTTCTTTGTGATCATTGCAGGGCGTGCATACTACGCCTAGTGCATTCAAAAATGTGGATTCATTATACAGCCTGGCTAAGAAGTTGTCCTCAGCCATGGGCATCATCAGGATGAGGAAATGATGCAGGCATTATTTTAATGAAATGCAACACTGGAAACCTGATGATCTCTATGACAAGAAACAAAGGTTATGCAGCAATGCCCTGGTTTAGTAAGTGGATAGCATGTTTCCTGTTTTTATTTTAACTTGTTTTATATTTGGGAATGCTGTCATTAGTGGCAAGTATTTGTCAGTGCCATCTTAGAAATAAGTGACTGCTACTGCCTGGATCTTCCATTTTAGATTGAAGCCATGGTAGTTGCACTGAATGTGATACACCTACGATATTTTGTATATATCTCTCTGCAAGTTCCTGTTTATGTAGTGGGGTTGGCCTGCATCATCTCACAGTGCTGCATACTACCTGGTGTGTCCCCATGGACAACAGTGCTATATTCTGTTTAAGTATCAATGTATGGATGTACATCTAAACATTGAAGTACATAAATATCGAATGGCTAATGATCAATCCCAAATGATCAAAAATCAAAACAGTGAAAAAATAAAACACTTATGTTTGCTTTTTGCAGGCAGGCAAGTCCCCCTGCACCCCCATGTGAAGGGCTGCACTCCTACCTTCCTGCTAATTATATACACCAACTCCAAGATTGCTGTTACAGTGGAGAAAGGGCAATTTCCCCAGTTCCCACTGTGTACAATCTTGCATGGACTTAACACTAGTGTGACACAAGGGAAATACTGCCAGCCCAGCTAGTTGGAATTTTGTGAATAATTATATGTCGTTTGAGAATATTAATATGATTTATATAGAAATGTAACAAAAGGAGACACTGACAGCCTAGTTATCTGGAATTTTATAAATAGTTGTATGTCATTTGTGAATACCAGCAAGATGCAATTCCTTGTGTTACAAATGTTTTAGAACTATATGTTATGTGTATATTAAACTACTTGTACAGAAGTGTGTGTTGAACAGGGTTTGTACAGTACTAAGCTTCAAGGATATGTCCACAGTGCACCCTACTGGAAAATAACATAAATGCATATAAACTATATACCTCTACAAATGTATATGCTGTAACAGTAGAAACAGGAACATACAAATTTAACTTGCAAAACTGCAAGAAAATAAGTTGAAGTTAAATTGTTTTACGATTGTGCTATAAAAGTAAGTTTCAATGCACCAAGGAGACAGGATGTCTAGAACTAGGATGCCACCTGCATTGTTTTGTAAGTGTTTTATTGTTTTATGTCTTCTAGCAACTGCAGACATCTGAAGGCTATGCATTTTTCACAAGGAGATGTCAAATGCTACAATGGGGGATTAGCTTGGGGACTTAAGTCGGGTGACAAAAAGTGATGTCATCCAAGCTAACCCAGCAGTAATATTTGATATTAATTTAAGAACTCTCTTAAACTGGGCATTTTGTATTGGACCTAGCAAGAACATCCACTCATCACAATCTTCTGCACTTGCCTTGCTGTTAGTAAGTTTCTAGGGCATAGTAACTCTTTTTAGGTTCAGTTAGGAATACAGTAAAGATTAGTTCTGATGTTTTCTGTATTTATTTGAGACTGTCCTGCAATGTTGTTTTAAATATTCCCTGTGATTTTGAACGCTGAAGTTACTGTGTTGATTTACTGAGTATTGTCTTGTTCTTTTATTATTTATTCTTAAATATATTTAAACCTATCTTTGTAGCTGATGTCTGTGAGACATATTTAAGCTCTTAAAGTACCTGCATATCTATTTAGTGACACTGTACAGGCCGCTCCTAAATAGCCTTGCTCTTGGTCAGACTACCATTTGGATTAACAGTAACATTGCACAGTAGGATTGGACACCCTTTGTTAAGGGCCTTAAGTAGCTGATAAGTAATGGCTGGTGGCAGCTGGAACTAAGTTATAGTCTGGGCAGAAGGGGGCATAGCTAGTAAACCTGTGACATCCTTTCCAAGGTGTGTGTGTGTGTCTGCATGTGTGTGTGCGTGTGTCAGCTACTTGGGCAGGGACATGAAGCACTGGTTGGACAGAGAGGATACTGGAAGACTTAGCTTGGCCACTCAGCTGAGACCTCAACTCTATAGCTGTGTCAGTGGGGAGTCTTATTGGGGATCTGGAGAAAGAGGGGGAAACCAGCCTCAGAATGACTGTAGTCTTTGTGTGCTCTTAAGGGAAATTGTACTTTACTGTGTGTGTACTTGTCATCCTCCGAAGTGTACATCCCCCACTGGTGATAGTGGCGAGGATTGCGGCTTCTTAATTACTGAGCCAATGCAGGAGCGTCACAACCAGCAGAAGTGATCAGATGAGTTTTGAGCACTTCAGCTAGTGTTAAACACATTCAAGATTATGAACATTTGATTAGATGGAGTGCTTACCAATATATTTGCAGGGGACACACACTTGCCTGCTGTCTGTCATGCAGTTAAGAGAAAAGAGTGTGGGATTGTATGTGCTGTTCAGCACCTAAGCATTTAAACCTACAGTTATCATGGCTTTTTCATGTGCCTTTTCTCTTTCAGCACAAGCAGGGTGTGATAGCAGTCATGTTATTTGCAGAAGGCGGGGGAAGGCTTACAGTCAGCAATGCTTACCTGTCACAAGTGGGCATGTCTGTTAAATATATTCGGTCCAATGTCAGGCTAGGGTCACATATGATTATCTCCCATTTTTATCTCTTTTTTAGCAGGAATAGATGACAGAGTTGCTCAGCAGGAGCCTCCATCACACCTTATCAGTACTGAGGTTATGGCCGAGGAGAAAGAGGGCAATGAGGCTGGGAGTGTCTCACCATAGGAGGGTTCTAGATCTTCATTTGCAGGTATCCCACATGCATTACCTGAAATGGGCTAGTTGGAGGTGCAGCATGTCATTGAGGCTATGGTAGAGAGAGCAGTGGAGACATATATGGCCCAAATGGATTGACTCCTCAATTGGACTGCAGATTTGCTTGGTCAGCCTGTGTCTACCATTGAGCCACAGGGAAGGTTATGTCATGTGCTGCTGATCCCTCACATAATTGATCCTTGTAATGTCCATCTGGGCTATGACAGGAAATAGCGCAAAATCTGCTTGGGTCCCACCCTATCTCCAGGTATTTTCCCCTTCCTGTTGTATCCTGTCCCATTATCACTGTAGTGTCCAACCCTTCCCATCACTGTTTATCTACCATGTGTTTTTCACTGTTTGTCCTATATTTCTACATCCTGCTTGTCTGTAATGATCTGTTTGCCCCTCTTCACTATCTTAGGCATCCTTTCTTACCTGTTTTCCTTCAACCTACCCCCTTCCTTTCTCTATATATAAAGAGAAAAGTGGAGCTCTGTCCTTGCAAAAAAACAGAAATAGAGAGAAGTACAGAAATAGAGAGAAGTATTCCTCCTCCCCTCCATTCTGCACACTTGCATATGTTGTCCTTCTCTGTGATCCTCAACTTGGTCTTCTTTTTTTTACTGTTCTGTATATCCCTTTCTTTGTCTTATGCATAAAAAGTATTGATTTTGTTTTTTTCAGTTTGTAACTAATTTATGCCTATTGCTGGCTATTCCTACATATAAGTTATATATAAAAACAGGAGGACACAAGAAATTGCAAGTTATTACAGGTGGCAATTTAGAGAAAAAATATTTTGATGGAAAAAAATTATTACAAAGGAGAAGGCATATGAATAAATTGGTATTAACCGGGCAGTTATGATTTTTCATTCTAGCTTCTTTATTGCAGCATTGTATTTTCCAAAAAATGGGCTTGTTTCTACAATGTGTAACTAATGGCATTCTATTGATTTTACTTATGCCCTGTGTACACCCCTTGTATATGACTATTGTAAATATTATTTTCTGATGTATATATGATGCTGTTTTGTCTGCCTTTAGGCTTGACTTGATTGTAGAGCTTTTCTCACTGAGCCTTCCTTGCAAAGAAGTTACTGCCCATTCAGATATTCCTAGTTAATAAATATCAAATAAATACATAAATAAATAACATTCTCCTTTGCCGTTGTTTTTGTTTAAGAAGTTTAGAGCATAAAACTTTGTTTCATTCAGGGGAGTTTAACTGATAAAGAATATACTGACATTTTTTTAAACTTGTTTCAGAGACTTGTTATTGCTCCTGTTTGAAACTGCACTTGAATACATGCATTTGTATTCATACGAACACTGAAAATACACCAGCTGTATTGGTAGCAAATGTTGTCCAGCAGAACCTCTGCAAACTAGCCATGGGCGGCTCTTTTTTAGAACCTTATAGAGGTTTGTTTGCAATCCTAGTTATGATCAGTGACTGTTGGTAGCTGGCTGTATATGGCATGACTGCATACATATTCAAATCAGATCAGTTTATGTGAGCAAACCTACTCCTAGACTTGATGCAATTAAAAATGTTTAAGTAAATAATGATTGATGACCTGATAACTTGCATTAAATGTAAAATAATTAAAGCTGTTAAATGTGTAAATTCTGGACTCAGTAATAATTGGATTAAAATATATTTCCTTAAAATATGGTCTTAAAGAAAACGTTTGGTTTGACTCTTTTGCTGCTTTCTATTTTTATGCAGGATGTCTCCATTTTTTTATTATTAGTCTCTGTATCTGTGATATATTCTGTTTTAAATGTTATGTACTTATGCTGGAACTCTTTCTTGTCAAAATGTCTTTGGGCTGAATTTCTAACTTCAAAGGCAAAGGAGTTGCAGAATACCTGTTGAATTTTAGTGAACACATATATATTTATTTGTAATGTTAGTTTATGCATGAAGTGTTAAAAAGAAAATTAGTTGAGTGTTGATTGTTTGTATACTTGAAGCCACAACAGCGTTAATGTTTTGAAATTTCTTTTTATAATTTTTACTCTTAAAAGAATGGAAAGCTATACTTTTATTTTAAAATGAATGCCATGCACTGCTAGGTGTCAGTACTAAAGAAAATTTTGATTATATTTTTATCACCTCTACAAATACTAATATCTCCATTTTCCTTCTAGTTTTTAAATAACATTTTCAAGATAAGATATATGGATACTGATACTTACAAAGCACATTGTATGAACCAACAGCCCAAAAGAAAGACTGACAACAGACTGTCTAATGACTGTATGTCTGTCTCTACTTGGAAAATCTTTATTTTTGCTATAGCATCAAATAGAGAATGTATCACCTTCTCCAATAAATAAACTTGTCTTTTAGTGCTGATGACGTAAGAATTCGCTAATAATATAACAATGTAATTTACTGATTTTGTCAGACAAAACAAATGTTGTGAAGTAACTGAAAATACTGTAATTTGTGTTAGCATGTCTGGCAGGAGATTTTTGCATATATTCAGATTAACTTATATTGTATGCCTGCATGCCTAATTGTGAAAGTATAAATAAGTTTTAAAAATGTTGAGTATTTTCCTGTTTGAAGAGAATGTTTAAAGAATCTTTCACTACTTTAATACAGCTCCATCTGAGCATATTTGAGAGCAGGGCCTGTACTAGCATTTTGGGGGCCCCCAGCAAATTTCAAGTTGGGGGCCCTACTCAGGAGAATATTAAGTGTGACCATTGCTGTCGCACCCCCTTCCCTGTCAAGCTCATCCAACACCAGCACCTTTTAACAACCACATTCAGGTAATTAAGAATTCATGTGTCACCACTAAAATACCTCAACCTAGATGAGGCTGTCCACTTCTTCAGCAGTACCTTCCTCTCCATCCTAAACACCCATGCTCCTATAAGAAATGCCAAAGTCAGATCCAGGCATGCCCCATGGTTACAAAAGACAACCAGAACCTTAATGAAATCCAGAGATAAGGCCTGGGAGCACTGGCGACTAACAAAAAATAACTCAGATAGGCAATCATTCCTTGAACTGTGCAATAAAGCCAAAAAGCATATAAAATTAGACAAATCCCTCTACTATAATTCCACCCTAAACTCTACCAACCACAACCCTAAACAATTCTGGTCCACTATTAACACTATCCTCCACCCAGGGAAGGTTGATACCCCGCAGCCGTCCATTCCCCCCTCCTCCAGCAGTATTGCTGAAATCCTTCAACAAACACTTCACTGAAACTATAACATCTCTAAACAAACAACACTTCCCTACAATAGCCCCCCAACTCCTAACCCTAATTCCCCCATTCCTCTTTTCTTCTTCACCTCAGTACCTACCTCCAACATAAAGACTATTGTTAAAACTTTAACCCACCAAACTCGCAGCTGACAACCTCCCCTCTGAATACTTGAAAATTGCAGCTGATGCACTAGCCTACCCAAATTCAATTTTAATCAACTGTTCCGTAACAGAAGGCTATGTTCCCTTGATATGGAAAATATCCCACATCATTCCTCTTCACAAAGGCATCCTCTCCACCGACTTCTCCATTTACTGCCCCATTGCTATCCTCTCCCCTCTGTCCAAGATACTTGAAAAATGTATCAACGCCCAGGTCTCTAACTACCTCCTAGCTAATAATCTCCTCTCCAAAACCCAACATGGTTTCAGGCCATATCACAGCACTACCTCCACTCTGCTGTCCTTCACCAACACTATACTTCATCACAAAAACAATTGCCTCTTCTCTACTGCCATATTTCTAGATCTCACAAAGGCCTTTGACATGGTATCTCATGAGCTACTGCTCTCTACTCTCCCCAACCTCTCCTTCTCACAATCAGCCTGCAACTGGTTCCACAGCTGTCTACATGGATGCCAGCAATCAGTAATCTGTGACGATAACATATCACCTTGCCTCCCAGTTACTCTTGGAGTTCCCCAAGGGTCTATCCTTGGCCCTCTGTTATTCTCACTTTTCACTAACAACCTACATACTGCCACCACACAAGCATCTCTTATATGACTCTACTCTCATCTGCTCTGCCTCCACTCTACCAGAACTACAACAAATCACACAGGAATCATTCTGTTCTGTAGAAAGCTGGCTATCCAATGCTCAGCTCCTACTCAACCCAAATAAGACAAAACTTCTCCTGTTCCAACCTTCCAAAACCACCCAAAACACCCCCCACTTCAACATTCTTGCCAAAGACGATACCATCATCTCTCCATAAGAACACACAAAATTACTCGGTGTGGAAATAGACAAGAAACTTAGATTTGACACCTACATATCTCTCATAATAAAAAAAGTTCACAAGAAACTTGGTGCATTATATCGAAGCCGCCAATTCCTAACCAAGGCAGCTAGAATCTCCATAGCCAATTCCCAGCTAATATCCACCCTACTCTATGCATCCCCCATATTTACCAACCTTAAACAGACAGACCTACACAAGCTGGATGCTTGTTGCAACAAAATTGCTAAATTTGCCACTGGAACCTCCTACCGCAGCCATCATTGTATCTCCCTTAAAGAACTAAACTGGCTAGAACTCTCACAACTCCTTCACTTTAATCAACTCACCATCACTCATAAACTTATTAACTACCCCCATAACATCCCTTCCCTTCAAACCCTTCTCCAACTCTATCACTCCACTAGGCCTCTAAGATCAAGCAACAAAAATCAACTCCCTGTTATCAAACCCAAAAACTCAGCAGGGAAAGCCATATTTTCATGTACCATATCTAAACTTTGGAACAATCTTCCACCCTCTATAACTACTCTACCTTCAAGCAGCCTTTTCAAGACTGCGCTCAAATTCCACTTAAATTTGCACAGGCTTTGTCCTTGTTCTAATCCAGACTAACACCCCCACCCTTACCCCCCCCCAGACTTAACCCAAGTATACTACCACCACTACTAACCACAGTCAGAAATAACTAGTTGTTTTTACGAAGTTTAACATCTTGTCTGACAACTTTGTTACTAATATTATAAATGACAAGAAACTATCTTAACTTGCAACATTTACTGTATATACTATTGATCATCAATATCTTGTTGTTATATTAAAGCCAACAACTTGTAATGTTGTTTACTATTGCTGCGACTTTGTATCTCTATTTATCATGTACATAATGTGGAGCTTTTCTTCCTGGGCATCTGCTGAAAAAGGACCTGTGTCCAGTCGAAATTTCCCGGTAAACAAATGTAAATAAATAAATAAACAAATAAATGTGCAAAGATACACACTGGCATTTAGTACCAATGTTACATTATCACAACCCCCTGTATCACAGCAAGGTAGCCACTCACAGGTGCACGCACACTGACTGGCATGTAGTATCAATGTTATATTATGACAAACCCCTGTACCATAGCAAGGTTGCCACCCACAGGTGCACACACACACACACACACACACACACACACACACACACACACACACACATTGACTGGCATTTAGTACCAATGGTACATTATGACAAACTCCTGTACCACAGCAAGGTAGCCACTCCCAGGTTGCACACACACTGAGTGGGATTTAGTACCAATGTTACATTATGACAAACTCCTCTACCACAGCAAGGTAGTCAATCACAGGTGCACACACTGACTGGCATTTCGTATCAGTGTTGCAGTATGACAAACCTCTGTACCACAGCAAGATAGCCACTCAGGGGTGCAAATCTGACTACATATTCCTCAACTGCCTGGATTTTTACAGAATGTCCAGATGTGACTCATTTTTGGTCTGTTCCTCAAAATTTGTAGTTTTCTGGATTTTTGTGGCAAATCATTGATGACTGAATTCACTAAATGGCAGGCATTTGAGTTTAACTTCATATCCTTCAGAACATGTAGGGTAGCACCTTTTATTCTAGCAACTTTTTCAGTTTATAAGACCAATATTTAAAATTTTGATCTTTGGGGCTGTAGTCCCATTATCTGTGGCTTTGTCCAGATTTTTTTGTGCCATTTGATTGAGGGCTATGACTGGCATTTAGTAGCAATACTGTTACATTATGACAAGTATCAAGGTAGGCACTCCAACAATGGTACACAAAGACACCCACACTGACTGGCATTTAGTGCAATGTTGTTACATTATAACAAGCCTCTGTACCGCATCAAGGTAGCCAGTCCCACAGAGGTACACAAAGGCACAGACACCCGCACTGACTCCCACACAAAGACACCCCACTGACTCCCACACACAGCACAGACAAGAGAAAGACAGCAGTACAACAAGGCAGAACAGAGACACCTACACAGACTCTCTCACATAAGACAGAAGCACACCAAGACAGAGACTCTCGCACACAGGACAGACACACATGATCAAGACAACATTGTAGCAAGACTGAACAGAGACAAGACAGAAAGCTACACAGACTCTTGCACACAGGACAGACACCCACACATGATAAAGACAGCACTACAGCAAGACTGAATATTAACACCCACACAGGCACAGGACAGAGACACCCACCTCCACTGTACGGAGACAAAGCCAGGACAAATCTACTACAAGACTATACAGAACCCCACACAAGACTAAATCAGCACTACCACAAAACAGAACTGAGACACCACTCCCAAACACAAGACAATGACAGCAATACGATAAGACTGAAGCAAGCAGCATTAGATAAACTGACATCACTGAAGACAATTACTGGAATGCAGAACAGTCACACCTCAGAGGTACACAAAACCGCTATGGGACAGACATAGAAAGGTCTACAGACACGCTAGATATACAAGGGAAAGCCATGGGGATTACTGAGATGGAGGCAGAAGACTCAACCCCAAACACAGAGCACAGTGGGGATTACTGAGCCTGAGGGAGACAGACTCAGACCCAAAGAAACACAAGAGAGCAATGGGGATCACTGAGTATGACACAGGCAGACTCAAACCCATAGAGAAACAGGTGAAGTCAAGACCAGTGTGTCATTCATCTTCAATGTGCAGTTACCTTCAGCTTTTCTGATTGCTGCCACTTTTGCTTTTCCTGTGCTTCTGTCCTGGCCTCACAACAAGGCCTGCTGCTCCCAACTGTTCTAGCCTCATGACTAGTCCTGCTGCTCCCAACTGTCCTGGCCTCACAACAAGTCCTGCTGCTCCTAGCTGCCTTTGCCTAACATCCTGCTAGTATCATCCTCATCGGGCTACTTGGTCCTACCTGCTGGAGTAAGCAAAAAAAAAAAAAAAAATCAATGAATACACAACATACTGTACAAGCCACACTAAGGTGCTGCCTGAAATTTACTGCCTTACAGCATTATACAAGATTACTGGAAAGAAAATATGTGCACATACCTAGAGTTTTAATGGGATGTTATGAATTTTCTTCCAGACGGTCTCCAGTGAGGCTGCCATGTGATAAACTTTGTCCCATTTCATGCTCAACTGAGAGCACAGCTAAGCCTGAAAGTCTCTCCTGACTCTTTGATGAATGTAGGTATGTCTTTATGAGTTTCAGTTTAAAAAAGCTGCATTCTACAGTAACCACTGTAACAGATGCAGTCAAATAAATGTGCAGTGAAACATAAGTATTTATATATTTGTCTTGCAAGTGGTTACGAATGAGGAAATTTAACACAGTCAGTGGTGATGATTCATTATCAATCATTCGAGAAAGGTTTTTCAGTTCGTGCCCAAAGTCAGAGTCATCAATGTCACAGTGGCCACTTATCCTGTCAGTCAGTTGTTCTTTCAGAGCCTTGCAGTGTTGGAGCAATGTGTCTTCTGCAATGTCACTCAAGGCTTTAATATCTGATAAAAATCCTAAGGCCTTATCAAACTCTGAAAGCTGCTCACACTGGTCAGTAAATGATTGGACTGTTGTGTCCAGCAACATTAAGAACTCCACACAGTCTCATAGTCAAAGAAGTGCTATACTTTCCTCTGCCTCTTTTCCTGAAATGTGGTGCCAACATCCAGTTCTTCTGCTATCTCAGTGGCTTCACCCATGGCACATTGAAATCCTGTCTCTCTAATTCTTCAGCAAGTCCATAGTTGATGCCAGCACTTTGACACATGTCAAAATATCAACCAATGGACTCTGCAGAACATTGCTTGTACGATTTATCTGTCAGCACATCATACCAAACCACTAAACATACAATGAACTAGTATGACACAAGTTCTGAGCACAATCCCCTTTCTTCTTGATATGTTGCAATATCACTTGTACATACAACTTCACCAATCTCCTGTAATGCTTCAACGACTCCCTTCAACTGAAATCTTACTGCCTTGACAGACTCTATCATGCATTCTCAGGGAGTCTCCAAAAGTGGCTTCACAGTGATGTTTATGTGCGGTTTCAAGATCTGCCATCGGCTCATTGATGCTAAACAGAGTGCGTAAATGTTCTGCAGGCATACAAAGAATGACACTGCCTGTAGTGATGAATGTGCTCCATCACTGACTATAAGATTTAAATTATGGCAGGAACATGCAACATAAAAAGCCCTTGAATTCATCTGTTTTATCTGGGTTGCATTCCAGCCCGTTTCCCTTTCATGTTGCTGCCATTGTTGTATCCTTGACCTCGACAGTCATCAATGCCCAGTTAATGATTTTGCAGAGTCCGAATACTTGCTTCTGTAAGTCTTGCCCCAGTTGTGTCATTCACAGACACAAATCCCAGAAAGTGTTCCTCAACTGTGGCTGCAGTCCTTGAAATATCCACATACCTAACTACTACATTTACTTTTGATTGCTGATGTCTGGCGTGCAATCAAGAAAAGTACCTAGCACCCTTCACCTTCCTGCAATGGTCCGTACAATAGCATTTGCAATCAGCTGGATAATTTCATTCTGTATGTCCTTCCCAAGATAGTGATTCATTACGTCTTTATTCCTAATACGATGCAAATGTTTAGCTATGACAAAATCAAACTGCGACAAAAGTTGCACTTGGCCTAAGAAATTGTCATTGCCATAGGTGTACAGGGCATCACTCGTACCATGGAATGCCATGTTCTGTTCCATCAAGTATTGGACAATAGCAATAATGCATTCTAATATACCATGCCAGTGAGTTATCTCCTTTTCAACCATTGCTCGTCTCTTATTGTCCATTGCCTGCCTACTCTTTACTTTATTGTCCATTTCCTTCCACTTAAGCATGCATGCAGTATGTTCTGGTGCTCAGTCATGGCTGTGTAAAGCTTTGGACATTTCTCTCCATGCGCTGTAACCACGTGACTTGAGAAGATGGTTAGAATGTCCAAACAATTTGCATGCAAAGCAAAACAGTGCATCTTTTGAGAATGAATATGTCAACCAAGTGTGTTTTGCTCTTTCCCCATTAGACAGCACATGGAAATAGTTCTCCAATGTAAATCTTCTTTTCTGTTCATTGACTGGGAACTGTGGCACACCACTTGCACAGGTCCATGCTGAATGGCAGCTACCCTAAACTCTTTCCTTAACAAGTCTGGCCAAGTTCCTAGATCCTCAAAAGATATACCTGACACTCTCTGCAAGTCCTAAGCCACATCTGCCACTACGGAAGTATGGGCTTCTTTTGTATCAAACTCTGGTGATCCAGGCAACAACTCTAAAGTTTAATCTGCATTTGCTAACATACTTTCACCCATAGTAATAGCTGTAGGTTTGCAGGAGGTAGCCTGTGGTGTAGCCACAACAGAGTGGTCACTTTCTATTGCAAGGATGCTGTTCTCAAAGTGGGCAGATTATAATACAGAACCATTCTTTTGTCCTGAAGGCAGACTTTTTCCTGAATCTCCCCTCTGATGACCCACAGAAAAAATTTCATAATGAAACCTTGTCTCTTTGCATCCCCATTCCTCTGCTGCTGAAGCTTTCTTTTTGCTGCTCGTGACAAATAAGTACTCTACATCACTAACTGGGAATGGAAGTAAAGCGGAATTACTACACATGCAGACATTGAGTTCTTTTGTCATACTGTTGATAAAAAGCAGTACACTTAAGGTGCATATTATGCAACTTTGTTTGATCTACCCAGACTGCATAATGACAAACGTTAGCACTCTGAACACATTCTAAGGATGGTATTTTCCAGTTTGCACAGACACTCCCATAATAAAAGAACAGGTATAATATATGCTAATGAAGGTAAACATAGGGGTGATGTACATCTAAATTGCATAAATGTTGTTGATACATGAGGCTAAAAGGTTTTAAAAGAACAGGTACAATAACATCATGATAATAAATATATGTAATAAATTGTTTAAAAATTCAACTACCCAATTCAAGCCAGAATGAGTTATAATTATTTTTGGGCTTCTAGTACTATCTGCCAATATAGTTCTCTGTATTCAACTAAAGTTTTCCACCTCCTCTAGGGTCAGTGGGCACCACTTCTAGTACAAAACTCAAAAGTGCAATATAAATAATGCCGTTAGTATACAGTTTCACAAAAGATTTTACTGTCAAAGTTTATTCTCCTGTTTTAAATACCTACAATAATTACCAAGCCCACAAAAAAAACTCCATGTTTTTTTTTATTTTTTTCTCAAAAACTTGTTGTTAGAACTCTTTCCAAAAGACATTTAATGTTAATTTCTGAAAAAAAAAAATATTACTTAGAGACCTTCATAAAGTTTTTTTCCACTTTTGTCAATAATTTTCCTGACAAATCCTGTGTTGATTTACCTAAAATCACAAAACTTTTTTTTTTTGATGTAAAGTGAGAGAACTAGTATATAGTGTATGTGTTTGAGAAGGTGTCTTCCCCTCTGCACTCTGGAAGCAAATTTCCCTAATTACATCCAAATAATACCTCATGTTATGTTTAAAGGTCTCTAGGAATTTGAGAAAACTTGTGGATTCATTGATATAATCAACAAAAAATTCAAATTAGTCTTCTTTAGTAAAAAAAAAAAAAAAAACATTCAAGGAATCTACAGTACAATGTCCATTTGTTGTTGCTGTACATTGTTAAAAACAAATTTGTTTCCCAAAAGGCATTATGATGTTGTCTGTATTCTTTTCTTTCGAAAAATAGAAGTTGTTCTTCAAAACAACTTCCATGAGGACAAGTATAGTTCATCAAACCACATTAAACCTAGTTCATGTGGAAAGATGTATGTAATAAAGTCCACCCACAGGTGGGTACCAAGCCATGTATCACTGTGCATGGAATGATCAATTTTTCTCAAAAAATCCCAGCTATTTTATTTTCACGTCTATATATTTAGCCAGTGGTGCTGTTATTGAACCCTCAGAAGAAACAATAACCGACAAATTGTCATAGGAGCATTTGCATGGTTTACCTTAAAAGATCTCTAGATTTTTCTTTCTTAAAATAGTTTGATATCTGTCTGTCCTTTTTGTGGTATAAAACCAAAGCCCTTACAAAATAAATCAAATGTTAAGTGTTTGTTTGTCCTGCCTGTGTATATTCTCCCAATCAGTGTATTCATCATTGTCAAATCTTTTTTTACCCCATGGTTTAGGCTTGGGGTAATGTGTTCAGTACATTTTGATCTATGTCCCTTAAACAGTTTTTGTATTTATCCTTTGTTCATTTATAGTGAACATAATCATTAACAACAGCTTTAAAATACTAGCGTACAACTCAATTTGTCCATTTCAATTTGTTAATTAGTTTTAATAATAGCCACATTAGGTATTTTAAAATTTATATCAAAAAAATTGATCAGGGTCTTATAAAATTCAGTGCCTTCTATACAGATATTGCTTGAGTATTGACTGACCTTTTTTAGGACAGGCACTATTCTATTTTTTCTAGACAAAGTAAGCATTGTCTAATTCAAGCATTTGTATTTGTTTTAAGTAATAGTGTAAATCATCCAGTTTTTGTGAGTAACTGCCTAATGTTCGAAAACCCTACAAGATGTTGATAAGGAAAGTTCGTCCTCTTCAAAGAAATGTGGTGATCCATGAATTGGCGTTTAACCAAAAAAAAAAGGTACATCATAGTTAAAAACAAAGAAATATGGTTGAATCCACCAAGTTCAAAAGTAAGCCTGCAATAATTCAGCCATATAAAAACAACGAAGTAGTACAAGCGCTAAAATAGTCTAGCAAGCATAGTCAGTGTCAATATTCTCACTGCTGAACAAGCAGCAAATATCATCACACCCAAATCCGGCTCAAACAAAAACTGAATGCCATTCAATTGAAAAATCTAAATGACAAATTAATCATATATAAACTGTGTTAAACTAAATAAAAACAAAAAAAAAGAATAAATATCATATACAGCTGCAAATGAAGGCAAACATAACAAACAACAAACAAACAGGCAGCATTAATGACCTGATTTCCCTTAAACCAGTTTTGAAACTTAGGTCGGCCAAATTATAACTCATTCTGGCTTGAATTGGGTAGTTGAATTTTAAACAATTTATTACATATATTTTTAAACCAACATTATTTATATTGTCAATGTTTTAACTTTCATATGTTTTAGTCCTATTATGTCTAGTACTTTTTGTAAAGCTCAATTTTATTATCATGATGTTATTGTACCTGTTCTTTTAAACCTTTTAGCCTTCATGTATCAACAACATTTATGCAATTTGAGTGTACATCACCCTATATGTTTACCTTCATTGGGTATATAGTAGTATTTTTATTATTTATTATTTTTTTAGTTTTAACATGAGATGACTATGATGATTTTATTTATTTACATATTTGATTACATTTTATTTATTTATTTAACAGACACTCCCATGACAATAGTGTTATGTAACCGGTCATATTTACTTAAATGGACTCACTGCGGTAAACCCCCAACTTTGACTGGGCCATTGCCACATGAAATGCAAACTCCAAGCTAGCTAACCATTGCAAAAAAGAAGTTATGTACTCACCATAACGTTCCATGTGAGTTGTTCCATCTCACCTTCATTCTTCACTGATGGGTTCGGAGCCGATCCTCGGCTCCGACATGGCCATTTAGCAAAGCTCAAAGATTACCAGTAGCTTGAGACCAAGCCCCTTATCCCATGATGCATTGCTGGAATTTCCTCAAATCTTGTTTGCTGTGTGTACCATATGCTAGTAAGAGGATTAATCTCCCCAGAAAGGAAGAAACATTGAATAACCAGGATGAAGTCAGTCTCCAGGTAGTCAGCCAGGTGGGGGAAGGAGGGAGGGACGTGCGAATGAAGGCGAGATGGAACAGCTCACATGGAACATTATGGTGAGTACATAACTTCTTTATGTGAAGTTGTTCAATCTTGCTGTTCATTCTTCACTGATGGTAGCGTCCCTAGCACCCTAAATCCTGGGTGGCTCACAGGATTACATTTTTCAGGACCGTAGAACCAAAGGAAGCCCTGTCCTGGAGGCCTTGATAAAAGTATGAGGCTTATACCAAGTGACTGCAGCACAGATATTGTCAAGAGGCAACTTGGCTTGAAAGGCCGAAGAAGTAGAGACTGCTCTAGTTGAATGCGCCTTCACTTTATGCAACAAAGAGCTATTAGCAGATGAGTAAGTGTAGGTGATACAATCTGAAAGCCACTTAAAAAGAGTTGTTTTAGCCACTGGTCTACCTTTTCTGGCTTCAGAAAATGAAACAAAAAGTTGGTCTGATTTTTTGAAATCTTTTGTTCTGTCCAGATAATATCTAAGCTGTCTGTGAACATCAAGTTTGTGCAGCATGTATTCTAAATTGTTGGTATGGTTGGGAAAAAAAACGGGCAACTCAATAACTTGATTTATGTTTGTCTCAGAACATACTTTAGGCATAAAGGGTTAGTCCTAAGGGATACTCTGTCAGGATGAAAAATCATATATGGAGGCTTGATAGATAATGCCTGAAGCTCTGACACACTGCGGGCAGAAGTAATGGCCACTAGAAAAATAGTTTTCCATGACAGAAACTTGATCTCACAAGAAGACGCTGGTTTGAAGGGAGAAAGAATAATACAGGAAAGCATGAAATTCAAGCTCCAGGTAGAATAAGGAGTCTTCACTGGAGGTCTCATGTGAAAAGTACCTATGAGGAAGGCCTTTGATAACTGGTGTTGCATAATATTCAGTCCATCAATACCTAGATGGAAATTAGATATAGCTGCTAACTGGACCCTAACGGTAGCAGCTGCAGCTCCTTTGTGAAAAATCTCAGTCAAGAATTATAGAATGGATGACAATGGAGCTTGGTAAGGATCAAGGTTTTTGTTAGAAGCCCGAATGGAAAATCTTTTCCGCTTACTCCGATACAATTTTCTGGTGGAAGGTTTGTGAGAAGCCAACAAAATTTGACTTGTGTCATCTGAAAGATTATGAAACCTGGCTATACAGGGAACTGGAGCAGCCAAGCAGTTAGCTTCAGTGACTGCAAGGAAGGATGGAGGTCCCCTGATGGGTGTGTCAAAAGGTCTGGAACAGAGTCCAAGGATCCTCCAAGAGATGACGGTAAAGAAATGGAAACCAAGTCTGCCAAGGCCAATGAGGGACTATAAGAATGACAGTCCTTCCCAGCGACTTCACTTTCTGTAAAAATCTGGATATCAGAGGAATTGGGGGAAATGCATAGAGGAGACTTGGGGGCCAATCGTGTACGAGTGCATCTCTCTGGGGATCTCCCGGAGGTGGGATCAGGACAAAGTAGCTTCTGCATTTGGTGTTGATGTGGCTGGCAAAAAGATCGCAGCAAGGCTGGCCCCATTTGCAGAAAATCTTGTCCGCAATCTCCCGTTTGTGGGACCACTCATGTGGCAACAGTATTGCCCTGCTCAGCTTGTCCACTATCACGTTGGATCTCCCCAAGATGTGCGTTGCCAGCAGAAAGCGCTGGGATGACACAGCCCACTGCCAAAACTCTGAGGGCTTCTCGGCAAAGGGGGTAAGACTTGGTCCCGCCCTGTTTGTTCAAATACCAGACCACTGACATGTTGTCTGTCTGTATGGCAATTGTCCCTAGAGGGAGAGAGTCCTGAAAGTACTGCAACACCAGAAGTACTGCTCTCATCTCTAGGACATTGATATGCAAATGTGACTCTTGATCCATCCATGTGCCTTGGGCAGTCTTTCCCCAAAAATGCCCCCGCCCCACCCTATCAGGGAAGCGTCCATGGTCACAGTGGCTACTGGAGGGGGAAGTACAAAGGGGCGTCCTGTTGTAACATGTAGAGACGTCAACCACCACTGAAGATCCCTCTTGCAAGAGTTTGTAATCAGAATCATATTGTTCATTGGCAACTCCTGGTAAGAGTGAACAGGAGCCATTGAAGAATCCGCATATGCATCCTCACCAATGGAATGGCTAAAATTGCTGCCATCATCAAACCTAGTACTTTCAAGACCTCTGCGGCTGGAGCTCTGTTCTTTGAAACCAGTGATGTGGTGTGTTGGTGAAGAATTGATACCTATTTGACTGGAAGATATAGAGTGGTGGTTGAAGTATCTAATTCTGCCCCTATAAAGACTATATGCTGCGATGGCGGCAAGGCAGACTTTTCGAAGTTGACCGTAATGCTTAAATGGTTGCAGAGTGTCAGAGTGGATTCTTTTGCCTGAATCAGTTGATGCCTGGTTGTGGAGGTAAGGAGCCAATCGTCTAGGTATGGAAACACCTGGAATCCTAGATGCCTCAAGTGAGCCGTGACCACTGCCATACATTTGGTAAACACTCTGGGGGCTGTAGTGAGACCAAAGGGCAGGGCTCGAAACTGGTAGTGACTGGCTCCCAGCCGGAAATGCAGGTGATCTCTGGATGGTCTGGCCATTTTTATGTGGTAGTACGCATCCTTGAGATCAATCGAGTACATCCAATTGCCTTTCCCTAAAAAGGGGAGTATGGACTGAAGTGTGACCATCTGAAACTTCTCTTTTTTTTACAAATTGGTTCAGTCTGCTGAGGTCCAAAATGGGTCTCCAGTCCCCTGTTTTCTTTGGAACCAAAAAGAATCTTGAGTAAGTTCTGAATCCTGTTTGGTCTGCTGGGACTGGTTGGATGACTCTTTTTTTTTCTAGCAACTTGCGGACCTCTATGGTTGTTTGTTCCCTGCAACTGGGTGGAATGTCCAGGATTCTCTTGACGGGAATGGGTGGAGAGGAGAACGGTATGAAATACCCTCTGGAAATGATGCTTTGTACCCATCTGTCATTTGTGATATGTAACCAGGCTTCTGGGTACAAAGATAAGCAACCGCTGACCGCCTCCAGAGCAGGAAAGTCGGGCCTCCTCTCAGGAGTGCTGATAGGGTTGGCCGGAGAAATGATCTCTGTCACCCTGGTGTTGCAGACCCCCTCTGCCGCAAGGGCGGCATCTTCCATTATTACCTCCTCCTCTGCCCCTAGAGGAAGGTTCTCCACATGTGTCCTGAAAGGCTCTTTGGGCTTTACAGAGCCACATCTTTCCTCCCCTTTGGCCTTTGGGGTAAGGTCCAGTAGGGGTAGAAAAGTGGACTCCGGCAGACAGAGTCTTTCCCTCCTGTTCACACCTGGTTAATGTTTCCTTTACCTTAAGCCCAAATAAGGGTGAGCCATCAAACAGGGTATTTACGAATGAAGACTTGAAGTGCTCAGCGAAAGAACAGAGGTGCATCCAGGCATGCCTACAAAGAGCAACCCCTGCTCCTGCAGCCCTACTCGACCCATCTGCTGCATATGATATGAGACGCATGGACAAGTTCACAATGGAATTAAGGGTAGCAAGCTGGACAGAAACCTTGTCATTGACACCTGCAGCTACAGGACCCTGAAGAGTATCTCCCAACTCCTTAAGGAGGTCTCTTTGCAGTCTGGTGAAATGGGTCAAGATAGTTCAGTGATCGAAGGGTGAAAGTTGCCATACTGAACATGCATTTCACATATCTATCCATGATCCTAGAATCTCTGTTTGGAGGATGGATAGATGCAGAAGTTCCAGAAAATTCCTTTTTGGTGGCTGCAGCCACAACCATGGCATCAACAGGGACTCCCTTAGACAATAAGGTTTTATCCGCTGGGGCAAAGATAAACTTATTCGGCCTCCAAGGGACAGGTTCCATGGACTCCGGAGACTCCAATGCCCTACGAGAGACCAGTTGCATAAGCTCATCATAGGGTGGAGACACCCAGGAAGGTGGAAGTTTGAGACCCAAAAGCCTTCGGAAGAACCGACTCATCCTCAATAGGGTTTTTGGACTGCCAGTTACCCCTCTGCCTAAGGATCTCAAAGATCTCCGCAAAGAAGATATCCTCAGAGGGGGATCGAGTGAACCCTTCTGACTCATCCAAGTCAGTGTCAGATGTTAATGACTCCTGTTGGGAGTCCAAGTGCCTCCTCTTGCACACTATCTTTCTGGGAACTTCCTCAGTGGGAACCTCTGGGGAAGTCTCAGAAGAGCAGGGTATGCCCAGTGGGGCTACCTGAGGCTCTGGGTCTCCACGCTTGGGGTGGCCGACGGAAGCAGAATCAGACACTGGCACTTTAGGGGAAGAAGATGCCAGACCTGGTGATGAGGAAGTCTTAGGCGACAGTACTCGCCTCATGGCTTCGACGGCATCACTGCTCAGATGAGGAGGAGTTGACGGACCCAAAAGAACCATGATCCCCTCCCGCATCAATGCCGTGGGCTCTGAGCCCGAGGTAGAAGCCGAGCTCACCCATGCAGAGGCCACAAGAGGAAGAGTCAGCACTGACAGGTCAGTGCGACTATCCTCCCCGGACCCGACCGGAGAGTGTCGGCTCCTAGAGTTCCCAGTCAAGGACGTCCCGAGTAGATGGAGCCGATGACACTGGGATAGGTGTCGGCTCCAAGGGTTCTACAACCATCAGGTTGGTCTCTTCTGGCTCCGAAAATCCGCTAAAGCTCGCAGGAGGAGCAGTCGATTTCTGGGTAGTAGTCTTCTGTTCCGACACCTGGGTCAGAACCGACAGCAATTTAGCTAGGCCTGGTGCCTTTAAGAGCTTCTGTATCAGCCGGTCCATGTCCGAATCCGAAAGACTAGCAGAGGACCTGGAGGAATGCACGGTTCCAAGGCAGTGTCCCGGGTCCGAAAGGAAAAGACGATCAGCTCCGAAGGCTGTGGAGCCGAAGTCACAGCAAGTTCCACTTTCTTAGACTTCTTTGACTTAGAGTCTGAAGAGGATTTGGAGGACTTCGATGACTTGCTGGCTCCATCCTGGTCAGTCAAAGCTTCCACAAAGGCGTGCTTAAGAAGACTCTGATCCACGAGCTTTCTCGTCCTCTCAGCAAGCACTCTAGTGGAAAAGGAGTGGCAGATACTGCAGGACTCCTGAAGGTGCACTTCACCCAGACAATAAACACATTGAACATATCCGTCAGTGACAGACATCTTTTGTCCACAGTCAGGACATTTTTTGAAACCAGACTTAGGATGTCTGTCTTTATCTTCCGACATAATAAGAAACAAATTCTATCACCTTTAACAAGAAAGCAACTAAGAAAACACACACACAATATTAACAATGCCCAAAATGCTACACTGTGTATAAATATATATATATATATATATATATATATATATATATATATATATATATATATATATATATATATATATATATATATATATATATATATATATATATATATATATATATATGTGTATATATATATATATATATATATATATATATATATATATATATATATATATATATATATATATATATATAGAACCACACAAGAACTAACTGTATATTAGTCAAAAATACCTAACTGCAAAATTACACTAAACTACACTACTAAAGGCCGAAGCCCACACTCGCAAAGAAAGGCCACTAAAACTAACGAGGCCCAAAAAGATAGTACTATTCTGGATAAAGGAAACAGTAAACAATAGAGTAGATTTGAAATATATGAAAAATTTTTAAGAAAAACTTGCTGTTTCGTTGAAAAAGTCTCGAGCAGAACTGGAAACCAAGAGATCAGTGCCATGGCAAACTAGATCTGAGGTAATTCCAGCAATGCATCATGGGATAAGGGGCTTGGTCTTGAGCTACTGGTAATCTTTGGGCTTTGCTAAATGGCCGTGTCGGAGACGAGGATCGGCTCCGAACCCATCAGTGAAGAATGAACGGCGAGATTGAACAACTTCACATCAATAAGTAATCATAACTGTAGGTGCAATCTACAAACCTACAACCTTTCCCTTAACACTCTGACATTTGCCTCCTCTACTGATATAATACAATCAGTAACTATAAGTCACTATTGTGCTTTACTCTCCAAGCATCCTGTACTGTATTGCACTAGTGTTTCTACAAAAAGTCATAATAAAAGGAAATAACTCCAAACATATGGTCTATAACTAAGTAGCACTATATCTTGGTAAGATCACTGCATAATGCATTCCAGTTAAGCAAAAAAACTGAAGCTGCCACATCAAGAGCTACACAATCCATGGTGCAATATACACCCAACAAGTGATCAAGTTGATTCCATCTTACACTGTAGGCAGAACTGAAGAGAAGCAAGGACCAGTAGGCAAAAGAACTGTAGTGCTGGCAAATAAACTAGAAAAATGGATTAGGTTCCAAAAACTCATGTTAGTATGACTGCAGGCACAAAAGAATGAGCAGCCTAATACTGAACACTGTTCATAAAGACAAGCTGTACAGTATGCAGTATTGTACCAAGGGCAAAACCTGCTGAGTAACAGTAACCAGTAGGAAAACCTGTAATGTAGGCAACAGACACAATTGAAGTGCTTTACAAAATACGTATTGCATAATGACTTGCATTGACATCAGTCAGTATTGCACTGCAGGTAGAAAGACTGAAGAATGACTGACCAGTAGGCAAAAAATATGAATGAGAAAGGCCCAAGTTAGAGTTTTATGTTAATACCGAACACTGGAGGTTCAGCTTTTTCTACACAATTCTTCCCTTTTCATTCCGTCAAGCATGAAGAGAACCACAAATGACATAAAATATTGATATTACAAGCTCTCTGGAACAGACTACTTAAGTCTGAAAGAACAAATGACTAGGAGAGTCACAAGTTTGAAGGGGAACACACCAAACTATGAGGCAAGAAAAAGTTATGGAGCAAAAAAGACATTTCCAAAAACTATTCCTACATTTACCGCAAACAAACCAAAATTCAGGAATGCAGTGTTAATGGATGACAGGCATTGAATGACATGTACAGCAATTTCGTACACCTGCCCACTAACCCTCAGTCTCTTGGCATATTTGAACACACCAAAATCATTGGTTGAACAAAGGAGTAAAATCATGGATTTGATAGAAAACATCATTTGTGAGGGATGTAGAAGTGCCAATGAAACATCGGGAGACATTCCCACAACCCTCATTAGCACAGGACCTGTGGACAAAAGCATAAAGCCAGGGAATGTACCATGCATTACGTGGAGGATATGAAACAAGAAGTCCATTTTTGCTAGTAGCTTCAGCCCTCAGGATTGTGCTATGAAATCACTTTGTGAGCGAGAACGGACCAAAAACATGTGGACATTGTGCACATTCTTGCAGGCCCCATCAATCTCTTAACCTCTCAGCATAATTCAAACAGCCAAAAGTGGGTCTATATTATAAGAGCGAAGTTTTAAATATTCAAACACCATATGGGCGACACCAATAGTTGAATATTTAAAACCTCGCAAGTGTGAATGGAGATCGTCGTAGGGAATTCTTCCCTTCACTTCAATGTAGTGGCATCTCAGAGTTGGTATATTTAAGTAGCAGGGGTGTGGGGGGGTGCAGGGGGGTTTGCCCTCCTGCTTAGAGTTATCAGGTAGGTTTTTCTTTTGGTTTTACATTTTTCATTTTGGCTTTGATGTTTTGCAACTTCGCTCATATGGTGTCACCCATATGGTGTTCGAAGTTGTAAAACTTTGTTCTTATAATATAGACCCCCCCAAAAAAATAACTGCAGAACAAGATATAACATCAAAGAGAGTTTAAAACATTACAACAGTATTTGCATTAGCATGCATTAAGATATCAGATTCTGAAGAATTCTCACCACCCCCAAAGTCTCAGCACAATACTTCAGGATGAAGTGAAAACAAAATAAAGAAAAAGGTATAGCATTAACAATATGCTTATGTAGTATGTGACTCTACATTAAAAAATTCCAATCAAACATTGGAACACTGCAACATTTTCATAGGCCCTAACCACACTCCCAACCTTTCAACACAATCGCTACGGACAACGAAAAAAATTAGTCATTGCATCAGTGAGTTGAACGTTGTGGTTATACACAATAGTAATGTAACAGGGTTTGCATTAGTATGCATTCAAACATCTATACCTTCCGCAATATTCTGACAGCCACTAACCACCCTTCTAACATTAGGAAACCAAGAAAATGAAAACCAAACAAGAACACAAAAATGAGCTGGATTCAACACCCAATACAGAAGCTTTAATCCAAATATCTAAGGTGCAATGACCCTCCTTCCTCAGAAGACAAAACAAGAACACCATTTTTTTTACAAGCATTTAAATCTTCTAATTGATGATTAACAGCAGAATAAGTGTTAAATTAATCAAGCCAACCTATAAACCCTATTATGAAGCTAGCACACCCACTGATCACCACACTTATGAGCTGCAGAGGAATGGAAAAAAGGCACAACTACATACTGCAGAGAAATAGAGGAAATAAGGTGAAGGATGGAAACATTCCACTTCATTTTACATTAAATAGACAAGATATCCAACTTAATAGAAGAATTATTCAAAGATTGGGTAACTTAGCATAACCTTGAAAAATCATAAACTTCAGATAAAATCCCTTAGTTTTATACGAATAGTTATAAATGTGTTAACACTTTAAAACTTTATACAATACTAAAAAATCATTGTTCAAATACTAAAATACACATATAGCTGATAGCCAATATTAAAATAGCTGAAAACAGCATATTAAAACAACAAATCAACATATATTTTATCTCAAGGAGACATGCTATAGACACATGATCATTAAGCCCAGGATGGAAATATGATGCAATTTGCCAGCATAACTCTTCAATTTCAAGTTGCATTTTTGTCCTGAGTAATGTGTTTCAAGATCGTGAATTTAAAAAAATGGTCATGATGTGTCATAACATGTTTGGCTAAAGCATTGGACTGGTCTTGTTTGGTTACTTGAGTTTGCCTATATAATAGGCAGAACAAATTTGACATAGGGCGGCATATACTTACCCTTCTAACATTAGGCATTTTAAACATTGTACTTATGAATTAAAAATAATAGAACACTTTGCAGTAGCATGCATTGCGTGAGCCCACAGTTTTGATGAGGAACAGACCGAAAATACCAGGCAAACATGTAATTGTGCATTAGCATGCATTACTACATCAGTGCATTCTGTAGAATGGTCACAGCCCCTAACCCCCAATGTCTCAGCACAATTCTGGATGAAGTGGTAAAAAACAAGACAAAAGCATAACAGTAACAGCGTGCTTATACATTGCGTGACGTGCGTTTAACAAAAAAATGCAAGGCGAACACTTGAACACTGTGCAACAGTCTCACAGCCCCTAACCGCACCACCAACCTCCCAACACAAATAAGGCCAAAGCAAAAAAATTGTCTCAGACCAAACTCATAGCATTAGGAATAGTTCTAAACATTACTGGTACAAACAATACTAGCATAACAAGGTTTGCAGTAATGTACATGCAAACATCTATACATTCTGCCACCTATACATTCTGCCACATTCGCACAGCCACTAAGTCGCCCACTAACCTCTCAGCACAATTCTGGACAAAGGAAAAAGTTATATTACAAAGGTGTAACATCGAGTATAGTTGTAAACATTGCTGGTGTCCACAAATTCTGGCATAACAGGGTATGTATCTGTACACATTAAAATATCTTTACCGTCTAAAGCATTCTCACAGCCTCCATCCTCCCTACCAATTTTTCTGCAAAATTAGACAAAACAAAAATAAGTTAATGAAAATTCTCGTGCACAACAGACTCCACCCCCCCAATCCACTTAGCAGAAGAACTCTGTACAAAAAAGTAATGCAATCATCTCCCTAGATTAGTCTTGTCCAGAAGGATAAAGCCCACAATTGAAGCAGTAATACATCCTGCTTAATGATGATAGAATACGACAAACATAAAAAGAAAACCACTGATACAGAGCAAGTAAAGGGATCCGTTTACTTGCTCTCTATCAGTGGTTTTCTTTTTATGTTTGTCATATTCTATCATCATTAATATCATCATTAAACAGGACGTATTATTGCTTCAGTTGTGGGCTTTATCCTTCTGGCAAGACTAGTGTTTGTGTTTCGTAGTGGATTGCACACTATTCTGACATCTCCCTAGATTACCACCCCAACCCCATGACTACATTTGGACATTACAGACAAACTTCTCTTTCTCAGTCTATTAGCAGAACAATTATGGACAAATGTGAAACAGTGATACAAACACAGTGCACAGCCCCCACCTCAACCCTCATAGCACAAGAATGCTGGACAAAAGTAAAATACTAGTACAACCACAGCTACCCCCCCCAAAATCCTCTTAGCAAGGAATTCTAGACAGAAGTAAAATAGCCTATCAACAAATTAGGAACAAAGTACCAAATAGACCAAGACAAAGTTATTACACCAACTTACAGTGGAAACCAAAAATCCACAAAACTTCTGGACAATTAACATCCTTCACCCAGGCAAAATAATATACCCAAAAGCACAGCTACCATTACAGAACACTATTTCACTGAAAAAATTCTATAACTAACCATAAACAGCAACTTAAGATCAATCGACATCTCACCTTAGTATAATAGCTTAACATTCTTCTTCCAGCCCATCTCCACAAAGACCATTGAAAAACTTCTAAAAAACTCAAACCCCTTGCAAATGCAGCTGATAATCTAACAGCAGAGTTTCAAAAAATAGGAGCCGAAGTCAGTTCTTACCCTATACCTAATAGATCCTTTACTGAGCAATATGTCGCAACGATCTGGAAAATATTACACATTATACCCTTGCACAAAGGTGGAAACCTGACAGAACTTACAAATTATAGGGCCAGAGCAATTCTCTCCCCACTATCTAAACTTCTAGAGGGATGCATTCATTCTCAACTTCTGCAATATTTCATAACTAATAATGTTGTGTCTTTCAGCTTTTCCCGGTTAGGGGTCGCCACAGCGGAACTCCGGTCAGCTAATTATTGGTAGTTGATTTTTACGTGCCGAGTTACCAGTCCTGATGCACAACCTTCAACGAAGGTATGCCCATTCATGCATGTCTCTACGCAGAAGACGCTCTAGCTGAGAATCGAACCAGACAGCATCTTACTGTGAAGCGACAACGCTACCGCAGCACCACCTTTTTCACAACCAATAATATACTTCCCAAATCTCAACACAGCTTCAGGCCTCATGCTACAACTCCCCTCCTCAGTTGTACAAACGCCATCAATTTAGAAATGAAAGTAAAATAGGATCATCTGTCTTTCTAGATTTGTCAAAGGCCTCTGACACAGTCTCTCACAACAAATTATTAACTACTCTTGCCAACCTTAATCTCAGCCCCCTAGTCCTCATTTGGTTCCAAAGCTACCTAACATGTCATAAACAAGCAATAAAATGGCTCCAAGATCTATCCCTTCTACTCAGAGTCACATTAGGAGTCTTACAAGGCTCGTACCTTAGTCCACTTCAGTTTAGTGGATTTACTAACAATCTCAATACTGCCACCTCCTTAGCATCCACAATCCAATATGTTGACAACACTACACTTATGTGCCACATCTACCATGCAACAGGTCATGTGCCAATCCAGACTGAAATGAGCTAATCTTCACCACCTACCCCATATGCCTAAAAACTATTCATTTAGACATCATCTTACAAGACTGCCCACCTATCCCTGGTCTAGCAAACTCCAGTATCCTTTTCTTCTCTCTATCCCATCATCTATCTCCCCTCCTTTTCTTCACCCCTATCCTTCTCTCTCTACCTCATTACATATGCATCATAGATGCTAGCTGTAAAAATAACAAGCCAACTCTACCTCTTGCCCCAACAGCTAACTCACACACTGTCCTCCTAACCAACTGACAGTCAAAATTAAATGTATATTACAGCTCACATTCCCTTATATTGCCCCTCGTAAAAACAAATAAACCATACTTATTTTACATATTTCTGCCACTTGTGTACTAAGATAACCTTTGCTCCCCGGGCCTCCACTGAAAATGGGTTCTATCCCAGTCAGACTATCCAGTAAACAAATGTAAAATAAATAAAGTAAAACTGGTACAACCACAACCCCCCACATCCTTTTAGCACAAGAACGTCACACAAAAGTGAAATAAAAATTAATAAAACCACAGCCCTGCACCCCCCATCCTCTTAGCATACAGCACTACACAAGAGTGAAATAAAACCGGTAAAACCACAGCCCCTCACCCCCCATCCTCTTACCACAAGAACTCTACACAAAAGCAACATAAAACTGGTACAACCACAGCCCTCACACCCCCCATCCTCTTAGCACAAGAAATATGCACAAAAAAGTAATGCCGTCATCTCCCTAGTTTACCCCCCCACAAAAACTAAAGTTAAAACTAAACCCAAAACCTTACCTTTTATGCTTTTTACAGAAGGCTGCTTCTAATTCTCGGCTCCCTCTTCACGACTGAAGACTCACCTGTGCTGCTTGCTGTGCAGTCCTTTTTAAATTGCCCTTAAAATTATAGGGGTAGTCCATCCTCACACTGGTCCAAACCCTGCTCGATTTGTCACGATCCGCTAAAAGTAAAAATCCTCTGTTTAAAAACAAAAGAGGTGATCCTTATTAGCCACACTTGCCTTTCTAAAGGCAGTTTATACAGGAACGTTCTTTGCAAGGACCAGTCAGGTCCTTGCTTCATCGCTTCCTAGATTAAAAAAAAAAAAGAGAGAGAGAGAGAACTTAGTTACCAGGCTGCTGCAGCCAATCAGATCCCTTCCTTCACTGAAGTAGACCTGACTGAGTGCAGCTTGCAGACGAATAAAAAAAAAATGGAAAAGCAGTGTAGAATTGTGCAGTGATGTCAAGGAACTGTGTGAGTGTCCACAAGGTGCCGAGCTGAAGAAGTAATGGTTGGAGCAACCTGTGCCTGCTGGATGGGCGCCCTCATTCACAGAGAGGTAATTGAGAGCTTCCCGTGGCTGTGGGTATTGCTGGTGCCTAATGCTGGCTATGTTTGAGAGGGACATTCTGAAGTATAAGCTGTGAAGAAGCTAAGCAGTGAGTGAGTGGGTGATGTCATTGGAGTGTTCCTGGTTGCTAGGAGATTGTTTAAACACCTGATTGTTAAAATTGAATACTGTGCTATCTTCTCTCGAACTAATAGAGGAAACACAGTATTGGTACAACCACTAGGACGTTTATTGAAGCATATGAAAAAAATTAATACACATCCATATGAGTTAAGCGCTTTCACCTATTGCACTTAGGCTTCATCAGAACTCAAATGTATAATACATTCGCCATTTTAAATAACCTTTTTGGCGCGAATTTAATCTAAAAACCTTCCTTCATTTAAAGTGCCACTACATAACAAATTAAACAATAAAAATACTTAACATATGATATAACTTCCTCCACTAATCAATTATAGCAGTTGGCATATACTATCTATACCTAAAACCTTTTCTTTTTATGCCATGACTAATCATATTCGTCACTTACTCACTTCTACCAACTATACGCTTTTCTTTTGTGTCTGCCTTCCTTAGAAAGCTACTACAAAAAAATAAATAAAAATATAAATAAAAATAAAAAAATATATAAATAAAAATATGCTGATGTCTTTATCTTAACCATTTATAAAAAATGACTATATTCTAATTACTAATTATTGGTTTAAAAGAATGGTAAAAGATTTTTGACTGTATGAATTCTATTAATAATAATACTCTAATTTTACATTCATTAAAATGTTTACAGTGGGTGTTTGTAATGCTTACTGGTATATATTTCATGAGTTCTTAAACTTTTATTAAAAATGTGCTATATTTAAAACTATGTTTATATTGTTATTAATATTAAATCTACTTCTTTAAATTGTACTTTATGACGTCAATTACAATGGCTAATATTTGTAAAACATATTTCCAATTAATTAATGTAACCCATAGATACAAATAAATTATTAATTTATTAATATTCTAATAATAAATATAAATATTTGTTAAAACAATATATTTTACCTACTCAATATGTATATATATAATTTTATCTAAAAAATTCTCAATAACATTAATTTAAAAAATTAATTTAACAAAATTAATTTGTACAAATGAATATACTTAATGCCATATATTACCAAAAACATATCTTATTAAAAATTAAAAACAATTTTTCTCTGAGCCTCGTGTAAATTTAAAACAATTTCTACCTAACTATAATATACTTATTATTGTTTATAGTCCTACAACGTTTTTTTTGTGTGTGTTTACATCTCTTGTTTTTATTATTTGTTAGTCAACAAAGGTTTAGTTGCTATGGTGTCATTTAATCCAGGAACCGTGGCTGCGTCAGTGTATAACTGCCACCAAATTTCTTTATAACTCAATAATTCCTTCGTATTTCCCCCCATAGTGTCCATTTTAATATGATCAATAATCATAAATTTAAATCTATGTTGGTCTCCATATCTCTCTACATGCCTGTATAATGCATTGTTGACGTCTTTCTTTTTTATACAATATGAATGATCATACATTCTTTTTTTAAAAGCCCTCTCTGTTTTCCCAACATAATAAGCAGTACACTTGTCACATTTGGCTAAATACACTATATTCTTTGTGTTACAATTCCCTTTCATACTTCTAACTAATGTTCTGTTACAATTGTCTAAAGTAATTTCAGTTTGACGTAATAAATTTGCATTGATTGCAATTACCACATTTGTTAGTTGGTGTCACTTTTTCTTTACCTCCGTTGTTACATTTAGTTGTTTTCCCAGTTTCTAAAATTCTTTTTAAATTATGTGACATCCTATATACAATAACAGGTTTTTCCCCTAAAATTCTTGTTAATTCAGGCTTCACCAGAAATATGTTCCAATGTTTAAACAGTATTTCCTTCACTGTATTAACATAAGGAGTATAAGGCAAAATAAATGCTTTTTTGTAATTGTTTGTAGTGTTTGTCTCAATTATATTGTCCTCCGAGAGACTAACTCCAAATATTGGATAATACTTGTTTACCCTCTGAGATATCACAAATTGTTTAACATCCTGTAACATTGAATTATTGTATTTCCTCTCTCTAAACATTTTTGTTATATATTCCATTTCTAACATCATATCATCATACCTTGATGTCATTCTAGATGCTCTAATGAGCTGACCTTTAAAAATATTACGTAACAATTTTCTAGGGTGATTACTATCATATTGCAAGTAATCATTAGAAAACGTATTTTTTCTGTAAATGTTAGATTTAAAACCTTCTGTATCCTTAGTGACAATAGTGTCCAAATATGGTAAGCCTGTCTTACTGATATCATAGGTGAATTTCAAAAAATCACTACTCATATTAATGAATGACATAAATTTTTCAAGATCTTCCATACTTCCTTTCCACAGGATGTAAATGTCATCCAAAAATCTCGTGTAGTGGGAGATGTACATATAATAATCACTCTTAAATAGTACTTCTTCCTCCCAATATAACATAACAAGATTCGCATAAATAGGGGCGCTGGCTGAACCCATAGCCACTCCCTTACATTGTTTAAAATATTCACCTTCGAATAATATAAAATTGTTTTCCAATACCAGTGACATACAATCCATAATGAGACAAATTTTGTCCCATTCTAACAAAGTATGTTTTCTAATGCTTTCACAAAACATTTGTAACCCTTTTTCACTAGGTATACAGGAATATAAGTCGATTACATCTATAGTTACATATAATAGATTCTTTGTGTCAATACCCACAGGGAATGTTCTGAGAAAGTCCCAGGAGTCTTTTAACAGATGTGGTATTCCCTTATAAATCTCTTTTAGCCATACATCTACTAATTTACCTAAGGGAAATGTTTTAGCCTTTGTGCCTGACACAATGGGTCTGAATGGTGGGTTGGTTGCATCCTTGTGTATCTTAGGGATGCCTACTAATTTTGCCATTTTGGGATATGGTACTTTCAAAAAATTATATAAATCATTATTGATTCGATTATCTATCCAAAATTCTTCTAAATATGAATTAATCCTCTGATGGGCAATATTAATTTCATTCAAAGATATCGTAGTATAATTGCCTGTTTCAGTCAGAATGGAGTATATTTTGGACAAATATTCCGTTTGATCATAAATAACCATCCCACCCCCCTTGTCAGGCTTCATAATACGTATATTACTATTGTCTCTTAACTTATTTAATTCATTTCTTTCTTCCTTAGATAAGTTGTCCCTAAATCTAGTGTTTTTCACTGTATTTGCCAGTTTGTATAAGTCTCTCGATACTTGTTTTTCAAAGAGTTCTACCACTTGATTCATATGTGGGACGAAGGTACTTTTAGGTTTTAACAATCTATCTTCCCCCACCCCTGATGTATGTACGTTTTCACCTTGATTTTGAAACATAATGGATAAATTCAGTTTACGTGTAAAAAGTTTGGTTTCTATCAAATGGTCAACCAAACCGTAACCAGGTGTAGGTATAAATTTCATTCCTCTTGATAACAATTTATAATGGATCTCTTCAACTTTAAAATTGGTGAAATTGTAAATTTTGAACTCCCCTATTTTGTTCCTATCATTAGTATTGTCTGAACTTCCTATTTCCCCATCTTCTGCACTACTACCATTGTTATTTGCTTGTAATTCTTGCTCTATCTCCTGTATAACACTGGTTATCAAAACTGGTGACTGTGGAAGTTCCTCCCCTTGAAACCTGGATTCTTCCAATACTGAGGGTTCCAATTCCTTTGAAAATTTTGATTATAACTCCCATGATTGTCAAACTGTTCCTTTTTGCCTCCTTCATAATAAATGTCCCTTATACCATAATTGTCCTTTTCATATTCATAACCCCGGTTATAATTTCTATCATATTTGTCTTTTTTATTCTCCCTTTCTATATTCCATCTGTATACCCTGTCTTCTTCGTATTGTAATATATCTCTGTTAATTTTTTTGCTCTTTCTCTCGTGTCAATTTTGATTTCTTTTCTACAATTGTAAACTGCTTACAATATAAATTTTTCCATTCCTCAAACAGTAAATCACTTTCTATCTCTCCATTTAATTTCTCTACGTCATTAATGAGTTGCGATATTATTTCATCATTATAATTAATTAACTTTCTCATAAAATTAAATCCGCACTCATCAAAAAATTCATTAAAATCTTTCATCACTGTCTCATTAATTTCAATTCCCATTGGTGTCTTAAAAAAACGTAGACCCATCGGGACTACCTTTAATATCAAACATTTGTTTAAATATGCATTCTCTATTTTTAAATTGTCCAGTTTGCTCATAAAACCACCCATCTTATAAATTTTATCTTTTAAAGATACATTGTACTCTTTCTTGTTGAAGGGAACCCTGCCGTTACCCTTCTTGAATTCGTCAAAATTACAGTCACTATTAATAAAATTATTCATATAGTCTTTGTTGTTGTTGCCGTTTTTAGTCTTTTTACATGTATCAAATGCTATTTCAGTACCTTTATTAACCATTGAAGCACCTACTGAATGGGCGTAGGTCTTGACAGGCTTCACTCGCTTGTGTTTAGTCCCTGTACGTGAACTGAATTCTTCCTCCTCTTCAAAATCGTAAATCAAAAAGTCAAAAGTAAAACCAGTTGAATTCATTCCAATATTGTCCATAGTGTGTCTGGAACACTGACCAGCCGGTAAGTCGATATCGACACTGTCTCCTGAATCGTTTTTGTGCCTAGAACCTGTTGATCCGTCCACGCTACTTCCTGGTATGATGTCTCGTCGGCTGGTTAAGCCGTTACTAGCTTTCTCCATAACTGTTTTTTCGCTTTCTCCCAACTGCATAGCACAATTGGCTTGTGCGCTAGTGATATTAGTAGGCGTGCCGCCTTTCTGCTTCTTGCCATTGTTTGAACATAATTTGAACGAATCTTTAGCGGGTATAACAGTTGGCTCCTTAATACCCTTACTAGAGTCTTTGCTTCTGTGGCACACAGTACCAGTGTCACGATAAGAACCGTGACTAATATTACTGAATTCATCCTCCACTCTTGACATAAAGGAGGTTAGCATATTATTCAATAGCTTCAATTCGCCTCTTATTTCCGCCAACTCCCCGTCATGGGTACATCCGTTGGATATACACGGCAATTCGTCCCGTTCAGTGGTCGCTAACACTGTTTCCCCCTCCATGACAACTACTGAACACAACCAAGTTGCGAGGAAGAACTGTTGGTTAAAATTGAATACTGTGCTATCTTCTCTCGAACTAATAGAGGAAACACAGTATTGGTACAACCACTAGGACGTTTATTGAAGCATATGAAAAAAATTAATACACATCCATATGAGTTAAGCGCTTTCACCTATTGCACTTAGGCTTCATCAGAACTCAAATGTATAATACATTCGCCATTTTAAATAACCTTTTTGGCGCGAATTTAATCTAAAAACCTTCCTTCATTTAAAGTGCCACTACATAACAAATTAAACAATAAAAATACTTAACATATGATATAACTTCCTCCACTAATCAATTATAGCAGTTGGCATATACTATCTATACCTAAAACCTTTTCTTTTTATGCCGTGACTAATCATATTCGTCACTTACTCACTTCTACCAACTATATGCTTTTCTTTTGTGTCTGCCTTCCTTAGAAAGCTACTACAAAAAATAAAAAAAATATATAAATAAAAATAAAAAATATATAAATAAAAATATGCTGATGTCTATAGCTTAACCATTTATAAAAAATGACTATATTCTAATTACTAATTATTGGTTTAAAAGAATGGTAAAAGATTTTTGACTGTATGAATTCTATTAATAATAATACTCTAATTTTACATTCATTAAAATGTTTACAGTGGGTGTTTGTAATGCTTACTGGTATATATTTCATGAGTTCTTAAACTTTTATTAAAAATGTGCTATATTTAAAACTATGTTTATATTGTTATTAATATTAAATCTACTTCTTTAAATTGTACTTTATGACGTCAATTACAATGGCTAATATTTGTAAAACATATTTCCAATTAATTAATGTAACCCATAGATACAAATAAATTATTAATTTATTAATATTCTAATAATAAATATAAATATTTGTTAAAACAATATATTTTACCTACTCAATATGTATATATATAATTTTATCTAAAAAATTCTCAATAACATTAATTTAAAAAATTAATTTAACAAAATTAATTTGTACAAATGAATATACTTAATGCCATATATTACCAAAAACATATCTTATTAAAAATTAAAAACAATTTTTCTCTGAGCCTCGTGTAAATATTAAAAACAATTTCTACCTAACTATAATATACTTATTATTGTTTATAGTCCTACAACGTTTTTTTTGTGTGTGTTTACATCTCTTGTTTTTATTATTTGTTAGTCAACAAAGGTTTAGTTGCTATGTTGTCATTTAATCCAGGAACCGTGGCTGGGGAGTTGGCGGAAATAAGAGGCGAATTGAAGCTATTGAATAATATGCTAACCTCCTTTATGTCAAGAGTGGAGGATGAATTCAGTAATATTAGTCACGGTTCTTATCGTGACACTGGTACTGTGTGCCACAGAAGCAAAGACTCTAGTAAGGGTATTAAGGAGCCAACTGTTATACCCGCTAAAGATTCGTTCAAATTATGTTCAAACAATGGCAAGAAGCAGAAAGGCGGCACGCCTACTAATATCACTAGCGCACAAGCCAATTGTGCTATGCAGTTGGGAGAAAGCGAAAAAACAGTTATGGAGAAAGCTAGTAACGGCTTAACCAGCCGACGAGACATCATACCAGGAAGTAGCGTGGACGGATCAACAGGTTCTAGGCACAAAAATGATTCAGGAGACAGTGTCGATATCGACTTACCGACTGGTCAGTGTTCCAGACACACTATGGACAATATTGGAATGAATTCAACTGGTTTTACTTTTGACTTTTCGATTTACGATTTTGAAGAGGAGGAAGAATTCAGTTCACGTACAGGGACTAAACACAAGCGAGTGAAGCCTGTCAAGACCTACGCCCATTCAGTAGGTGCTTCAATGGTTAATAAAGGTACTGAAATAGCATTTGATACATGTAAAAAGACTAAAAACGGCAACAACAACAAAGACTATATGAATAATTTTATTAATAGTGACTGTAATTTTGACGAATTCAAGAAGGGTAACGGCAGGGTTCCCTTCAACAAGAAAGAGTACAATGTATCTTTAAAAGATAAAATTTATAAGATGGGTGGTTTTATGAGCAAACTGGACAATTTAAAAATAGAGAATGCATATTTAAACAAATGTTTGATATTAAAGGTAGTCCCGATGGGTCTACGTTTTTTTAAGACACCAATGGGAATTGAAATTAATGAGACAGTGATGAAAGATTTTAATGAATTTTTTGATGAGTGCGGATTTAATTTTATGAGAAAGTTAATTAATTATAATGATGAAATAATATCACAACTCATTAATGACGTAGAGAAATTAAATGGAGAGATAGAAAGTGATTTACTGTTTGAGGAATGGAAAAATTTATATTGTAAGCAGTTTACAATTGTAGAAAAGAAATCAAAATTGACACATGAGAGAAAGAGCAAAAAAATTAACAGAGATATATTACAATACGAAGAAGACAGGGTATACAGATGGAATATAGAAAGGGAGAATAAAAAAGACAAATATGATAGAAATTATAACCGGGGTTATGAATATGAAAAGGACAATTATGGTAGAAGGGACATTTATTATGAAGGAGGCAAAAAGGAACAGTTTGACAATCATGGGAGTTATAATCAAAATTTTCAAAGGAATTGGAACCCTCAGTATTGGAAGAATCCAGGTTTCAAGGGGAGGAACTTCCACAGTCACCAGTTTTGATAACCAGTGTTATACAGGAGATAGAACAAGAATTACAAGCAAATAACAATGGTAGTAGTGCAGAAGATGGGGAAATAGGAAGTTCAGACAATACTAATGATAGGAACAAAATAGGGGAGTTCAAAATTTACAATTTCACCAATTTTAAAGTTGAAGAGATCCATTATAAATTGTTATCAAGAGGAATGAAATTTATACCTACACCTGGTTACGGTTTGGTTGACCATTTGATAGAAACCAAACTTTTTACACGTAAACTGAATTTATCCATTATGTTTCAAAATCAAGGTGAAAACGTACATACATCAGGGGTGGGGGAAGATAGATTGTTAAAACCTAAAAGTACCTTCGTCCCACATATGAATCAAGTGGTAGAACTCTTTGAAAAACAAGTATCGAGAGACTTATACAAACTGGCAAATACAGTGAAAAACACTAGATTTAGGGACAACTTATCTAAGGAAGAAAGAAATGAATTAAATAAGTTAAGAGACAATAGTAATATACGTATTATGAAGCCTGACAAGGGGGGTGGGATGGTTATTTATGATCAAACGGAATATTTGTCCAAAATATACTCCATTCTGACTGAAACAGGCAATTATACTACGATATCTTTGAATGAAATTAATATTGCCCATCAGAGGATTAATTCATATTTAGAAGAATTTTGGATAGATAATCGAATTAACAATGATTTATATAGTTTTTTGAAAGTACAATATCCCAAAATGGCAAAATTAGTAGGCATCCCCAAGATACACAAGGATGCAACCAACCCACCATTCAGACCCATTGTGTCAGGCACAAAAGCTAAAACATTTCCCTTAGGTAAATTAGTAGATGTATGGCTAAAACAGATTTATAAGGGAATACCACACCTGTTAAAAGATTCTTGGGACTTTCTTAGAACATTCCCTGTGGATATTGACTCAAAGAATCTATTATATGTTACTATAGATGTAATCGACTTATATTCCTGTATACCTAGTGAAAAAGGGTTACAAATGTTTTGTGAAAGCATTAGAAAACATACTTTGTTAGAATGGGACAAAATTTGTCTCATTATGGATTGTATGTCACTGGTATTGGAAAACAATTTTATATTATTCGAAGGTGAATTTTTTTAAACAATGTAAGGGAGTGGCTATGGGTTCAGCCAGCGCCCCCATTTATGCGAATCTTGTTATGTTATATTGGGAGGAAGAAGTACTATTTAAGAGTGATTATTATATGTACATCTCCCACTACACGAGATTTTTGGATGACATTTACATCCTGTGGAAAGGAAGTATGGAAGATCTTGAAAAATTTATGTCATTCATTAATAGGAGTAGTGATTTTTTGAAATTCACCTACGATATCAGTAAGACAGGCTTACCATATTTGGACACTATTGTCACTAAGGATACAGAAGGTTTTAAATCTAACATTTACAGAAAAAATACGTTTTCTAATGATTACTTGCAATATGATAGTAATCATCCTAGAAAATTGTTACGTAATATTTTTAAAGGTCAGCTCATTAGAGCATCTAGAATGACATCAAGGTATGATGATATGATGTTAGAAATGGAATATATAACAAAAATGTTTAGAGAGAGGAAATACAATAATTCAATGTTACAGGATGTTAAACAATTTGTGATATCTCAGAGGGTAAACAAGTATTATCCAATATTTGGAGTTAGTCTCTCAGAGGACAATATAATTGAGACAAACATTACAAACAATTACAAAAAAGCATTTATTTTGCCTTATACTCCATATGTTAATACAGTGAAGGAAATACTGTTTAAACATTGGAACATATTTCTGGTGAATCCTGAATTAACAAGAATTTTAGGGGAAAAACCTGTTATTGTATATAGGATGTCACATAATTTAAAAAGAATTTTAGAAACTGGGAAAACAACTAGATGTAACAATGGAGGTAAAGAAAAAGTGACACCAACTAACAAATGTGGTAATTGCAATCAATGCAAATTTATTACATGTCAAACTGAAATTACTTTAGACAATTGTAACAGAACATTAGTTAGAAGTATGAAAGGGAATTGTAACACAAATAATATAGTGTATTTAGCCAAATGTGACAAGTGTACTGCTTATTATGTTGGGAAAACAGAGAGGGCTTTTAAAAAAAGAATGTATGATCATTCATATTGTATAAAAAAGAAAGACGTCAACAATGCATTATACAGGCATGTAGAGAGATATGGAGACCAACATAGATTTAAATTTATGATTATTGATCATATTAAAATGGACACTATGGAAATCTGAAGGAATTATTGAGTTATAAGGAAATTTGGTGGCAGTTATACACTGACGCAGCCACGGTTCCTGGATTAAATGACACCATAGCAACTAAACCCTTGTTGACTAACAAATAATAAAAACAAGAGATGTACACACACAAAAAAAAAACGTTCTAGGACTATAAACAACAATAAGTATATTATAGTTAGGTAGTAATTGTTTCAAATTTATACGAGGCTCAGAGAAAAATTATTTTTAATTTTTAATAAGACATGTTTTTGGTAATATATGGTATTAAGTATATTCATATGTACAAATTAATTTTGTTAAATTAATTTTTTAAATTAATGTTATTGAGAATTTTTTAGATAAAATTATATATATACATATTGAGTAGGTTTATATATTGTTTTAACAAATATTTATATTTATTATTAGAATATTAATAAATTAATAATTTATTTGTATCTATGGGTTACATTAATTAATTGGAAATATGTTTTACAAATATTAGCCATTGTAATTGACGTCATAAAGTACAATTTAAAGAAGTAGATTTAATATTAATAACAATATAAACATAGTTTTAAATATAGCACATTTTTAATAAAAGTTTAAGAACTCATGAAATATATACCAGTAAGCATTACAAACACCCACTGTAAACATTTTAATGAATGTAAAATTAGAGTATTATTATTAATAGAATTCATACAGTCAAAAATCTTTTACCATTCTTTTAAACCAATAATTAGTAATTAGAATATAGTCATTTTTTATAAATGGTTAAGATATAGACATCAGCATATTTTTATTTATATATTTTTTTATTTTTATTTATATATTTTTATTTATTTTTTTGTAGTAGCTTTCTAAGGAAGGCAGACACAAAAGAAAAGCGTATAGTTGGTAGAAGTGAGTAAGTGACGAATATGATTAGTCACGGCATAAAAAGAAAAGGTTTTAGGTATAGATAGTATATGCCAACTGCTATAATTGATTAGTGGAGGAAGTTATATCATATGTTAAGTATTTTTATTGTTTAATTTGTTATGTAGTGGCACTTTAAATGAAGGAAGGTTTTTAGATTAAATTCGCGCCAAAAAGGTTATTTAAAATGGCGAATGTATTATACATTTGAGTTCTGATGAAGCCTAAGTGCAATAGGTGAAAGCGCTTAACTCATATGGATGTGTATTAATTTTTTTCATATGCTTCAATAAACGTCCTAGTGGTTGTACCAGTACTGTGTTTCCTCTATTAGTTCGAGAGAAGATAGCACAGTATTCAATTTTAACCAACAGTTCTTCCTCGCAACTTGGTTGTTTAAACACCTGATTGACAGAAGAAGAATTTCTTTTAAAACAGCTGACTTAATTGTGAAATTAGACAGTTGACACTGCTGTAGACAGTTGAGAGCAGTTTGTCAAGTACTGAGCAGTAGACACCAAGAAAAGAGAACTCAAGTTTGCCTTGGCCTTGCTATTATATCTTAGAGTAGCTCAGGGATACTATTTCTGTAGAAAGATCAGGAAAGCTTAGTTTAAGATAGAGTTTTTCTTGGATAATAGACTACTATCCTGCACTTTGATTTACATTTCTGGTGATTGAATTCTAATGTTTATTGAGAGTTATGGCTTTTCAATCTTGTAATAATTTTTACTTATTATTAAATGCCTTTCATTACTTTATATTGTGGTTGAAACTAGTGTCTTTCTTTAAAGAATAAAAAGTGATTCTACATGTTTGATACTCCCCAGGTGACTTCAAAGGCCTGACTGTTCTGGTCATAGCTATCATTTATTTTGTTAATTTATTTTCATAATTGGACACCTCTTTAGAAGAGCATGAAGACATTCTAAATGGTGGCAGTGGCTGTTTTGTATTATTTTGGGAGAGAGAGACAGCTGGAAATCTGTGCCAGGCTTTCCCAGAAATGTTGGATGTGTGAGATTTAAATTTACTTTGAGTGTGAGAGTATTAGAGGTCTTAAACTGGGACAGTTGCTCTGAAGTGTGTAATAAGAAAATACATTTGGGTAGACAGAGGTATATAGTCCAGTCTCATAAAAATAGAGCATGTTCCTGTTGAGATCTTAGGGGAAAATTGTGAAATATTTCTTCTCTTTAAGTGACAGTCTCATGTTGGACTCAGTAGTGAGGATTGAAGCTCCTTAGTTTCTGACCCAGGATAGTAAGGGGCGTCACATTAATTGGTGCCAGTGGTGTGGGATTTTTATTGAATTCCAGTTGCCTGTGGGTAGTTGTCATTAAGATGTGCAATCTTGACAGCCACAAGATAATCATTCAGAATTTTAATCCTAAACAATTTTATTTTTTAGATAGAATGTTAAGGATAGCAGGCAAGGATGTCAGCAGAAGATTTTAGCAAGCTGATAAAGATCCATTTAGATAAGCAGTGTGAAGCCAGAGGATTGGTGTGTGCCAACCTGACCAAGGAAGCAATGATTTCAGCCTTGGTTGCAGGTACAGCTCAGACCAGCTGATCGGAGGATGTCCAGTTTGGTGCTGGTGATGTGCAGCCTGCCAAGACAAGACAGTCTACATTTTCATCGGAAGACCTGAGAATCTGTCTAGAGTTAGAGAGATTGTGCCTGGAGACCACACGCCTTGAACTGGAATCAGCAGAGAGACTGCGCCTGGAAGCCTGATGTATGGAGGCTAAGGAAAGAGAGAAGCAGCACTGTTATGAACTGGAGGCTGAGGAAAAATGGAGGCAGTATGAACTAGGGGCTGTGGAGAAGCAGCTTCATCATGAACTGAAAGACCAAAAACATTAACTGGAAGTCAGACGTTTAGAAAAATGAGAGACAATTCTGAAATGAAGTGAAGGTTCTTACCCTATGAGAGGGTCATGGAGGTAAAGGGGAAAGGAATAACCAGACCCCAGGAGCTGAAAAGGTCAGTAAACTTTTTCCTCAGTACAGGGATGGGGATGACTTAGATAGTTTTATTCATATCTTTGAGAGTGTATGTAGACGATTTGATGTTGACCATGAGTTCTGGGTTTAGCTCCTGACCCCCTTGCTCCATGGTAAAGCTGTTCAGGCTGTAGCAAAGTTAAATGATGTAGATTGTCTGAAGTATGAAAAAGTGAAATGTAGCTTGCTTGACTGTTTCAAACTGACAACTGAAGCTTATAGAAAAAAAGTTTTGTGAACACAGACGCAAGGCAGATGAAAGTGTACAGGTTTATATTGCTGACTTAAGTACTTACTTTCACAGATGGGTGAGTGGGTGTCATGTCACCACTTTTGAGGGACTGGCAGACCTTTTGGTGAGGGAACAAGCCCTCAGTACTTTTCCTGATGACGTGAGAGTCTGGTTAGCAGCCTGTGAGTACAACTCTGCAGAGGAGTTTGGGAGAAAAGTGTATATCTACTTGGCAAGCAGAGCCCCACTGTATAGGAAAAGGATATCCAGTGCTGCACAGGGACATAAGGGAAAACATGGGGGGCAGTCTAAACCACTCCAACAGAGTACACCAGTAATAGGGGAAAATACTAATCTAAGTGCATAGTCAGGGATTAGATGTTTCAAGTGTAACCAAAGGGACACATGGTGAGAAACAGAAGGTAAGGGATCCAGCAAGTGGTGATGACAAACTGCCAGTGGTAAGTTCTTTAGAAACAACTGTGGTGCCTTATTATCACCAAAATTTATATCCGATCTTAGTAGATGGTAAACAAGGTACTGCTAAGAAGGGCACAGCTTCTGATATAACCATTGTGAGGCCTGCAGTGGTTAGAGAAGAGCAGTACTTGCTTCGGCAGTTGACATTCAGAGTGTTGGGAGGCACCCCGTTCCAAATACCTTTGGCTAGGGTTCATCTTGACTGGGTGGGTGGAAGAGGAAGCAAGCAAGTAGGTGTGTTTGAGGATATTCCTGCAGATGTCTTGATAGGGAATGACTTGGATGATGCAGTACCTTGTGTACATGCAGTGATATGCAGTCAGGCTTGGAGAAAGGTATGTAGGTCCAGTAGTCTGGAAGAGACCCAGAAAGATCTCATACCTGAAGCTGAGACTGGCATGGTGGCTGTTTCAGGAAGGATGCTGTCTGATAGCAGTAAGTCTGAATGTGAGGCATAGCTGTCAGTGGGTACTGATGTTCCCTTGGACATGGTAACAGAGAGGATGGAGGTGAGTGGTGGTACCCAGAATAACAGCGAAGCACAGCTGTTGGAAGTTAATAAGCTTCCTGTGGAAGGGGAGCTTGTGTTTGAGAATATTCCTGCAGATGTTCTGGTGTGGAATGACTGTGATAATGCACTGCCTTGTGTGCATGTAGTGACACATAGTCAGGCTGGGAGGCAGGCATGCAGGTCCGGTAGTCTGAGAGAGAACCAGACATATCTCATACCTGAAGCTAAGACTAGTGTGGTGGCTGTTTCAGAGAAAAAGCTATCCTGTAGTAGTAAGTCTGAAAGTGAGCCACAGCTGCTGGGAGGTACTGATGTTCCCTTGGGCATTGTAACTGTAAGGACAGAGGGTGGTGATGATACCCATACTGACAGTGAGGTACAGCTGTTGGAAGATACTAGGCTTCCTGTGGAAGGGGAGCTTGGGAGGGTTGCAGGTGTACAGTTGAGACAAGCTCAACTTACGGATCCTTCAGTAAAAAGCTTAAGGGAGATGGCTAAGGAAGCACCTGAGGGTCAAGAAAGAGGGAGTCTGCAGATAGGAACTAGGGTTTGTTGTATAAAGAGTGGACTTCTAAGGGAGGCCTGGAAGGTGAGGTAGTACATCAGTTGGTAGAGCCTAGAGGCTACCATCTGCCACTTCTAGTTATAGTCCCTAATATTCCTTGGGAAGGGGATATTAAGGCAGAAAAGGAAGGCTTGTTGTGTAGAAAGTGGACTCCTAAGGGAGGGCTGGAAGGTGAGGTAGTGTGGCAGTTGGTAGAGCCTAGAGGCAACTGTCTGCCACTTCTAAAGTTCCTAATATTCCTTTTGCAGGTGATATTAATGTAGTGGCAAGTGTTTTGCTAGAAATTTTCAGCAGAGTAGGTTTTCCACAGGAAATATTGACTGACCAAGGTGCCAACTTCATGTCAGACCTGGTGACTTGTCTGTGGAAGTGTTGTGGAGTGAAACATTTAAAGAATACTCCCTACTATCCCCACACTAATGGTCTTGTGGAGAAGTTAAACTGTACATTGAAGACTATGCTACGGGCATTTGTAGACCAACATGTGAGGGAGGTCTTGGATAGATTAAGTAGGGCACGATTACCCATTAAGCACAGAAGTTTCAAGTTAGTATGGCAGAGGTCACTTACTTAAGACACAGAGTGGGAAGTAGTAAAATTAGACCAGAACCTGTCAAGGTAGAAGCTATCTAAGCATGGCCACTTCCTGTAACTAAGAAACAAGTGAGAGCATTTCTAGGGAGAGTGGGGTATTATAGGAAATTTGTGCCCAATTATAGTACCATAGCTGCACCCCTTTCTGACCTAACTAGGAAGAGTAAATCAGAGAAGATAGTGTGGACCACAGACTGTGAACAGGCATTCCAAAAACTAAAAGAGATTTTGGGAGGATCCCCTGTGTTATCCAGCCCAGATTACAATAAAGAATTTATTGTTCAGTTAGATGCTTCAACTTATGGGGTGGGGGCTGTGCTCAGCCAAGTTTCTGAAGAAGGAGAAGAGCACCCAGTGTTTTATCTGATCTGTAGATTCCAACCTAGAGAAGAGTGTTATGCAGCTGTGGAGAAAGAGTGTTTGGCCATAGTGTGGGCATTGCAAAAGCTGCAGCCCTATCTTTATGAGAGAAAATTCACTGCACTCACAGATCATAATCCTTTAACATGGCTTAATAGGGTCAGTAAGCAGAATGCCAAGTTACTGAGGTGGAGTCTAGAATTACAAGCATATGATATGACCATACAGCATTGCAGTGAGGTTAATAATGCCAATGCAGGTGGATTGTCCAGGAGAGGAATGGATTAATATTCCCAAGTAGACCCATTTTTCTCAAGTGTCCATTTTCAAGGGTCACTTGAATGCCGTGCTTGAGTCATAAGGGGGGAGAAATGTGAATTAACTGAAAACACTGTCATCTGTGTTAGCATGTCTGGCAGGAGAGCTGTGCATATTCTCAGATTAACTTATATTGTATGCCAGCATCCCTAATTGTGAAAGTGTAAATAAGTTTTAAAAATATTTAGTATTTTCCTGTTTAAAGAATTTGTCACTACTTTAATACAGCTCTAACTGTGCATGTTTGAAAGGGATATTCTGAAGTATAAGCTGTGAAGAATCAGCTGAGAAGTTAGTGAATGATGTCACAGGAATGTTCCTTTTTGTTAAGAGATTGTTTAAACAGCTGATTGACAAAAGACGAATTTATTTTAAAACAGCTGACCATTAATTTTGAAATTAGACAGTTGAAACTGCTGTAGACAGTTGAGAGCAGTTTGTCAAGTTAGAGTAGATCAGGAACAGTATTTCTTTAGTAAGATCAGGAAAACTTAGTTTAACATAAGAGTTTTTCTTGGATAATGGACTACTATCCTGCAGTCTGATTTACATTTCTGGTGATTGAATTCTAATGTTTATTGATTTTCAATCTTGTAATACTTTTTACTTATTATTAAATGTTTTTCATTACTTTACATTGTGGCTGAAAAACGGTGTCTTTCTTTAAGAATGCTTCTACCTGTTTGATACTCCCCGGGTCACTTTGAAGGCCTGACTGTTCTGGTCATAGCTATCATTTATTTTGTTAATTTATTTTCATAATTGGACACCCCTTTAGAAAGCATGAAGAGACTTTGATTGGTGGCAGAGTTTTTTTTTTTTTTTTTTTTTTTTTTTATTATTTTGGGAGAGAGATGCAGCTGGAAATCTGTGCAAGGCTTTCCCAGACATGTTTTATGTGTGAGATTTAAATTTACCTTGAGTGTGAGTGTATCAGAGGTCTTAAACTGGGACACTTGCTCTGAAGTGTGTAATAAGAAAATATATTTAGGTGGACAGAGATGTATATAGTCCTAAGAATACACTCCAGTTGTATTTTTGGGGGAAAATTGTGAAATATTACTTCTGTTTAAGTGACAGTCTTATGTTGGAGTCACAACTCCTTAATCACTGACCCAGGATAGTAAGAGGCATCACAATAATTGGTGGCAGTCTGGTGAGGTTTTAGCTGGATGCCACACATATATAGGTTTATTTTTATTTGATTGACTAAGTTGAAGATCCTACTGATTATGTAAGCATACTAGTAGACTATAACAGTGGCAAAAATGTAAGTTTTTTAGAAGCTTTCTCAGAACTCTGTGATAACAGATACAGAAACCACTTAGTTGTCAATGTCAAATGTACCGACGTGCAGAAGTTTGATTTTATATAATGTATGACATTGCATATAAGTTGAAAATGGAAGAGGACAATTATAAACCTAGTGACAGAAAATTTCTGGTGAAACACAAAATTTATATTTCTTATGCAGTGACAATTTAGTGCATTTATATACTGGATATGTATTGCATTCTACATCCAGACAGAAGTTATATACCCTTAAATGAAAGAAAATATAATGCAACATGACAGAAATTCATGATGAAATCATTTGGACTATAAACATTAAGAAAATATGATAAGTTCCCTTTGCAGTTTTTATTAAAATATTCATAAAGTTATTATTGGATACATAAGCACAATATATGCCTGTGACTGCCAATCTAGACTTAAGACTTAATGCATCTGACTGACTGCTGTTGCCTAGCCTAAACTATCATGGCCTATACAGGAGTTTTCTGTGGTGACAGTCAAGCAGAAAAAATATTCTCCTTTTTGAAGAACAATACAGGATTTTTACTGCTGTTACAAAGCCAACTCAGTACAGATCTATAATAGATATGGACTGCATTCTCAGCTATCAATGGAAGACGCATGTACCCCTAATGGAAATGAAAGTCATGCTGTAACTGTGTAAGGTCTGGAAAACCCTGCATTTATCAACAATGTACAAAGACCATATGTCAGTCCCCATTGATAATTCATACTAAAATGTTCTAGGAAGCATACTTGGATAGCCATGGGCAAAATCCATCCAAGTTTGCCATCCCACCCTAAAGAATACAAATGCTGAAGTTGTTCTAACTGTGTTGTCATGGTTAAGGGAGATTTGCTGGCTTCATCTTTTTCATCTTTTAGTGACTGGATAATTCCCAATTGATATATATATATATATATATATATATATATATATATATATATATATATATACATACATATGTAGATATTTGATTAACTCAGCTTAAGACTCATAAATACCATAGTATATGAATGTTGCTGTAGTCAAATTGTTTTTCTTTGGCTGCAGTAGTGTAGTGGTGAATTCACTGCTGTCATGGTTAGACAACTGCGGAGTTACCATATATATATATATATATATATATATATATATATATATATATATATGTACTATATCTGTCTATATTTGTGACTGTGTGTGAGAGAGTGTAATCAAATGTGGGGATGAAGCCACTCTTGCTAAGTGTTAATTGCCAAGTTGCAGATATGTGATCAGCTGTCTGACTATTGCTGCTTTGTGAATATAGTGTTTTGTTTGCGGTGATGTGTTGGTCACACAAAGTGCAACAAATGCTAGAGAGCAGGGCAGTATATTTTGCATTTTTTGAAGTTTCATATGTTGGTGTTGTTGCTGTCAGTGGATGGTATGTTTAGTGTAGTTTTTGGAACGAGATGCTTGTCAGTTATCTGTGAAGTTGACCATATAATCATTTTTACATCAGTATATGAGGTGTAATGATATACATGTGCATCTGTACAGATGATGTTATGGAGCACACTGATGTACTCATGTAGTGTATCCACACAGTGAACAGACGTCATATGCCTTCCCCTAATGAAACTGGGTTTAATGCAATATGCCTAACTGTCAGTCTAAAAAATGCCTTTAAAACTCTGCATTTGGTATATACATAAATGTCCATATGTCACTCTACTTTGCAGTTCTTAATAAAATGTTAATAAAACACACTTGGATACTGAAGTACATAATGCACAATACTAATTTCATGAACTTTAATCATACTTTGACTTAGGGATGTGTTCCATTCCCGTCATGGTATTAGAAACCCACAAGATTTGGAGAAATTAAAAGGTGTGTGTCACAAAATTTGGAGAAATTAAAAGGTGTGTGTGTGTGTGTGTGTGTGTGTGTGTGTGTGTGTGTGTGTGTGTGTGTGTGTGTGTGTGTGTGTTCGTTCGTTCATCAAAAAGGCAGCATATCAAACTCCAACTGACTAGAGCACAAATCCTTAGTTAGCAACTTCTCAAAACCAAAGCTAAAGTAAAACATCTTCTTTGTAGGGGTCCAAACTCCCCTGCATCCAAGTGGTTGGCTGCAGCCTCACTTTCCCTGATAATTATATATACCAGCTCCAAGATTGCACTTCTGTGGAGAAAGGGCAAATTCCCCAATTGCTATGTAGTACAGTCACATACTTTCAAAACAACAAGCTTGTGTGATCAGCTGCTTTTCAATAACACAGGTCAGCTTTATTACCTTTTGATAAATAAGGCATTCAACAAAATGAACAATGAATACCAACAATATGTGTGTGTGTGTGTGTGTGTGTGTGTGTGTGTGTGTGTGTATATATATATATATATATATATATATATTTATTTTTTTTTATTATTATTTTATTTTATTTATATATAGGTATATAAATCCATAATATATTTTGCTTCTGATGCAGTGCAGTACACTGCAGATATATTGTAAGAACTGCATTTCTCACCCTCACCCTGAAGATGAGCCTACAACAATGGAAACTAACTATAATGTAACATGCCAGACTGTGAAATGACTGAGTATGCCGAAGCATAACTGTTTATCTTATCTTTTTATGTCCTACATTTTGAACACGTCTTTATAGTAGCAAATACCTGACAATTTATACATACTGATGATATTGTACTACATAGACCCCTGTATTTATAAGAAATATTCATGTACAACCCATGTAACTATTATTTTAGTTGAAACTGTAATGAAGTAATTAAAATGACATTGTTCATGAATAAAATTTCATATTATGTCCGTGATGTCTGTATAACCGAGTATGTTATGTAGTCCTATCTCACCTACATTCTTACCCGTGGATTCGGAACCGATATTCCTGGCTGATTTTACTAGCTCGAAGTCTCTCATTGGCTGGGCCAAGTGGGTATCCCATGGTGCACTGCTCCACATCCCCATATCTCATTTGCCGCTTGTGTAGCTCGGACGTGGTCTCGCCAGGCTGTGGCTAAGTACCCTCTTTTTTGCTATTTCTCTTAGAGAAATTTGATATTTCAGACCCAAAAGCTATTTTGACAGCTATTTCTTGTTGCTGTTGCTGTGTTTGAATGTGGTAGTTGTGTTTATTGGTATCCCTAACTGTTCCAGCGGACTAGGCCCGTTTTAGAGGACCTAGTCCTCCCCTCTGTTGTTAAATAAACTATTAGTGTGTTTGGGTTTTGTCTGCATGTTCCCGTAGAAGAACCATTTCAGTTTGAGGTTCTTAGATTGTGTCGAGTAGAGTTTTTCTGGTGTCGAGTAGAGTTTTTCTGGTGTATCTACTTTGTGTATTGTTTCCGCCCTTTTTTGTGATTTGTGTCTAGGTGGTTTTGCTTAGCGCTAGTAATAAGATGTCTAAGGATAAGAAGGAGCATAAGCCTTCTGGCTTTAAAAAATGTTCCAAGTGTGGATATAAGATGTCCATCATGGATGGACACTCTGTGTGTGTTTACTGCCTTGGAGCCATCCATTTACAGAAGTTGTGAGCTTTTGCCACGCGTTCAGTCCTAGGGTGCTCCAGGAGAGAAAAAATAAATTAATACTGAAGGGACTTATAAAACCGTCGTTTGAGGAAGCTATAGACTCTGCTTCCAGTACTCAGTCAAACTCCAAAGCTTCCAAGGCTAAGAAAAGGTCTCCGGCTCCATCTGTCTCTTCGGAGCCTCCAGAGAAGATTACTGTATTAGACTGTACTTCCTCAGCTCCACTGTCCTAGGAGGGGAGGTATCAGTGTTAATTGAATCGGCATCGGCTCCTATCATTCTTGAACCCATTCGGAGCTGGTTGCCCTGTGTGAGGCATGGTTCACCTGACAAGAGATCCCAATCTCCATCGCTCTCCTCCAAATCTTCCAGGCTTTCTGATTTGGATGTTGATAGGGTGGTGCAGAGCCTTCTGCAGTCGCCGGTGTTGGCTAAATTTTTCTCGGCTCTGACCCACTCGGCTCCGGAGCCAGCTCCTATGACCATTTCGATGATTCCTCCTCCGAGCACATCCTTGTCGGAGCCGGTATGCTCCGCTCCGAGTGGTGTTCCTACACCGGCTCCAATACCCCCTCAGGGTCTATAGGTGCCGACCTCTGCTCCGACCATGTTGGTTCCATCCATAGGGTTTGGAACTCGTGTCTCTTCGGTCGGGCCCGAGCGGGATACTTTGGGACATCTGTCGGTTCCGAGTTTCCCACTCAGTGCATCAGCTCTGGCACCCCAGTCCCGGTCGTGGCCTTGGAGGCCGGCCGGTCCTCGGACTCGGGGGGGGGGGGACTGGCCTTTGAGGCCATGTGGAGCGCTGGCCAGGTTGTCAGCTACATCACCCGGGTCGGTCATTCCATCCCCCACCACCCCGGTGAGAACCTCTGATACTCACCTATCCATGGACAGTAGAGCGCCAGGCCCTAAGGATACCCCCACGAGCGGTCCCCAACTTTCTGAGGGTCTCCCAGAGTTCGTGCCTGAGGAGCCTCCTAGAAAGAAATTGTGCAAGAAGAAGCACATAGACTCACAGGATGAGTCTCTCACCTCGGATACTGACCTCGAGGAATCGGAATGGTCCCCCAAGTCATCCTCTGATGATGTTTCCTTCTCCGATATCCTGGAGATACTGAAACAAAGAGGTGATTAGCCTTCCAAAGCCCCTTCCGAGGAGGAGTCCGTATTCCTTAAGGCTTTTGGTGCTCAGTCCTCCACCTCCTGGGTGTCTCCACCCTTCGACAAACTTCTTGACCTCATTTGTCGAAGAGTGTGGGAAAACCCAGATTTTGTGGAGCCTGTGCCCAGGCGTCCCAACAAATTCCTTTGCGCCCCCCAGGGCAAAGAGTTTCTGTCAAAAGGAGTCCCTGTAGATGCCATGGTGATGGCGGCAGCCACTCAGAAGGAAGTAGCAGAGTCTTCTTCATCCGTCCATCCTCCTAGCAAGGAGTCTAGGACCATGGATTGGTATGGGAAGCGTACCCTATCTTCAGCAGCCTTCATTCTATGGTCGCTGAATTATCTGTCTCACTTCACTCGGCTCCAGAGAGATCTCCTCAAAGAGTTGGGAGATACTCTTGCAGGTAACATACCTGAGGCGGTGGCTCAGATGGTTAACGCCCAGGTCTCTACCCTCAACTCCATTGCTAACTCGTCCATGCGGCTCATTTCATATGCAACCGAGGGAGCGAGTAGGGCAGCAAGCTCAGGGGTCGCCCTTAGAAGGCAAGCCTGGCTGTGCCTGTGTCACTTTGCGGAGGCCTTCAAGTCTTCCTTCACTGACACCCCCTTTGACGGTTCCTCCTTGTTTGGGACCAAAGTGAAAGACACCCTCACCAGGTGCGCGCAAGAGGGAAAGACCCTGTCTGCCGTAGGGGTCCATTTTTCCCTTCCTTCTAGGCCTTATCCCAAGGCCCAGTGGGGAGGGAAGATGTGGTTCAAGAAATCACAGAGGTTTTTTCCTGCCGTGCAAGGTGAATCCCCCTCCAGAGGCAGGGGAGGGGGGGGTTATTCAGGGAGACCTCGCCCCATAGGCAGAGGGGGCCCCCGCAACTCGGGAGACTGCGACTCCTTCCGTGGCTCTCCATACTCTCGTTCCTGAGGGTGTGCCCGACTGCGCTTATCTGGAGCCAGTCGGGGATCGAATTTCCTTATACCTAGAGGCCTGGGAGAGCATTACCCAGGACCGATGGGTATTACGGATAATTTCCGGAGGTTACCTCATTCCATTCTCTTCAGTACCCCTGCCAATCAGAAAAATCCCAGACGCTCCACCCAGTCAAAGGGATCAAGCAGCCTCAGAGGTCTCGCAGCTGCTAGAAAAAGGAGCCATCCAATGTGTCCCCTCAGACCAAATCGGATTAGGGACTTACTCAAGATTTTTTTGGTGTCAAAAAGAACAGGGGACCTGAGACCCATACTAGATCTCAGTCAACTCAACAATCACGTACACAAGTCCAAGTTCCATATGGTCACACTACAATTGATTCTCCCATTGTTGGGAGAGGAGGTATGGATGTGCTCCATCGACCTCAAGGATGCTTACTACCATGTCAAAATGGACAGAGCATCCAGGAGTCACCTACGCTTCCGGCTGGGAGCCAGTCACTTCCAGTTTCGAGCCCTGCCCTTTGGTCTCACCAAAGCCCCTAGGGTGTTCACCAAATGTATGGCGGTGGTGACGGCTCACTTGAGACGTCAGGGATTCCAGGTGTTCCTGTACCTGGATGACTGGCTCCTTACCGCCCCCACCAGGCATCAACTAGTTCAAACCAGGGACGCTACCATCAATCTATGTCACCAGCTGGGCATAACAATAAATTGGGAAAAATCTGCCTTATTGCCCTCACAGCATGTCACCTTTATAGGAGAAGATTTAGACACCATTCGAATGCAAGCATTCTTACCACAAGAAAGGATCACAGTATTACAACAACAAATACACATGTTGATGCCCCTGAGACAAGTGAAGGCAAGACTGGTTCTCCAACTCCTAGGGACCATGGCAGCAACTGTCATGTTGGTCCCTCTAGCGAGATTACACATGAGACTTCTTCAATGGCTCCTCTTTGTTCAGTGGTCTCTGCAAAGACTCCCACTATCTCATCCCATCTTACTCACGGACAGGTGCAAGCAGGACCTCCGTTGGTGGCTGTGCACCAACAATTTGAACGGGGGAAAGCCCTTCGTTCCACCTGTCCCTATTGCCACAGTGACCACGGACGCCTCCCAGATGGGGTGGGGGCATTATCTTGGTAGGACAGTCCAAGGTACGTGGCAGGAACACGCGATACATTTGCATATAAATGTCCTGGAAATGAGAGCAGTGCTTCTTGCGTTGCAGGCACTTCAGGAGGTTCTTCCTGTAGGGACGATTGCGATACACTCAGACAACATGTCAGTAGTGTGGTATCTCAACAAGCAAGGGGGAACCCAGTCTTACCCTCTGTGCAGAGAGGCTATGTGAGTGTGGCATTGGGCAATAGCTTCCCAACGGTTTCCGGTGGCAACGCACATTCCGGGGAAGTCCAACATAATAGCGGACAGGCTAAGCAGAGCTATCCTGATGCCTTACAAGTGGTCCCTGAATCACCTGGTTGCAGAGCGAATCTTCAGCAGATAGGATCAACCTTACTGTGACCTTTTTGCCAGCCCTCTCGATGCGAAATGCAGCAATTACTTCACGCTGATCCCCCCACAGGGGGAATCACCCAGGGACGATCTGGTTCACGATTGGCCGTCCGGACTGCTTTATGCTCTCCCTCTGTTTCCCCTGCTGTCAAGGGTGATTCAGAAAGCGCATTCCTTGGGAAGCAGAATGATTCTGATTGCTCCACACTGGCCTCGTCAAGTCTGGTTCCCCTTTCTTCAACCATACATTGTGTACACTCCTTGGATTCTGGACCCTCAACCAGATTTACTGACACACATGTCGGGACAGTTCCACCCCTCTCTGAGGACCCTCCGGTTGACAGCCTGGCTACTCCACTTCCATCGTTAGTCAGACATCATCATTTTTCACTGGAAGTGGTCCATATATTATCGTCCTCTCATAAACCATCCACTAGAAAGATTTATTCTAGTAAATGGAAAAGGTTCTCAATCTGGGCACATACTAGAGGCATTGATCCTTACACAGTGGCAATAGATTCAGTTCTGGAGTTCTTGCCTATGCTTTTCTATCAGAGGTCCGCATCAGCCACCATCAATGTTCAGCTGGCGGTGATATCTAATTTCCACGTAGCGAATGAACCAAGTCTCATGGCTCTCAGACTATGCAAAGCGTTCCTTAAAGGTACACTGTTGCTCCGTCCCCCCAGTGTCCGAACCTGTCATGCCCTGGGATCTCAATTTTGTTCTACAGGCCCTTACTCTACCACCTTTTGAACCTGCAGCTACCTGTGAATTAAAATTCTTGACATGGAAAACAGCATTCTTAACAGCACTCACTTCAGCGAGGCGGGTTTCGGAAATTCAAGCCCTCTCCATCAAACCCCCATATTTAATCTTCCATAAAGATAGGGTCTCTCTTAGACCAAACCCCTCATTTCTTCCTAAAGTGGCTTCTGTGTCTAACATGAATCAGTCCATTGAGTTGCCTGTTTTCTTCCCCCACTTTTCTAACAAGGCAGAATTTAGATTTCACCAATTGGATGTACATAGACAGTTTTCTACACCGGACAAAAAATATCCGGAAATCTGACCAACTCTTTGTCCCCTTTTCAGAAAACCGAATGGGTTCTCCGGTATCCAAGGTCACGCTGTCTAGATGGATAGCTGGTTGTGTCTCTTTCATCTATCAGGCAGGAGGTAAAAATCTGCCATTTCCAGTCGAGGCACATTCTACTCTGGTTATTTCTACATCCACAGCCTATCAAACTAGATTGTCAATGGATGATATATGTGCTGCAGCTACTTGGGCTTCTCCTCACACTTTTGTTTCTCATTACAAATTGGATGTGGTCTCCAGGCGCAGGTCTTCCTTTGGCTCCACAGTTCTCAGGAGTATTTTCCTATGAGCCACCCAGGAGGTAGGTGCTAGGGACACTGTCCAACGGGTAAGAATGTAGGCAAGATAGGGCTACATAACATCAAGGAGTTATGTACTCACCATAAGGTTCCATGTATGTAGTCCATCTCACCTCACATTCTTACTTACCCTCCCACCTTCCCCCCCTCCTGGAGGATTTGGAAGTTAGGTTGTCATCTACAGAGTCCCTTTGATTAGTTTATTCTTTATATGGATGTGATGTGTGTATGGAGTACAAATGATTTTCGCAGCAAACTAGATCTGGGGATGTGGAGCAGTGCACCATGGGATACCCACTTGGCCCAGCCAATGAGAGACTTCCAGCTAGTAAAATCGGCCGAGTCGGAGCCGATATTCGGCTCCGAGCCCACGGGTAAGAATGTGAGGTGAGATGGACTACATACATCGAACGTTATGGTGAGTACATAACTTCTTGTTTTCTCCCAGGGCCACCACTGAAAAAGGACACTGCTCAATCAGACTTTCCTGGTAAGCAAATGCCAATGAATGAATGAATGAATGGATAGATAAATATATACATAAATCAATAGTAAACATCTCAATACCTTTGTTAAAATTCTTAGTAAACATTGCAGGAAGTTGTACTTGAAAATCTAGTTATAAAATGGATTCTCTTGTCTTTTTTATTTCTCTCTCTCTCTCTTTTTATATATATATATATATATATATATATATATATATATATATATATATATATATAAATGTTTATATATAAATATATATATATAAATGTTTATATAAAGATAAAGACATGTTTAGCCACATACATACTTGCATACATAAGTACAGATATATAAATACTCATCATTTTTTTGTTTCTGATGTAAAGCATTTCATTGCAGATGTAATCTAAGAACTACATTTCTCATCCTGAGAATGAATCGTATGACAACCATAATGGAAACTAACTAATATGCAACTTGCCAGACTTTGGCAGTGAAATGCGTGAGCATGCCAAAGCATAACAATCAGTACTTCATTCTCCTTGTTATAATTTTTAATAAACATTACAGGAAATTATTCTTGAAAACCTATGTGTAACATTTCTCTTACACTACAGTTGTACCCTAATGGAATAAAATGACACTCACATCTGAATTTGGCCAACCTCATTCATTGGTCATTACAGGGAGTTTTGTTGGTAGAAAACTTCCAATTGCAGAAGTTACCTATTCTGAAGAAATATCTGAGTTTTTACATCTCATGTAAAGCCATTTCAGTACAGATGTGTTATGGGTATATACTGTATTCCTTATGTTTACGTGAAGTTTTATTTGGTCTAGTCATATTTCATAAGCAGTGCAAGGGATTTTGATTGTGTCTCCTTTTCAAAGATGGAAAAGTGCTATATTCTGAAGAAATATGTACGCATTTTTACTTTTCCTATAATCAAAATTCAGTTGTATGATACGGGTCTGTAATGAAGTCCTCTTCCTGAAAGATGTCAAATACCCACCCCTTACAAGCAAACAATTATATTTCAGCTTGACATTTTGGCACATTCTAATGCCTTTATAGGCCTTTTGGTGGTGCCTGTAAACAAGAGTACAACATATCTAAGAGTTTAAAACAATAGCACAAGTACAGGAAAGTGGAAGCTGGACACAATATTAGCGCTTTCGTTCGCCTTTTAATAAAACACTCGAACTTCATCAGAATACATTGTCTACAAAACACCACCTGTTATATCACACTGATCAATATTTTGACCAATGAAAATCATTGTTACATAATTAAACTATTCATTCAAAAACCATTTGATTTAGAAAAGTTAGAGACAGTACTACAATACTGATGTTACATTGAATGTATGTAGTCACACTACCATTAATTTAATAAAACACACATAAATAGTGAACTTCTAGAATTGTATCTCTTGAAAAAAGCAATAAATAATAACATTGAAAAATGTATAATTTTAAAAGTAATACATACTATATTGGAAAAATACTTTGTAAGTACCATGTATATATTAAAAGTCATAATTCTTGCATCAGCAAAAAACATTTAATATTTATGGTTTCATTAAGCCCTGGACATTAATCTGCTATTTGCCATTTGCTCTCTTTACGTTCAAGTAGACGTAAAATCACCCACAAAAAAACACCTGGGTTAACTGCATCTAATACAAAAAATGTAAACTAATAGTATTTATGTGTGTTTTATTAAATTAATGGTAGTGCGACTACATACATTCAGTGCAATATCAGTATTGTCTGGCTTCCACTTTCCTGGACTTGTGCTATTGTTTTATTCTGATTTTTGAAAGAGGAGATATACTTATTACATACCTGACCTGTGAGAAAAAAGGCAACAGTTATGATTATAACAGTGTATTTCACTTTGCTTTAAACAAACACAACATCCACTCACGCATGTATAGACACACACACACACACACACACACACACACACACACACACACACATATGCCCACTGAACATTTGAGATTAAAGATCAGTTGCTTAATCAATAATTATCTTTGCACCTCTCAAACTAGCCCATTTGTGACTAGGTGCATTGATAATGTTTGCCTGTAACCAAATACATTAAATACAATACACAGTACTGTATTAGAGGTTGTTTCTACATGTAGCTGGCTCTTTCACACACACACACACACACACACACACACACACACACACACACACACACACACACTACCTCTTTTTGACAAGCCATATTGATTATCATTCCGCTGTGGTCAGGCAATTGTAATGTCATTTGCTTTCACACATACCCTGCGTCTTCATTCCTCTAAAAATAACTATTTTCTGTCTGGGTGAATTGTATTATTTGACTGTGATTATTACCATTTTTCTTTCCAAAGGCATTGTTCAAGCTTGTTATTGATGATCTTTAATGTTATAAAAACTGGAAGCATTGATTAATGCTATAGGCAGTGCATTCTATTACTGTTTTCAACAGTTTTACCTGGTGTCCTTCTAGATTATTTTTTATATATTGGGCTGTCCTACAAAACTAGTGGTCTGGCTCACAGCAGTTGGTCATTTCAGATATTTGTCCTTTTTTGAAATTGGAAATCTTCATTTCATAAGTGAAATCATCAATTAATGTTAAACCTGACCAGGTTTAAGGTGGAAGCCATTAAACAAATTAATTATAAGGAATTTGATGAGTATTAGCTGTGTTTTCATCTACTAGATATTTAATAGGGTAGGGTAGTTTATATTACTGTCTATAATGCTATGTATTGTAGACTGGGAAAATGGTTACATTTCTAACTAGAATCAATGAATGATTTGTTATTGCAATGTTAATATTGATATAGGAGGAGAGTACTTTTGGGGATAAACTAATGTTCATTTGTCATGTGTTGAATATCATATTTAATCCGTTATGGGATGTCTTGTCTTTCAAACTGAGATGTCTCTTTTATAACAAACCTGTTTTTTAAAATATTTGTATCTTGAAATTTAAGTTTTTCTTATTTTTAATATTTAAAGGAAATATGAGGAAAGTAGTTGTCATAGTAACCAATGTTTGCCATCATCATTCTCTTTGTCATCATTATCAGTTGCTGAGATAATTTCTATCCCATTGGACAGAAGTTAAGTGACCTCTTAAAATGCTACCAGTACAGCTGAATTGGCAAATAAGATTCACTGTATAGAGCTGTATACAAGAAGGAACTTCATTCAGTTTATTCCAAATGATAGCTGAGAATTGCTTGGCTCGGCTCTGTGGCCTAGAGCAGTGGAGCCTTAACTGTTGTACAAGTAACTGGGGTTTGATTAGTAGTCCTGACACTGGAGGGGCCAGGTGGTGAGTAAAGGGACATATCCTGCCTAACTGTCCTGGAGATATGGGAGGTTTTGCACACTTGGGGGCACACAGGGTGGTACAAGTTCCTTGGTGGAGACCAAAAAAAAAAAACAACACACATGCTTTAAGGCAGGTGCAAGGATATTGGAGGGAATGCCTCTTGTGAAAGTGAGGTGAGGGAAAATAATATTCCATAGTCAGCTCATTACACATCCCTTCTCAGTGCTGTGCCAAATACATGTCATGGATAGGACCAAATAAAGAGGAAAAAAATTCTCCAACCCCCCCTTGACGGATGTCTAAAGATGGTCCCTCCCAGCAGACTCCTACTGTGGTAATGTGGAACAAATTGAATGAATGATGGGCAGGGGTTAATAATTGAAAGACAATGGTGGGCAAAAAGAACAAAACTAAGAGCAGAAAATGACAGCTGGGATCACTAGCAATTACTTTGCTATTGATTGGAGAGGTCCTTTATCTGATTAGCTGTCATTCCATTCTTTAATAACATTGCCTTTGTCTTTGTTTTTAATGATAGTAACATAACTCTGACATATATCTTTTATATAAAGCAAATGCCGAGATGTTATATTTCATTTTCACAGGGAACAATCATTTTAGTAAACTTGTCATCTGTCTTGAAAGATGAAACAGTCTGGGAAAAACCACATGAGTTTTACCCTGAAAATTTTCTAGACAACAATGGAAAATTTGTCAAGTGTGATGCGTTCTTGGCTTTTTCAGCAGGTAAGTGGAATATAGATTGACTTTTCAAATGTCATGTATCAGTTCATGAATGTAACCATAAGCAAGTGGCTGCTGTATCACAATGTCCAGTCTTGTGATCTCATCCCTAACCCCATTAGTGCAGCCACCCTTGCAGATATACACGTGTGCACACACATACATACCACAGGGACACTCACATGTATCACACACACACACACACACACACACACACACACACACACACACACACACACACACACACACACACACACACACACACACACATGCCCACACACATTCATTCATTCATTTGGACTCATCTGTGCCACTACAGATACACAGAAATATGTCCACAGATATATACACACACACACACACACACTGATGCACTTCTTTCCCTACAGCTTTGCTGGACTTATCTGCACCTCTAATACTCTCGTAGCAGTGAATGGATGACCTTGTAGCTTAAAATTTTACTTGGCTGAGCAGTTTTCAAATGAAATCATTTGTTGAAGTAATTCAGGACCTGTGATAATTTCTGGAGGAGAGCACAATAATTAGCTTTAGCCTCTCCCCAAGACTGCTACATTAGCATGTGGCTTTTCCAAAGAGACTGACCTTCATGGTAGGGACTCTACAAAAGGAAAACCTTAACACAGCAGTAGTCTCAGAATCAGAAAGACTTAGCAAAATGTGGAAATGTTCCAAAGTTTCATAATTTGATTAAACTTACTGAATTCTAGATTAATTCTTCTCACTGTATCTCATATCAAATACATATGTCTCAATGTCTTAAGAGACCAGTATGGAACACAGACCCTAGCAATGTCTGACAAATGGTCAAAATGTGGAATACCTTATTTTCACACTGGGTGAAAATGCATCACTTCCAAGGGGTCTCGCTGAAAGGGCTTTCTGCCAGAAGTATTAAATTAGGGAATCCTGTACATTTGTGACAAGAGTGTAATTTATTTGATGTTTGCTTCATTCTATATTTTTTTCACAGTAGTGCATGAAACTGTTTTCATTTCATCTTATTGAAAAGCCCATAGTTAATCTACAAAGTTAATTATGAACCACTTTGCTTGGTCAAAACTGAGACTGCAATGCAATTACAAACTACTCTGTAATTCCCTTAACAAGGTACTGGAACATAAAAATTGACCATCATTTGCTAGATGCTTATCACTGAAAATGGCATTACTGATCAGTATATGTCTTAAAAAGGAAGCTGCATCTTACTCAAAGTTAAAAACTGCAGCCCACAACATTTACTTAAGCAGACAATTCAAACTCGGACTACCCTGATAATCAATTGTCAAGAAATAAATTAAATAAAATCATCAGAAACCATTGATAATAAAATGCAATATACTCAGTAGAAAATGGATACAGACTGTATTCAAATGCTACTATTAAAATAAAAAAAAGTCATCAGGTTTTTTATTGGCTTACATTTGACATATGTCATAGTAATTCAGTAAAAAGAAAGCACCACTGCTTTTTTTGGAGATATTCTAATAAGTAATCATTATAAAATAATGCAGAAATAAAGTACCTGATTTGTTCTCTCTAGGCTGTATGACAGTAACACAGTGCAGTCTTAGGAGCAAGAGAGACTGAAAAAAACAAATCATGCCTAGGTAACAGTTTGAACGTTCAGGACCTAGACTTCTGAGTTCCATACTGTGGAGGCTAAATGGCTGAAATTCTGGACTTGCACACAGTAAGTCTGAGATTGCCAACTCTCAGAATTTTTTTCTTTTGCCTTTGGTAAATTGATCTTGCATTGGCATATACAAGTTGCACCTCACATTTAGGAGTGCCCTACAAAAAAAAGAAGTGTTTGTTGAGAGTTCTCTTTGATATTCCTCTCTTTCTCCTGCATTGTTTTTGCATGTTGGAACCTCAACATTTCGAGTCCTGACATTTCAGTAGGAAATCTCATGTCAGTATAGCAGTCTCCTTCCTTCATACTTATTCACTACTATCTAAACACCACATTCAAAAAAGCTTTAAAATCAGTAAATTTCTTTTGAAATCTGTTATCAGAAACACCACATGACTCTTGATAAATTACCAGATACTATATTGTCTCTTTTATGCTGCATTTACCACCATTACAATTAGATTAGAAAGGTAGGTAGGTATAATGAAAAAAATGCAGTGTTAAATAGACATTCCTGTATGTGGTAAGTCCCTAATTTACCTCATATTGTTTGCCCTTTCCCTCATAGGTTCATAGGTAGGTACTAGGCTATCGGCCCAAGGGCCTACGTCAGCCTAGCCAACAAGGTACCATAGCTTATGCCACCCAAGAAAGTTATTTTCCTGTGCCACTGTCCAGCAGAGACACAGAAGTGATCCCCGGGGTGTATTTCCTATTTCCCATCCACTCATCAAGATTTTTCGTGAAGAGTGCTAATGAAGAACTTTGCTTGACATAGATGTGTAGCTTGTTCCAGAGTAAGGAAGTCTCTGGGACAGGAATCTGTCCCTCCAGCGTGTCCTGTTTACTGTGGTGACAAAGTTTAAGTCCCTAGAGCATGTAGCTTGGAGGGATTGGGATTTCTTTAGGTGTAGCATGTCTAACAGCTCTGTGTTTGACATAGCTTTATATGTTAGGCAGAGATCACCTCGGAGTAGGCAATATGCTACGGAGTAAAGCTGGAGTTTTTTGAGGCGGTCAGTGTAGGGCATTTGTTTGAGGCCAGTAATCCTCTTTGTGAGGTACTTCTGTGGCCTTTCAAGCTGCTGCAGATGTCTTGTGAGGTACATTCCAAAAGGGGCGTTGTACTCTATAATGGGTCTAATGAGTGTCGAGTAGAGGGGAACAATGACCTCTTTTTTCCTGGATGAGAAACCTTTTGTGATGAGGTGTGCCACATAGAAGGACTTCCTGACTACTGTAGCGATGTGACTATCAAAGTAGAGATTACTGTCCACCTGGGTCCCAAGGTCTCTTATCACGCATTCGGTGTTAAGTAGATTGCTGCCTATGTGGTAGTTCATGGGTACAGAGTTTTTACCAAAGGGATGACACTGCACTTTTTGGCATTGAGCTTGAGGCCATGGTTCTGACACCAGGCATCTGTCTTAGTGAGGCCCTTCTGTAGGATATCCACATCATTTGGGGACTTGACTATGGCTCCTAGTTTGCAGTCATCTGCAAACTTTGTCAACCAGAGGCCTTCTGTGTTAGCCTGTACTTCAGAAAATTAGATAACAAACAGGAGAGGTCCCAGGATGGAACCCTGTGGCACTCCACTTGTCACTGCCTTGAGGTCAGATTTGGAATCTGCAACTTTTACAGTGTGGGTTCGGTCAGTGATCCAATTGGCAACCCATATTGTGACGTAGGGATTAATACCTAGTTTAGTGAGTTTAGCTATAATTCCAGAATGGGGGATGGTGTCGAAAGCCTTGGCGAGGTCAAGATAGGCTGTGTGAACCACCTTACCCTCATCCACGGCTTTGGTGACTACCTCAAAGAAGTCGATCAGGTTCAGGAGTCATGATCTGCCTTTCACATACCCGAACTGGTTGGGATCCAGAGTTTGGAGGTTACCAATGTCTTTGTTTATGAGTTCCATGATGATACGTTCCATGGCCTTGCAGACCAGACTCATCAGGCTAATAGGTCGATAGTTCCCAGGATCAGTGGTGGCTCCCCCTTTGTGGAGTGGGATAACTGTTGCTGTGCGCCATTCAGTGGGCACAAAGCCTGATGCGAGGCTATTATTGAACATGGTGCTTAAGTGGGGAGCCAGTTCATTCTGAAGTTCGTGTAAAATGCAGCCTGGGATGTTGTCCGGTCCCATGGATTCTGTGTTTTTGGCTTTAGAGAGTGCAGCTTTTACCTACGTAGTTGTGATTACAGGGACTCTGCATTCTTCCTGTATAGATATGGGCCCTTTAAGGGGTGAGGGGGGGGGTAAAGTTAGCACTGAACCGATCTACCAGGATATTGGCAATATCAGTTGGTTCTGTAATTTTCGTGCCTTTGTGCTGTAACTCAGAGCAGATCTGGGTGTTGCCATCTAGATTCTTGACATAGCTACCGAATGCTTTGTGGTTGTCCTTGGATTTAGTAGCGATTTTGTTTTCGTAGCTAGCTTTGGAGGATCTTATAAGGGATCTCCACTTCTTTCTGAGGCTGACCAGGGAGCTCCTCCACTCATGGGATTTTCCTCTCTTTTGCAACAGTTTCTTCCTTCTGTTGTACAGTTTTTTATGGCAGGGGGCCACCAGATTGGCTTCCTTTTTTTGGAGGATAGCATATTGGTTCTGTTTGGGATAGCACGATCCATGCATAGGTTCATAGGTTTATAGGCAGGTACTAGGCTATTGGCCCTAGGGCCTATTCAAGCCTAGCCAAAAATGTACCCTGGCTTTCGCCACCCAAGAAAATTATTTTCCTGTGCCCCTGTCAAGCAGAACCACAGAAGTGATCCCCAGGGTAAATTTCCTATTACCCATCCAATCATCAAAATTTTTCTTGAAGAGTGCTAATGAGGAGCTCTGTTTGACATAGATAGGTAGTCTGTTCCAGAGTATGGGAAGTCTCTGAGACAGGAATCAATCCCTCCAGCATGTTCTGTTTATTGTGGTGACAAGGTTTAGGTCCCTAGAGCGTGTAGGTCGGAGGGATTGAGATTTCTTTAAGTGGAGCATGTCCAACAGCTCTGGGTTTGACATAGCTTTGTATGTTAGGCAGAGATGGCCTCTGAGTAGGTGATATGCGACGGAGTAAAGCTGGAGTTTTTTGAGACGGTCTGCGTAAGGCATCTGTTTGAGGCCAGTAATCCTCTTTGTGAGGTATTTTTGTGGCCTTTCCAGTTGTTGTAGATGTCTTGTGAGGTACATACCAAAAGGGGCGTTGTACTCTATAATGGGTCTAATGAGTGATGAGTAGAGGGGAACAATGACCTCTTTTTGTCTGGATGAGAAACCTGCCACGTAGAAGGATTTCCTGACCACTTTGGCAATGTGATTATCAAAGGAGAGACTATTGTCCACCTGTGTCCTAAGGTCTCTTATCACACTTTCGGTGTTAAGTAGACTACCACCTATGTGGTAGTTCATGGGTACAGAATTTTTACCAAAGGGGATGACAATGCACTTTTTGGCATTGAGCTTGAGACCATGTCTTTGACATCAGGCATCTGTCTCAGTGAGGCCCTTTTGTAGGATGTCCACATCGTTAGGAGTTTCAATTATGGCTCCTAGTTTGCAGTCATCTGCAAATTTAGTTAGCCAAAGACCTTCTGTGTTAGACTGTACTTCAGAGAAGTAGATATCAAACAGGAGAGGACCCAGGACTGAACCCTGTGGTATTCCACTTGTCACTGGTCTGAAGTCTGATTTGAAGTCTGCTACTTTCACAGTGTGGGTTCTTTCAGTAAGCCAGTTGGCAACCCATCTTGTGACATAGGGATTTATACCTAGTTTAGTGAGTTTATCTATAATTCCAGAGTGGGGAATGGTGTCAAACGCCTTGGCGAGATCTAGATAGGCTGTGTGAACCACCTTACCCTCATCCACAGCCTTGGTGACTACTTCAAAGATGTCTATCAGGTTTAGGAGACATGATCTGCATTTTACAAACCCAAACTGTGTGGGGTCTAGGGTTTGGAGATCTCCAATGTCTTTGTTTGAGTTCCATGATGATACATTCCATGGCCTTGCAGACGAGGCTCATCAGGTTAATGGGGTGGTAGTTCCTGGGGTCTGTTGTGGCCCCCCCCTTTGTGGAGTGGGATAACTGTCACGGTGCACCATTCAATGGGCACAAAACCTGAGTTGAGGCTATGATTGAACATGGTACTTAGGTGGGGTGCCAGTTCATTCTGTAGTTCATGTAGAAGGCAGCCTGGGATGTTGTCAGGTCCCATGGATGTTGTGTTCTTGGCTTTGGAGAGTGAAGTTTTTACCTGTGCAGCCGTAATTACAGGAACTTTGCATTCTTCTGGTATAAAGATGGGCCCTTTAGGGGGTGAGAGGGGGGTAAAGTTAGCACTGAACCTATCTGCCAGGATGTTGGCAATATCAGTTGGTTCTGTATATTTGGTGTCATTGTGCTGTAACTCAGAGCAGATCTGTGTGTTGCCATTGAGATTTTTAACATAGCTATAGAATGCTTTGTGGTTGTCTTTATAATCAGTGGCAATTTTGTTTTCATAACTAGCTTTGGAGGATTTTATGAGGGATCTCGGCTTCTTACTGAGGCTGACCAGGGAGTTCCTCCAGTCGTGGGATTTTACTCTTTTTGCAACAGTTTCTTTCTTCTGTTGTAGAGTTTGTTTATGGCAGAAGACCACCAGATTGGCTTCCTTTTTTTGGAGGATAGCATCTTGGTTCTGTTAGGGATAGCACGATCCATGCACTCGTGTAAGTGCTTATAAAGTGCATTTGTGTAGGATTCAGCAGTCGTACCTCTATTGTCCATCTGCATGGGTGTCATGAAGTTTGCCACTTCTGTCTTAAGAAGCGTGAAGTTGGCTTTGGAGACATTTTTTATGGTTGTTTTCCTAATGGGGGGTGGGAGCGGGATGTAGATGTCTAGGGTGATTAGCTTGTGGTCGGATCTGACCAACGAGGAGCTGACCTCTGGTGTGGAACACCGGTCACCCATGTTGGTGATGACCAGGTCTAGGATATTGCTGCCTCTGGTGGGGGTGTGGATAAGTTGATCCAAAGTGTTGGAATTGATGATTTCCAGAAAACGTTGAGCAAAAGAATTGGTACATGAGTAGTTTTCCCAGTTAATGGTAGGTTAGTTGAAATTGTCCATTATTAGAGTGTTGGGTTGTACCTTAATATTTTCCAGTGTATCAAGAAAAGAGGAGTGGGAATCTTGGGGCATGGTGGGGGGCCTGTAGCAAGCTACAATCTGGACTGCGGTTTTGCCCAGAGTTAGTTGAACTTTGATAATCTCGGATGCATTATGCTGAGCAACTAGCTTGGAGGTGTGAATATCCTTAATGAATATGGACACGCCTCCACCTTTAGTGTTTCGGTCCGGGTTTGGTGGCCGAAAGGTGTGGTATGAATTATAGCCTGGTAATGCAGGGGTGCTCTCTGGCGCTTTGAACCAGGTCTCTATCACTGCACAGATGTCAGTGTTCTCCATTTTAAGGAGTGCCTCGAGTGAGTGCATTTTGAGGTTTAGACTTCTAGCATTGAGTAGCATTACCTTCAGATTTTGCTTGCTTGTACCTGTTACAGTGGTGAATTTGTCATTTGAACCTTGCCTAAAAAAGGCACTATAGGGGTGGCAAGAGCCTTTGCCAGTATCCGGAATCCCAAGGGTGACAGGTGCAGGCCATCTCTGGCAAAGCAGCATGGTCTGTCGATCATGTCATCCCAGGCAGACAGATACTGGATTCCCTTAGAATGAAACCAGAAGCTTAGCCAATTGTTAAAGTCAATCATTTTGTCCTTGTACTGTGGTGTCATTCTGGGTGATGGCAGGATGCTACTCAGGGCTAAGGTCATACCGGCCTGGGCTACAAGATCAGGGAGCTCCTCCATGTCTCTTTTCATGTAGTCCAAGGAGGTACTTCTCAGGTCATTCACACCAACATGGACAATGACAGAGTCATATTTGTACTTGTGGAGTGACCACTCATTTAAGTGCTTATAGAATGCATTTGTGTAGGATTCAGCAGTTGTAAATCATAAATCATACTCCCTTATCATTCAGAAAATGCATGTTTATGTAAAACCTGTCATTCTATTAACTTTTATCATCCATGACTCTTCCTCCTGTTTTTGTGAATTTTTTGGTTTTATGTTAGATCATGGAGGATTTCAATTGGTCAATAATGACAGTATTAGAGGCTTTTATACTTCTTGTTTATAAAATGCATGTCGATGCAACATGAATTGTTGTCTATTAACTGCAGTGGCATGAAAACCCATGAAATTGGCTGCATTCTGTGCCTCCCCATTAGCTCTCTTTGTCTCAGCAGCAGTTACTTGATTGGCTGTTATACTACAATGCTGATTGGCTGTAATTGCAGTATACCAGCCAATCAAAAATCTCAAAGCAGAGCCACTTCTGTTGAGTGCGGAACAGAAGGTTAAATCCATCTGAAATGCAAAACATTCCACCCAATCCAGAGCACTTAGCTGCTCGTATCACAGATTATCCCCGAGATTCAGGAAGCCTATTTTTTCGTGCAGGAACAGTGTAGGAGATCCTGCGTGGAAAATGGCCACTGAGCAGTTCAGGATATTGCTGTTTTCATGTGCACGAGTGGACCTACATTGTTTTAGCACGGAAAACTGGCAAATATGCAGATCACCTCATTTGCTGGTGAAAAGCATGCAAATGAGATGGTTTAATGATTCACCAAGCTGCCAGGTCTCCGTGCTAGAACAGTGTCAGTGCAGAAATGTATTCAGTACATTTCTGCAACTGACAAAACTGAGGCATGACAGCTCGTGAAAAAGCATGTATTATGTACATTAGACATGCCAGTGGCCAAATATAAGGCCATTGGCATTAAAAAGTGAATAGTTATAATGAAAATTAAACTTTTTTTTTTTTTTTGGCCGATCTCGGATGTTTAAGCATAGGGCAGTGGTGAGCAAATGGGTTTGTGCCGAAAATAAAAAAAAATGTGAAAACTCAATTTTAAGTTAATTCTGCATTTTACCATATAGTCAGTGGCATACAGAATGTAAACAATACCAGGGAACACTGGTTGTCAAGGGGAACGGGTCCATTTTAGTGCAGTAACTAAAGACCTACATACTGGGGTATGCAAATGAGGGGAGTTATACTGAATCACATCTTTCTTCAAAGTGCCCGCTTGTACCTTACTGTGTATGTGCAGCAATACAACAGTGCAAGTGTAAGAACTGAATTACTTCATAAGGGGGTGTGTTATGCTTGCTGTCAGCTCACTGGAGCTCTGTGGCCCATGTTTGCCCTTTGCTAAGCTCAGCTAAGGAAGGGGGTGTGTCATATGTGCCTGAGCAGTGTGTACATAGCCTAAATGGGTATGCGCACACCAGGTTTTAAACAAAAAAAAAAAAAAAATAGGAAATGGCAGCACTGTTTACATTTGAGTGCTGGGTATGTGCGACATGCCTCTGGGCTTAAATAGGGAGGAACCGGGAAGGGGAAACAGCAGTAGGAAAGCAATCAAGGAGAACTAGCATAGCTAGCAGGTGGAATGTATTAGAATCAGCCAATTACACATGCAGCAGCCCAGCACACTACTATAAACTATGCAAACACCCTACAGACTGGTTTTTCCCACAAATTCTACACCAACAGTGTACACGGACGGAGGATTTTTAACTGGCAATACTAACTAAAAATGTTAGAGGCTGCTGCTGCTTTACTCCATCAATATGTGCTACAGACTGAGGGTGGTGAGGAGGAGAATGCTGACAACCGACCCACAGTGAGGAGGAGGAGGAGAAGAGTGCACAGACCCAGAGTAACCTACCAGGGACTACATGAGCTGGAGATAGTGGGACGTTATAGGGTGGACAGAGACATTCTACAGCAAGTCATTGAGTTGTGCCGGCCACGCCTCACACACAGAACTAATAGAGGGGAACTCATTCTAGTGGATACCAAGGTATGTGTAGGCTTAAGAATACTAGCCACAGGTACCTTCTAAAGACCAACTGGGGATATCATGGAGGTCTCCCAGGCATCAGCATCCAGGGTACTCCAGTTCCTGGTTGCCATGACACCACATGCCAATGAACACATATATTTCCCCACCACTCGTGAGACGTTGACCAGAAGTATACATCTCTTCCACTGTATAGCAGAATACCCTGAGGTAGTTGGTGCTATAGACTGCATGTGCATCCACATCAAAGCACAACCCGGTGAGCAGGGTAGGGTCTACATAAACCACAAGGGCTTCTCCTCCATAAACTACCCAGTCATGTGCAATGCCCAGGGCATTATCATGAACGTGTGTGCTGGCAGCCCTGGAAGCTATCACAACTCCAACATCTGGCATTGCTCACAGCTGTATCAGACGTTTGCCAGGGGGAATCCCGTATGGCCATATAATGGGAGATGATGGCTATGCACTGGAGCCGTGGCTGATGACACCCACCAGAAATGCACACACACCTGAATAAGAACACCATAATGAGGCACACACACAAACCAGGATCATTGTAGAGTATGTGTATGGGATGCGCAAGTCATAGTTCCGCTGCCTTGACATATCCAGTGGAGCCTTGTAGTAATCTCCAGCTACATGTACACTAATGTTCATAGTATGTGCCATGCTACACAGTATGATCCTGTGGAAACAGCTGCAGCAGGAACAACACAGGGCAGGGCCACACAGCCCCCCACCATTGCCAAGGCCATCACAGGCACAGAGTGACTCGGAGGAGGAACATCCTGAGCCTGCCCCTATAGGCAGACGGAGGCATGCCCAGTATGCCCATGCCTGGCAAAGAGGCAATGCATAGCACACACACTGACACTGTAGTGACCTAGTGACTGATAACTCTCTCTGACTTGCACATACAAACATGACACTAACTGTGCTTTGCCATGTGTAGGGAGTCTACTGCATGCATCTAACATAGTCAGCCCTCCAGCACCACCCTCAATACTGGCACAGCAACAAGGTAAGTCACCCCTCTTATCAATTATTTACTGGAGTAGTATATTCTCATAGTTGTATGTATGATATGGATACAAGCATGTAAGGGAATTGGGTGGCTGAATGGAATAGCAGCAGACAGCTGACAGCTATATGGGACAGCAGGAAATTCATAGCAAATACTGGTGTCAACATACTAGGCAGTACTACACAAGGTGACCACTCCCACCGCAGTACATGTTATGGCCCAAATAACTGTGGGTGTCAATAGGTCACACACATAGATGTCATTGAGGGTCACATACCCACCACCAGCCTCACCCAGCAGGACAGATGTAGATGACCATAAAGAAAGGCAGGGCTTAGGCCCCCAAATGATGGCAATGGTGAACAGCCCCCCACCAGACCTACACAGACATACTACAACAGATCTGGCAGTTGTATATAAGTCCTGAAGGGTAACAAGTCTGAAACTGAAATTTATGCCTTTAAGATCTAACATGTACTCTACTGATATGCCTCTTTCTGCATGATAGGTCACAATACAATATGAAATGGAAGACAACAGAGTAACCAAAGTACCAGTACAGTCATTGCAAATGTTTAAAGTCTTCAGGTGTGCACCACACCCCCACACAGTTCTATGTAGAAATGCAGTAACATGTAAGTTTGAGGAGTAATATCACTGGAGCACAGATTACCAGAGCTGTCCCAGTCTACATTGTTGCATGTGTACAATATGCAGGGGTCAGTGTGGTAAGTTTGTTGTGTGTTTAATATTGTCTGGAAGGGGTCAGCATGTGGGCCTGGATTGTTGTGCCTCAGTGGCCTAGGTACGCTACAGTGGTCAACAGGGCCATGTTCCAACAACTGCAGTGCCAACCACACTGCTTTTCAGCTACACCCATATCAGCAGTTGTACATACTCACTGCCCAGATGTCAATGTCTGTCACCGTTGGAAAACTGGACATGCCATGAACGGGGGTCCATATGTAGAAACAGTACACAGGTGGAAGTAACCTGCTTAGAGTGCATATAAAATAACTGTCAACTGCATACAGGTTTGGAATTATACATAGAAGTTAGCATCACATTAGTTGCCCTCTAGTATGGAATACTGGTAGTCTGGCCAATCACTGGCAAACCACAAAAGGCACAGTTATAAAGTGATGGCAGGCTGCCATTGTTCACACACAAGCCAGCATAAGGGGAATGTCCCAGGTATATTTGTGAGTCAGGTTCAAGTAGCTTCCATATCACACATGCACCCAGCTCACCCCACCATCAGACACAGGTTTATCACAGGTCATATCCTTTCTGTAGGGAATGAGTACAGCATGGACCCATCTCTGTATGAGAATAATAGATGATACTGCATGTTGACTAGGTGTCCAATGCAGGTGTGTCCCTAGCTGTATGCAGCAACCCGACCACATCCAGACTTGTGGATCTGTATGAACAGGAAGGATTGACAGGAACACCTCAACCACTCACCAATGTCACCCCAGGGTAATCCATTGGCCTGCAGCCTGGGAACGTATGACTGACAGAATGCATTGGCCTGCTACAGATGGGCTGCAGCACTCTCAAATGGCCTACAGTCCTCTGGCAAAGGCCCATGCCTCACCCATCTTGCCAATGTATGGAAAGTCTGGGGGTCCTAACTTACAATCTAACACAGTAAACAGAAAACAAATACTAGGCCATGTTGACAAATGCAAGTAGCATGCCTCCCCATGTCCTACTGCAAGGACTGTGGACCAGGCCATAAATACTACTGGGATAAATGCCCAACTATAGGGATATCTCTGAGATATGATATTGCTTTCATAATGTTAGGAAGAGGAGAGAATAACAAATGGGGGGTGTAGAAGCATGGATGTCATGGAGTGTGTGAAGTCTGAAACTCTAATGGCTGCCCATACTACCCCCTGATTGCAAACCCATGAATGAATAGCCACAAAACTGCTTGTAAACCATAATGTGAAAGTAAACTGACCAGATATGAGTCCTGCCTCTGGATAACCGTGTATCTGTACAGCTGAGAGGTATGGCCCCAGCAGGATATGGCCATTCTGTTAAGTTGAGAAAAGCACAAGAAGGGGATCCCCAGCCAGCATACTAACAAGGTGCTGGACCATTTACACAGAACCAGCAGTCTATTGACTGTAGCTACCCCTCCACAATGGCAGGAGTGTGCCAGAATGTGTAGTCTTTATGCCTTAGAATATTGGTCTCAGCTTCATTGATCTTGTATTCCCCTGGTAAATAACTGTGAGCAAAGAATGATAACTGTCAGTAGTTGATGACATGATACATCACAGTGTAAAACAGTACATATGTCAGAAAATCTATGCTACAACCAACCATGTTACACAAGCAGCACAGACAGCAATAGTTACAGTATCCCTCATATGTTATGCCCATTGTGTCTCCATATTGGCAACCTATCTACAGATATCCTGCAGAAACAGGTTGCTAGGTGTAGCTGTAGCACACGAAACCCTGAACTGGAATCCAACCCTCCCTGGAATGGATGCACGCACTCAATATAGGAGGTCATACTGGGCACGCAAATTTGTAAAGATTTTTGGACATTTTTAAACAGCATTAATAAGTTAGAATACAAAGAACAGTATAACTTTGACTGTAGACGTACGAGATCTTTGCACCTCAATTCCACATATTGAAGGCATCGAATGGGTGTTTCATATGTTGAGAATGAAAGGAGCTGCAACTGATGAAATTACATTGGTTGAAGAACTATTAGATATTATACTTAGTAATGACCTTTGATGATGAATTCCATCTACAAAGACCCGGGGTAGCTATAGGTTCCCCATGTGGTGCAAGCTTTTCTAATTTAGTTATGGCCCACTGGGGACATGAATTTATTAACAACCCACACATCAAAGACACCATATACGTCTACACCCGGTTCTTGAATGATATCTTCATGATTATTAAAGGGAATGACACACAAGCTAGGGAGCTTATTAAGTATTTTAACAGTACAACAAGCTTCTTACACTTTACATTCAATTTTAATCAGGACTCAATCACATACTTGGACATAAACCTTAGAAAAGACAGAACACAACATTGTTACACAGCTACAATTTTCCATAAGGAAACATACTTGAATGCTTTCTTACACTTTTCCAGTTGTCACCCACAGTATCAAAAATGCTCAGTGGTTAAGAGACAGCTAGTGAGAGCTGCCCGAATGACAACATTGAATTCTGATTTTGTGTTTGAGTGTAACAAGCTCAGAGACATGTTCCTTAAATGTGAAAACCCCAACCAGGTTATTTTACAACTTATGAAGGAAGTGAAAATAAAAAGATCCAATGGCACATTTATGCCCATTTTAAGCTTTAGAGACAACTTAGAATTAACTAATTTTGAAGTCACTGAAAATGTAAGTGTTAATGAAATTATTGAAGTACACCTTGTAAGGTATAAATTTATTACTACATACAGTGTAGATATGACATGCATAAGGAATATTATATGCAAAAATTGGAATTTAATCAAAAATGCTACATCTCTGACAAACAAGTTCATGGAAGCCCCCCCAAGTTGTATTTAGAAGGGGCAGGAACATCAAGGATATATTAAGTAAAGGTTGCCCATAACAGGTTAGGCAACTGGATGTATAAGTGCAACATGTGCAACTACTGTAAATATGTAGAGACAGGGACATGTTTTCAAATTAGAGACATAAAGTATTACATAGAAAGGAAATTCAACTGTACTTCAAAAATGGTGTTCTGTTTAGCTTCATGTCAAAGCTGTCCTGCATTGTATATCAGTAAGACCAAGAGGAAGCTAAAGGACAGAATATATGAACATGTTTATAGCATCAATCGATACAACCAAGAGAATGCCTTAGCTAGACATAACATGGAAAACAGTGACCACCATTTTAAATATAAACTTATCGATCAAATAACAATTGATATTAGAGGAGGACCATACTCATTGATTTTAGAAAGGTTCAAACTACTATGGCAACTACGTTTAGACGCATGTCATTACCCTGGTTTAAATGAGATGTGTTCAGTTTTAAGTGTTCTTAAACTTAAAAGCTTGGAGAGAGAGATTTTAATGTTTTGGTATGCATTTTAAATAATACTTATGGTTATGTTTGGAGTACACTGTGGTTAACAGACATAAAGTGACTTAACCATGAACAAAAACTTAAGTGAATACTGCTTTACTGAATGTATTTTAGATTTTATGTATATCACTTTAAGTTAAAGGGAAGTGATCTTGCCCATTATGATCACTTGACATAGTTACTAACCTTTTTAAATTGATGTATTTGAGTCAAAAAATGTATCTGATGAAGTTCAAACATTATTTGGATGAAAAGCACTTAGTAAATATGTTCCAGCACAGCAGAGTATCGTTTGGGGTTTGTGCCTTCAACCGTTGTTTTTGTTTTACTAGTTTGCCAACATAATATAATATGCCAAACATACACATACAGAGATGTGGGGAAGAGAGAGAGACAGACGGACAGTGACAGAGAGAATCCCATTATGAGGCCTTTCCCACCCAGTACACATTCCATTGGCATATATCACGTGATGTGCTGATGTCATTCACTGTAGAAATTCCTTTGGTTAGCCCTCAGCCCTATAGTTTCAGTAGTGCTCATGATAACTGTAACACTATAGTACAAATAAGTATCCATGTAGCAGTTGTAATCTCAGTCCTGTCAAATGTAAAGTTGTGTGTGAGTGTTTCTAGATGAATGTGGTTGAGGCCATTCACACTCATTACACTTCCCATTGCCCTACTTTAGCACTTCTGCTGATGTCTGTCACTCTGAAATAACCCTTTGGGCAGCTTGTAGCCCTACAAACTCTGTGGCACTTGTGATAACTGCATGTTACTATAGTGTAGCACACTAGTTAGGTCGTTCTTATCCTGGACATGGCAATGATGAAAATGTGTGTGTTTGTATGAGAGTGTGTGTGTGTCTTTGTAGCGACTTTATTTTGTGGCCATTCACACTCACTACACTTCCCTTACCCCTTCTTTAGCACTGCTGCTGATGTCACTCACCTTCAAAGATACCTTTGGACAGCTCTCCACCATATAGGCTCCATGGTACTTGTGATTACTGTGTTATGCTCTAGTGTAGCAAACTAGTTAGGTAGGAGTTCTAATCCTGGTCCAGGCAACAGTAGAAATGTGTGTGTTTGTGTGAAAGAGGGTGTATGTCTTTGTAGAGAACTGATTTTGTGACCATTCACGCTCACTACACTTCCCTTACCCTCTTTAGCACTGCTGCTGATGTCACTCACCTTAGAGGTATGTTTGTACACTGTTCTACTTATAAGCTCTGTGGCGCATGTGATAAATATGGAACAATGTAGTAGCAGTAACTACATATGTAGGGGGTTGTTTTGGCCCCATTTACACCCAGTACACTTCTCAGTGCCCGACTTTCGCGGTCCTGCAGATATCATTCACCTTAGAAGTACCTGTTGGTAAACCTAAACCATGTAGGGTCAGTAATGAGTGTGGTAAACGCATAACATAAAGGTCTGAAAACGTAATTAGATAGAGGTTTGAACCTCACTCCTGGCAAATGTAAATGTGTGTGTAAGGTAAAATATTTTGTGAAATCTCTCAACCACTACATTGCCCAATGCCAGTATTTGCAAGGGCTGGTGATGTTCCTCACCTTAGAAGTACCTTGGGACAACATCCATCCTGTAAGCTGCATGGTGCATGCGATAAATGCATAGCACTGTAGTAGCAATACATAGCTAGGTAGGGTTCAAAACTCAGTACTAGCAAGTGTGTGTGTGTCGGTCATCAGTATCGTGTGGGTGTGATTGTGTAATAACAGGATCCATTGGGGGATTGGTTTTTGCTAAATTATTATATTGAGGAGCTAGTATATGTCCCAATGTCCACATTACAAGGCCAACAGTTGTCAAACACTGTAGAGGTTGTTGTAGACAATCCACAGCCTTAAATGTGTAGTGCCATGTGCAATGACTGCGTGACACTATGGATTAGTTAACAATGTAGGCAACCCTTCTAATACTCAGAGACCACTCTCCACCCAGGAATCATACATAAACACACTTGGCTAGGTAACAACCACTATATCAGTAGTTCTCCTGCAAATTGCCTCACAGATAGTACCCACGGTGTGATTGCAGTGGACTCCATCTCAAATCAATGTCCAGACACAACTGGTGTCGCACAGGGTATGGATCCATGTCCTCTAATGTTTGGGATCTACCCTTCTGAGGTGCAGGAGATCACAAAGGCACCCTGGCTGATAATGTTTGCATACAACAGTAAGGTGGGTGTAGTATTCCCAATCCATGTGATACTGACATCATGCCCAACGGCTGCTTGATACCTATGACTGTTAGAACTCTGGACATTGCTTTAATGCCAAGAGATATGCCACCGTGACCTTTGGGAATACCATGGCTCACATGAAGTAATACATTGGTGGTAGTCCACTGAACAGTAACATTATAACAGAATGGGAAGCGCAGGTTGACAGTCAGCTGCCTGTTGACCACAGCAGTGTCATCAGAAAGTACTTTGATGTGTTACATCTCCTGACTGTTTGTTATCCAGCAAGTAAAAGGACATGGCACCCTGTTCCATCCCCTCAGTAGCTCAATCAGTGTGTACAGTGGAACTTTTACCATGTTCCCCACTGGATATATGCAACAACTGTAGAGTCTGCAAAAGTACCCCACAAAGGGAATACCATGCCTTATATGCATGCCCTGTAGGGACAGACTCCAATAACTCCAATGAATCCCCGTATCATACTGTCTATGTAGGTGCAGTCACTACTTCAGTTACAGAGCCATGTCTCACCAAACAAAGTCAGGAATGCTACTTCTGAAGATACAAATCTGTCCACACAACATGGCCTAGAGAACTCAAGCACACTTCCACACTTAAAAGAACATGCATGTGCGACATATGCACAACCTAGACCCTGTCCATGTTATGGAATATAAATCACATACATGTAAAGCAGTGCACATCACTGGCCACTCACAATAGAAATCTGGATGAGTGGATGGGGAATACAATACCCACTCCTGGGGACCACTCCAGTGACTATACTCCTGAGCCACACTGGGGACTATTTTCATATGGTCTTATGCCAGAGTATTACCTTGGGGCTAGCCTTGTAGAGCCTTTAGGCCTATTCACCTACTACACACCTATGAAGCAGTGAACCTATGAATCTCAGTACTGGCAAGTGTGTGTGTGCGTGTGCATGTGTGTGCGTGTGTGTATGTTTGTGTGTAGTATTCTCAGTGTGTTTGTTTCCCCTGTGGCTGTGGTTATTAGCAATCGGAGGTGTGTCCAAACCACAACACATACCATTCTCCATTCTATAACAGATGTTGTGAATCAACATATACTTATGTACAACCCTCAGCCCTATAATCTGTGAGGCATGTGCAATCACTGTGTTACAGACCGGGCATTTCCATACACATACAGCTGTACCCTGCCTATGACATGGTGAATGTGTTCCCACACTGCCATACCCCATGGTCTTGCTGCAGAGCCACATCCTGGCGACACACAAATGCCTAGAACATTAATGGGATACAGCATGTGACAACACATTCCCTCAGCACTTCATTTGTGGGGGGAGAGAGGGATAAAGCTGGTAGTGAATGTTTTGCCAAGACGGTGGCCAATATATGTTGTCTCAGGATAGGTATTAGCATTGTACAGTAACTCACATCACTTGTGTTTAATGCTGTGGAGGTTGTTGATGTAGCTATCAAAGGCTGTTGTGATTGTCGTCAGTGTCTGCTGCATGTCTCCCATCATAGATGCCTGTAGGGGATTCCGTGAGGGATCCAAATTTGTGTTTGAGGCTAATAAAGAAATTCAACAGTCATGGGACACTGCCTTTCTCTGCAACAATGTCCTCCTTCTGATGTACACTTTAGTAATGGCAGTGGACCATCACATTGTCTCCCAGAGTTTGGAGGACAGTGTCTAGGTTTTTTTGGCTCTGGCTAGTACCATGCATTCATGTACCTGTTTGTACAGTGCATATGTGTATGATTCCACAGTCATGCAGTTATTTCCCATTGCAATGGGTGCAGTGTAGTCATCCACCCCTGTTTTCATGGCTGCAAAGTCAACTTTGGAGAGGTTTTGCAAAGTGGTTACCTTTGTGGGGGGGGGGTGGCTGACATGTTGTGTTCCATGTTGATTACAGTCCGTGTGGATATCACCATGCAGGGATTGACATCTGTGGATGAGCAACAGTCCCATATTTAAGTATTCAACACAAGTCAAGGTTGTTGCATTCTCTACTGGGGGTCAGTATGGGCTGGTCCAGTGCATTGGAGATGATGATTCCCAGAAGTGTTGGGCCACTGTACTGGCACTTGGGTACTTTCCCCAGATGATGGAGGGGTAGTTGAAGTCTCATACTATGTCAGTGTTGTGTTGGATCATCATAGATGGCAAGGTGTTGAGGAATGTGCATTGACAGTCTAGGGAGATAGATGTAGACCCATAGCAGGCTATGGTCTGGATTGCACTATTACCCCAAGGCAGTTGTACTAGATGTATCTCCAATGCATTATGCTGGGACAGTAGCCTGGAGGTGTTCCTAGCCATAATGAATATGGAGACAACACCTGTGGAGGTGGTGTGTGGTCCATGTTGGGGGCTGACAGCTGTGGAATGTGTCATAGTCTGGTACTGCAAGTCTGCTGTCTGCTGCTGTGAGCCACCTTTCCATTATAGCGAACATGTATCCTCCACCCCAGCAAGTGCGTTGAGTGACTGCATCCTGACAGATGTCTACTGCTGACACTTAGCCAGTAACTGGAAACCCAATGCTGACAGATGTAGGACATCTGTGGCAAGTCATTGGATTCTGTCAGTCATGTCATTCCAAGCAGAGAGATACTGGATCCCCTGAGAATGACACAAAACACATAAGCCAATGTTGCAGTCAATCATCTGTTGATAGTACTGCTGCAGCATCATTCTGGGAGACGGTAGTACACTGCTCAGAGCTACTGTCACACCTGCCTGGACCACATAATCAGAGAGTTCAATCATGTCTCTTGTCATGTAGTCCAGGGAGGTGTGTCCCAAGTCATTCACACGCACATGGATAAAGAATGATACTCATAGTTGTTGTGGAGTGCCATAACTGGCTGTGTCATGGATGCTGGCATGTGATAGATATTTGGCTGCTACCTGCTCCATATTCACCTTAGTGAGTGGGATATGTGCATGCCTCAGTATTGAGTTACCCAGGATCACTGTATTGCGCAAGGTGGTTAGCCTTAGGACCTTAGGTTGAGGGGCCCACTTTGTAGGTTAAATATGTGTCCCTTGGCATGTGCCATGTCGCGGTGTCTGAGTGGGTGTCTGTCTTGCTGGTCTGTGCTATTTGGGTAAATGTCCATTGAGTGCCTCTGGGAAGGTGGGTGTGTGGCTTTTCACTATATGTTATGGCTGTCAAAGTGGGTGTCATGGTGAGCTACGTGTTCCACATGGTGTGGTGCAGATGTTGCTCTTATCCTCTTGACCTGCTAGTCCAGTCTTTGCTGGAGAGTATATATGTCCACATTGGGTGATATATGGGTAACTCTCACAGGTCTGAGTGTTCGGAGTTTAGATGGGAGGGTTGCCTGTGTACATGAGGCAGCTGCAACAGTGCCTTAGAATGGACAGGTGCACCAGGTTAATGGGTAAAAGCACAGAAAATTGCTCTTCAAACATACCAGGAGGGGTAGACATAAATAGTATGTACTGGGCTACATCTGTGATGAATGAGTATTGCTGATGGCTCCCAGGTGTGCCACACTTCTTGATACAATAACCTGGTGAAGTGCCAAGCCATAATGCTAGTTGAAGTGCAAGACAAAGAGAACTAGCATGATGAAAGTGTGGAACAGAAGCCAGACTGTCTGCCACCTTTAACACTTTACTACAGCTGTGCAGTTACCAGCAGCTTTGGCCAAGTGAAAGTTCAGTAAGCTCTGTAGTGCAAGTAGTAACTGCATAGCACTATAGTAGACATAACTAGGCAGGAGTTCTAATCCCAATACTGCAAGTGTGTGTGTGTGTGTGTGTGTCTGTGAATCATGTACTGTCTGGCTTATACCATTTTGACTTGTGTACTAGCCTTCACACTTCCCCTCACCCCAATCTAGTAGTCCTGTTGATGTCATCCATCTTAGAAGTACCTTTGGAGTAGGTGGAAATGTATCAGCTCTGTGGCCCATCTGATAACTGTGTCACACTATAGTAACAATAACTAGATAGGCAAGAGTTCTAATCATCCTACTGGCAACTGTTTGGATGTGTGTGTGTGTGTGTGTGTGTGTGTGTGTGTGTGTGTGTGTGTGTTTGTGTGAGAATCATGTAGTGTGTGGGTTACACCATTTTTGACCTGTGTACTACCTTTTACACTTTCCCTCACTTCAATTTAGTAGTCCTGTTGATGTCATCCACCTTAGAAATACATTTGGAATAGGTGGAAATGTGTAAGCTCTGTGGCATGTCTCATAACTGCGTAACACTATAGTAGGAATACCTAGATAGGCAGGAGTTCTAAACCCAATGCTGGCAACTGTTGTGTGTGAGGATCATATCTTGTGTGGCTTATACCATTTTGATGTGTGCACAGTACACAGTTAGTGAGCACCTCCCACTGCCATTACTTTATAAAGTGTGGTAACAGCATCTGCCTCACATGCAGCAGGTTAAACCATTGTACAGTCCTCTGTACAGATGTGTCTGGATCTGTCAAACGGCTAAAAAGTTGAATATTCTGGACCTCAAAATCAGATATGTGGGGGGAGCTGCGCCCCACACATGCCCACTAATCATTTATACCAACTCCAAGATCGCACTACAGTGAGGAAAGGGCACATTTTCTGACCTTCACTGTACTGCAATCTCTCAAAACCGATCTCGAGGTCCGGAATATTTGACTTTTCAGCCGTTCAACAGATTGCCTTTTCATTCATCTAATAGGGACCCGCATACATGACTGAAACATTGTGCTGATACGACGTCTGCTACTCTCACAAGTGGCCAGCCTTGTAGGTGCAATACATGAGTCCAGATGCTTGGTTTTACAAGTGCACTGTTCCTGTTATGGGTCACATTAAAGGCTGGAAGAGGTGTGGACTGATATATTGTGGTCCTAATTAGTATGTAACATGAACACCTTGCATCTTAACAGGGTTGTGTACACAATTTATATCCACGGTATACCACCAATGCATCACACATGTCCCTACCTGAGGTTATTTGTACAGCCCATTTTGCTGGCCTCTGTCCAGACAACTTGGCACTGACAAGTTGTGAGGTATGCTTCATGTCAGACAGGTCCCAGTAGTGACCACTGTGATGCAATGCAGTTAATCCCAGCACAAGTGAACATGCGCAAAAAACAATATAGCTGTTACATAGAGCAATATAACTGTTACTGATGGTTACGTGCATGGTACATTGCATGCCCTTCACATTCCTGGGGTATTGGCAGGCAACAACAGAACAATGTCATACTCTCCAGCTTCAGGCTGCTGTCCCATATGCAGACCAGAGGGTCATAGGTAGTTGTGAGAAGGAGTTATTTTCAGCAGACTCAAATGTGGCCTTGGTACAGGATGGAGGTAGCATGTCTGCACATCTACAGTACTAAGCCCAGTAATACACAATGTCCTCTCCTCACCATAGATGTGTACCTCTGTGCATTAGAAAACCCGATCCACAACTGCAGTCAGACCTGACACATGGATGTAGATAAACTACAGATAGATGTATCTCTGATACATTAGTGTACTGTTCCCCACTGGGCCTTACCTACATGCTCCTCATCCAGTGTGTGTGTGCACCCCACCTCCACAATGCTTCCCTCAGCTTCATGGCTTGTGCATTGGGCGGGTGCCCCATGTTTGGCAAGGAGCTCTTTGGTGGGTGTCAGTGGAGCCTAGATGGCTGGGCCCCCACCTGTGCCTAGCTGGTCCCTTGCTACAGTAGCAGCCCATTAATGGGCATGGCGAATGAGGTCGGTGGCCCAATGCTGCACATGCTCATAAGTTCTGCTGTGCAGGCCGGCATCATTTACCCTGTGGACCTCACTGTTCCAGAGGGCGGTCCTCTCCCGTACATCTTCTGCTCTCCATCCAAATAGCAGGGCATAATGTCCAATCGCATATTGGGTGATGATGTCAGTTTCCCCAACAGAGAATGCTGGCAGGCGAGCCCTCTGCATGTTACTTGGAAGAAATAAACAGGTAAACATCACAGGACCTCATATGGTTGTCAAATTGCACATCAACAGTGGATATTACTTGCAAATAATCCACACTACACCATAACCCTCCAAGCTGTCATGGTTATAGCAGATTGCATTACACTCCTGGCCTTGAGCTATCTTACTCCCCCAATGTTGGACACTTGGCTGCGTAATCCTCTGTTCTCCATTCATTTCTGTGTAGTACTCTGTTCTCCATTCATTTCTGTGTAGAGGGTTGACAATAGCCATCTTCCATGTGGATGGTTTGTGGATGGTGGCAGGTCTGTGTTTGGCTGTGGTGTGTGATGGAGCTGTGAGCACATGCCTGAGTTCATGCAGGAGGCAGACAGTGAAGTTATTATGCCCCATGGAGATATGCTGTTCTTGCCTTCAGTAGGCAAATATGTACATGCTCATCATTACTGAGGGGAGAAGTTTGGTTGATGTGCATATCCCTCCTCTAAAACTGGAGTGGGCAGTGTCATTTCTCACAGACCTACCAATGGTTTGAATGGCATAATACAGGTATATGTGTATGTGACTGCAGATATCAGTCACAGATGTGCTTATTGTCCAGCAGAATATTGTACAGTTTGAATGTTTTTAATTCAATGTATCACATGCAATTCAACACACGTCTGCAACAGTACTACTATGCACATGCCCTATATAGATCTCTTAGCTTTACAAGTCAAACATGTGTCATACTCATATTCACAGGTAACATTGATATGGACAACATCCCATTAACTGGCCTAGCAGTGGCACAGTCACAACTGTTTGACAGACACCCCAGTGATTGTCAAATATGAGCTGTCCTTTCCCAGGGTGAGTCAGGCTCCTGAGCTGTGATCCTACCTCACAACCTGTCAGAGCATCACATCAGGACAAAGCCTAAAATGATGGGGATAACATAGGGACAGACATTAAATATTCCTGTTACAAACATAGGAAGTTTGTAGAATGATACATTTTGTATTACTCTGAATATTCTAAAGGGTTTTAAGTCTTAAACTCAAGTGTTTGTCATTACTTGATTACTTCAATCCTCAGCTATTTGCCAGAAAGGTACAGATTTCAGGAGGAACAGACAAAAACTGTCATGGGAAAATCTGGGCATTTTGTGAAGATCTATACAGCTGAGAGATATGTCTGTGATCTCTCCCACTGCAAAGAGGCCCAGATGCTATGGCCATAGCAGCTGTTCAGCAGGACATTAGTACAGCACGTCTTGTTGGGACATATATTCCTCCAAATCATATTCCCATTATTACAGACCAAGTACTACATTCAATTACATGGTTACATTTTCCACTTACGTTTTTTTTCTTTCTTCTCTTTTCCAGTTTATGTTTTGTTTTCTCTCTCTTTGTCTCTCTGTGCACTGCAGGGATAGAGCTGATTTGAATAGGTGGCAGCATGGCTTTTGTTAGTGATGCTCATGACCAAGTGATAGCCTATGCACCTACTGGGGTTCCCCACTTGCTAATTGCATGCAGAGCAGCTGTGTAGTTCTTCCAATAGCCAATATCATGGCAACACACTCCTATAATTGAATCCGCCGTGGTGGTGCTGCGGTAGCGCTGTCACCTCACAGTAAGACGCTGTCCAGTTCAGTTCTCAGCTAGAATTTCTTCTGCGTGGAGACATGTGTGAATGGGTGATGGGCGTACCTTCGTTAAAGGTTGTACGTCAGGGCTGGTAACTCGGCATGTAAAAATCAACTACCAATCATTAGCAGACCAGAGTTCCGCTGTGGTGACCCCTAGCCGGGAAAAGCCTAAAGACACCACAACAACAACAACATTCCTATAATTGAGTACTCCATGTGGGTGTTGGCCCTTTCCCTTATTTGTGAGGAGGACATCCTGGAGTTGTGTGAGCTACTACCTATTACAATAAGACTTGCTGAGACAAGCCAACTAAATGGTGGAGAAGGTTCAAGACTTGGGGCAGAATGTTAGTATTGCTGTTATATGTTTGGAATACTGCTAGTTTAACAGGGTTTGTCTGCACATGCTACTTTTGCATGGGTTTCAGTCTGACAAAGTTCTGTCTCTGCATAGCTCTGAACTGTAGGGCCATCCACATAATGGCCACAGGTTAGCTTATGTTTGGTCTGTTCCCCAGTCATGTGTTGTCCTTGGCCAATCAGTAGCATACTCTGGTGATTGCATTATGTAAATGGTAACATCCATTTGTTTTTCTGACTTTATATCGCTCAGACAATATATGTTACAACAAACCCTGTAACAGCAGCAACTTTCTCAGTATATAACAGCAATATTTCAAGTATGGCCATGTATTTGGGTTTCTGTCCACCAGTTATGTCAGGCTTTGTCCAGATGTCATATGAGATTGATAGGTATACTGGTCTATCATTATTTGGTGCTGTCATTCCTGCTGAGGGAAAATCCTGGGAAACAAGTTGAAGTCTGTACATTCAAGAGGTTGGTGTATAGCGAATACTCTTAGATGCCCTTGTAACATATTGTATGTGGGGGACAATAACATGTTTTAAAACTAGGCTGCTGGAACTTGTGAGACATGTTACTAATAAGAAGGATGACAGTTCTATAGCCATACATTTGAATAAATCTCACCATGGGGATAGCAGTGGTTTCCAAGTTACTGCTTTTGAAAAAGTCTGTTCCTCAGTTTATGAAACATTCATAAAAGGACAATTGTTAAGTACAGATTCAATGTATTAATATTAACAGTGATACTTTATCCCATAGGGGGTTAAATGAGGAGTGTAATTGGAGGCTGTGTATTTAATTATGAAAGTAGGTGTCAGTTGCTTCTTGTGATTAAGGCATGTATTTCTGGTAATGTTTTACTCCATGAAGGCTTTGGCCAAGACATCAGAGTATAATAAACATGTGTGAATTACTGGCTGGTTGTATTTCTTTTTGCTATGTTCAGACATTTTATTTGTTTTGCTAAGAGATTGTTATATGTCTGGCCTATCCTGATTTTGTAGCAAGGTACTGTTCACTTATTTGGACTGGAGGGCACATGTGAGTGTCATGGCTGCTTTTGTATCCAACTATGCATGCTGCCCCAGTTATGGGTGGTCTATCAGCAGCAAATGTTTGTATGAGCATTTTGGGACATGTATGCACACACACACATACACACACACATATATATATATATATATATATATATATATATATATATATATATATATATATATATATATATATATATATATATATATATATATATATATATATATATACACACATGTATATATATGAAACTTATAACATTGATATAATGACAGGCTTTGCATTAGCATGTATTTTGCAAAGGGTCTGTATTGTGTCACACTACCGTTTTACCGGACTGCACTTCTTTTCTGGTGTATGGTACACACATATATGACAGAATGTGTTTTTTTTGAGGTAGGATGTCTGTTATTTTCTCCACAGACACTAAAGTGTCCATGGAGACTTTTGTTCATTTTACTTTGCTGTTCGACAATTCTCGAGTGCAGGGGGCATGTGTATTGTGAGAGCACTGCTCTCAGACACACCCCCTGTGCTCGTACACACAGACCATGTCTGTTTAAGAGTAGAGCAGTGTACCTTCATGAATATGCAAGGCGAGCTGCTGCTCTACACAGACTTGCAGAACAAGTGTGGATATGGTTACCATTAGTATTATAGTCAAACTGTACAAACAGTCTATACCTTGCAGAAGGTATTCTATTCTCCATGCATGCGGTATGGCAGAGATGTGTAATAAAGTAAATAACAGAGGAACAGCAGAATAGTGTAATGGTTTAGAAGCACAGAAAAATATCCAAAGCCTGCAGGGGATAGTGCTCTGCACTTTGTAGAATGAGGAAACTAGAACATCATAATAACTTGGCTTGAGCCACGCATAATGCTAGTAGGCTATACTAGAACTGGTTCAGGTCATAGTGAACCGTGTCATAAATCTTCAAGTAAGGCTGTGAAGAATCTTATGCTAATCAGTGAGAAATTGGTCAAAATGTACTAAAATTATGATATTAACCCACAGGAAGATATTATTTTTGGGCATAGCAAGGTAGGATACAAAAAAAAGAAAGGATTGATCTACCTTCTGAATGCTTATTTATACTGTTAAAAAGGGTGCATTCCTTCAGGTATCCAGTGTGCCAGCCATTCCAAGGACGCACACAGTAAAAACTAGTCAGTAGTTCATGTTATTCCTGACTTCAGATTGATGTAGTTTTCTAGTATAATGTTAAATGTTTAATTAAGTAAATTTTGATAAATAATGCTATAGTGTTTGACTCAAAGATTGAAGGATGACCGAGTTACTTACACAAATACAACCTATTAATGAATTAATTATTTAGATTATTTGGATAGGTTCATAGTACCTAAAGTACTACTATAGTGTTTGACTCAAAGATTGAAGGATGACTTTGAGTTACTTACACAAATACAACCTATTAATAAATTAATTATTTAGATTATTTGGATAGGTTCATAGTACCTAAAGTACGTTACAATGATCACAGTAGAAAAATCAGTAATTAACACTAACACAATGAAAGATGCCATTCACAATGAATACAAATATAAGAATCATTGCAAGGGGTAACTTCCCTTTACTGCAACATGCCCACCTATTTCACTGTAACAAGTCCGAGATCAGTCAGTTTTGCACAACAGGAAAAAAGCCACACACCTGGCATTCCACAGTGCTTAACTAACATAATAGGTTCATAGATTAGTATTAGGCTAACTGCCCTTGTGGACTGTTTTAAGCCTAGTCAGTTACTGTGTGTGAAAATCAAACCCTGGATCTTGAATCTTTAAGCTAAACACCTTTACCACTATGCCAACCTCCTTCCCCCAGAACAAAAAAAACACCATAATCCATTCTAAAAGATCCAAGCTGTGTACTACCAATTAATACCAAAAGAACTACTACAAAATGATAGATGTTCTCCAAATTGACACCCCCTGCCTTCAACTGAAAGTCAAGCAGCAAAAAAAAAAAATCAGCGATCTCACAAAAAAAAAGCTCAACCTAACACGTGGAGTGCTACAGTTACTGTAGCACACATTCACACACACAGCACCTTGTGTATGACTGCAGAGGAATATTGGCATAAAATGTGACATCTTCTTGACTACATAAACTAGTGTTGGTACTGAACTCCTGCACCATCAACATATACCTGTCATGCTCCCTTACAGCTTACACTCATGGCAACTGCCCACGTAACACTGTCCTAGTTCTGATACTGAAATACTGTACCTCACAGTGTTATATTACATTATATTGTTATAGTATACAATGACCCCCCCCCATTAATATTCCAAAACGTGCACGCTGATTGGTCAGCGTGCCCATTGTAAATCAGACCTGTACTAATGGAAATCCATTAGTATAAGTCTTTACTTTTTTTTGTGTTAGGCAGCAACAGAGAACAGAAGAGCTCCGCTGCTGTAATCTCACTATGTTAAATGAGTTTAACAGCGATATCTTAAAAAAGCAACGGAGATCTTCCTTTCTCTGTTGCTTTTTTTAAAGCTGTCTTGCTATGTTAAACTCATTTAACATAGCAAGACAGCTTTAAAAAAGGAAACGGAGATCTTCCTTTCTCCTTTGCTTTTTTTAAAGATATCTCGCTATGTTAAACTCATTTAACATAGCGAGACAACTTTTAAAAAGCAACAGAGATCTTTCTTTCTCGGTTGCTTCCTCTACACGCAGCTCTGATGTACTGCGTAAGCATACGCATGCACACTACATCAGTACTACTCTAGGATACTGGACAGCTGCAGAAGGGCAGCACAGAGGCATTATACAATGCCATTATTTAAGAAAAGTATTTTTTTTTTTCTTAAATAATGTATAATAAATAGCAATAACCCACTTTTGGGTGTGGCTAATGCTGGATTTACCCATGGTTGTCTTTGTTTGGCCACTCGCGCTTCGCCCTCGTGGCCAAACCACACCAACTGTGGGTAAATCCAGCATTACCCATACACAGGCGTGGGTTATTGCTTAGTTATATTATATATTATATTATATTATATTATATTATATTATATTATACTATATTATATTATATCGTATCATATGTTATATTTTGTTATATTGTATGGTTTGTGAGCTGAAATTCCACACTTGAAATAAAGGCAACCATAACTGTGAAACTTGTGCAGTATTGATAAATTTAAGAAACAGTCTTTCAGGAAAGAGAGGCAAGGAAAGTGAATCTTGAGTAGTTGTAGATCAAAGACTTCTAATTATTAAATTATTTTTATTTGTTAAAAGCAAATAAAATACTGACAGGAAAGTAGCAGACTGGAATCAGTCAAAAGCTTTCCTGTTCAATGGACCCATTCAGCATTCACATTATTATGAACTTATTTGGGTACCACCGCTATTGGTACAGAAACAGTATTTCTTTTCAGCATCTTTTTCAAAGAAACTATAGAATGTCAGCCAGATGTTTCAGAACAATGCCTAGTAATGTCAGGGTATAGTATATAAAGCATTCTCTTTTCTTTCCTTTACATCCTGAAAAAAAATACTGCTTGTCAGCTCCTATTGCATTGTGATGTTACAACTGTTGCCATTAGGTCCATTGTCTTCAGTGCAAATTTTCAGTAAAGAAAATTTAATAATGGGAAATGGTATTTACTTATTTAACTGTGTGTCTGAATAGCATTACTTTTCTTAATTTTAGAGATTGTTACTCCCTGGGATTCAATAAAGTATTTTTCCATGCAGGAACAGTGTAGCTGCTCCTGCATGGAATATGGCCGCCAAGCGATCCAGTAAACTAGTGTTTTGATGTACACTAGCCTGCCTACACTGTTCTTGCAAGGAAGCCAGTGCAGAATGCTAATTACCTAATTTGCTGGTGAAAACCATGCAAATGAGGTGAATTAGCGATTTAGCAAGCAGGCAGGTATCCATGCAAGAACAGTGTCACTAACCGAATACATTTCTGCAAATAACAAAGCAGAGGCATGACAGCTCAAAAAAAGCATGGCCAAATATATGACCATTGGCATGGAAAAGTGCTTCATTTTTATAAAAATCAAAGTTTTTTTTGTGACCGATCTCGGCCGTTTAAGCATAGGGCAGCAGCACACAAACAGGATCGTGCATAAAAATAAACAAAAGTCTGAAAACTCAACTTTAAGGGGAATCTGCATTTTACCATTTTAGTATATGGAATGCAGAATCAAAACAATACCAGGGAACAGTGGTTGTCAACGAGAAAGGCTCTGTGTTATTGCAGTAACTGTGGACTAAGACAGTGGGGTTTGCAAATGAGGGGAAATTAACTGAATCACAAAAATCTTCTAAGTGCCAAACTGCACCTAACTGTGTAGGTGCTATATCATGATTATGTAACTAGGAGAAGCAACAGACATGAAAAGGGATGTGTCAGGCATGTTGTAAGCACATTGGAGCCCTATGGCGCACAGATAAGCTTAGCTAAGCACAGCTAAGCAAGTGGGTGTGTCTGAGGCTGTATTGACTTATTCCATGAAATGAAGTGTGTGTTTGCATCCAGGAAACGACATTTCTTCATGTTTACATTAGCTAAATGTGCATGTGCAGCACCCACAGAGTCAAAAAAAAAAAAAAACGGAAATAACAGGACTGTTTACATTTGGGCACCGGGTTTGCATGGCATGCCTCGAGGCTTAAAAGAGGAGGAAATGGGAAGGGGAAAAAAAGGAAAATAGCAGAATAAAAACAATCAAGAACCAATTACATAGCTAGCACGTGGAATGCATCATAGTCAGCCAATCTTACAGGCAGCATCTGCAGCACAACAGTAAAAAGTATGGAAACACCTTACAGTCTGATTTTTCCCCACACACACTACACCATTGGTGTACACATGTGGAGGAATTTTAACTGAAAAAATGTTAGTGGCTGCTATTGCTTTGATCCATCAGTATATGCTAGAGGCTGAGGGTGGAGAGGAGGATAATGCTGACAACTGCCACAGACTGAGGAGGAGGAGAAGCGTGTTCAGGCCGAGAGTAACTTAACATGGGCTACATGATCTGGAGATAGTAGAGCGCTACAGGGTGGACAGAGACTTACTTCAGCAAATCACCAAGCTTTGCTGGTCTCAACTCACACCTAGAGCCAACAGAGGGAAACCCATCCCAGTGGATACAAAGATAGGTGTAGCCTTCAGAATTCTAGCTACAGGTACTTTCCCAAGACCTACTGGGGACATCATGGGAGTCTCACAGGCATCTACATCCAGGGTAATCCACAAGTTCCTAGATGCCATGCTACCACATGCTGGTGAGCACATTTACTTCCCCAATACCCCTGAGGAGAGGGCCAGCAATATGAGTCTCTTCCATCATGTACCAGAATACCCGGAGGTACTGGGTGCCATAGACTGCATGCACATCCACATCAAAGCACCACCCGGTGAACAGGGTAGGGTCTACATAAACCACAAGGGGTTCCCCTCCTTCAACTTCCAGGTTATGTGCAATGCCCAGGGCATTATCATGAATGTGTGTGCTGGCAGCCCTGGAAGCTATCACGATTCCCACATCTGGCATTCATCACAGCTGTACCAGACATTTGCCAGTGGGGGCATCCTGTATGGCCATCTGGTGGGGGATGCTAGCTATGCACTGAAGCTGTGGATGATGACACCCATCAGAAATGCACACACACCCAGACAAGAAGGCCATAATGAGGCAGACGCACAAACCGGGATCATTATAGAGCATGTGTTTGGGATGCTCAAGTCACGGTTCTGCTGCCTTGACATATCTGGTGGAGCCTTACAGTACTCTCCAGCCACATGTGCACACATGCTCATAGTATGTGCCATGCTACACAATGTGATCCTGTGGAAACAGCTGCATCAGGAACAGCATGGGGAAGGGCCACACAGCCTACCACCATTGCCAAGGTCCCAACAGGCACAGAGGGACTCAGAGGAGGAACAACCTGAGCCTGCTTCTGTAGACAGATGGAGGTGCACCCAGTATGCTCAGGCCTTGGTAAAGAGGCAACACATAGCACACACGTTGACACTGTAGGGACTCCAGGGACTGACACCTCTCTCTGACTCGCGCACACAGTAAAATGGATGACACACACATCACATTACCTGTAACTTACCATGTAAAGGCAGTGTATTGTGTGCATTCAACATAAGCAGCCCTCAAGCACCATCCTCACAACTGCCGCAAGCACAAGGTAAGTCAGTCTTCCTAACAATAAATGAATGTATTAGTATGTTTTGCTAGCGTATCTATGGTAATGCTGCATGCATGCAAGGGAATGGGGTGGCTTACTGGGATGGGAGCACACAAGTGACAGCTATTTGGGACACCAGGAAATGTCTGGCCAAAACTGGCCTCCACACACTATGCAGTAGTACCCAAGGTGGCAAATCCCACTGCAGTATATATGTGGGGACAACTAACTTGGGGGTCATAGGTTACAGGCATGGATGTCAGTGTGGTGGTCCCATACCCACCCCTTATACCCACACAGCAAGTCAGCTGTAGAAAACCACAGAGAAATGTCTGGGAGAGGCACACAAATGGTGGCAATGTTGAATTCCCCCTACAAACACACACAGTGATAGCACAGCAGGACCCACAGTTGCAGTAAGGCTATGAAGGGTAAAAAATATGAAACTCAAATGTATGCCATTACAATCTGAACTATACTCTTTACTGATATGCCTCTAGTCCCCAAGACAGGGCACAATAATATGGTAAGTGGAACCAAAATGTAAAGCAAATATCAGCACAGTCTGTGCAAATGTGTACAGTTGACAGGTGTCATGCCCAGTATACCCACACAAATGCAGTGACATTTATGTCTGCAGGGAAATAGCAGCATAGCACACATTGGCAAGGCTGTACCAATGCACATGAAAACATGTTGCCTGCCTACAATATGCAGGGGTCAATGAGCTATGTGTATGTGTGGCTAATACTGTCAGGATCTGGCCAGCTTGTTCTCCTGGCAATTGTTTTGTAGTGCCCTAGGTACAGTGCTGTCTTTGACAGGGCCATGTGCAGATAACTGCAGTGCCAACTGTTATGCATGTCAATGACACCCATTGCTCTGCTACTGACATACCTGAAAGTCACAGTGCTACGTGAAATATACTACACATATAATGGACATCTTAAAGGATGTGTAGCTGAGGTGCCAAGGCTTTTGTGAATATGTGTTTTTGGTACTGTTGCCAGTGGTTATTCTCAATAATCATTTTTTTGTATGTTTACTTTTACATACAATGGACATGCCTGCACAGTAGAATGCACTCTGTACCCACTTCCATAACTCACAACCTCTGACAGCAAGATGTCTGGACAAGGGCAGAAATAAAAGTGGAACAAAGGCACAATGATAGACATGTGTTGTAAATATCGCCCTTGGTAGGGTGAGGGGTTTGCAATAGTGGGAATTGTCTGAAGGTTATGTAGTCTGAAACAGTAATGTCTGTCATTATTTTGTAACATCAGTCTTCAATTGTATGTAACTAACTTGCCATAAAAACACAAATTTACGTAGACAAGATGAAACCTCTAGCCAAACACCTGGACAACCTGCAAAAAATGTACAGATGAGAGGTATGCCCACACAAGGATATGACAACTCAGGTTGGAAAGATACCACACAAGCTGGAGATCCCCACCCACTATATAACCAGGTTGCTGGACTGTTTACACAGCATGTCATTACTCAACTGACTGTAGCCACACCTCACAAATAGTCTTGTTGGGCAAGAATGTACATAGCTGCCCTCATAATATTGATCTATGCATCATACAACTAGTATTCCTCTGGTAAAGCACTGTGATTATCTCAGGATGTCTGGCACTAGGTAATGACACAATACATTGCAGTGTTAGACTACAGATATGTCAGAAAATGTCTGCTAAACAATCCCAGTACCCCAGGGAAAGTCCTGTGTACTCCTGAGAGGTATGGCTGTAGCACACAAAACCCTGGACTCTGGAGTACACCTATCTCTGGAATGGAGTTCCACTCTAACTATAAAAGGTCACACTGGGCATACTCCTACACTTAGAGAACCACAGGACATGTTGGAACCCACATCAGAATATATGACTGTATTGTGTATTTATGTCTGTGCATACAGACAGCTATGTACACCTCAACTGCCCCCTCCCCACACACACACACACACACACACACACACACACACACATCAGACAGGATTACCCTCCGCTAAATATAGGTGGCCCATATGTGATATATCTGTATCTGTTGCATGAGATACACACACACACATATATATGGGCAACAGATAATATATGTCAAACATACACACACATAGATGTGGGGAAGTGAGAGACAGAAATACAGGGGGACACAGACACAGTGAGTCACACACAGATACCTGAAAGGCATACAGTGATGTCCTGCTGTGGACAGTGGCATACCAGTTGTAAACAGTTTCACATGCCAGCATAAAATGTGAGCCCCATTGTGTGACAGCACTGAGATTGAGTTTATAATATTACATCACCTGTGTGTGTGTGTGTGTGTGTGTGTGTGTGTGTGTGTGTGTGTGTGTGTGTGTGTGTGTGTGTGTATGTCCGTCCATAGGTCTAAGTATTAGGAGACTGTTCCCACTCAGTACACTTCACAATGCCCTACTTTACAAGATCTGCTGCTGTCATTCACCTTAAAAGCACCATTGGACACCTATCACCCCTATACGCTCTGTAGTGCATGCGATAACTGCGTATCACTATAGTATAAATAGCTAGATAGCTAGGAGTTATAATTTCAATACTAGCAAGTGTGTGTGTGTGTGTGTGTGTGTGTGTGTGTGTGTGTGTGTGTGTGTGTGTGTGTGTGTGTGTGTGTGTGTGATGAAGTGTGTTTGTGTTTGTAGGTGAACCAATTTTAGGCCATTCCCACCCACAACACTTTCCAGTGCCCCACTTTATCAGTTCTGTTTATGCCATTCCCCTTAGCACCTTTGGCCTGTTGTCAGCCCAGTAAGCAGTCCTACTGATGTCACTCCCCTTATCAGCACATTTGGCCAATTATCAGCCCAGTAAGCTCCATAGCATGTGTGATAACTGCATAACATTACAGTACAAACCACTACCTAGGTACTGGTTCTAATCTCAGATCCAGCAAATGTGTGTGTGAGTGTATAAGTGTGTGTGTGTATGTTTGTAAGAAGATGTATTTTGATAAGTTTCCCACCCAGTGCCCTACTTTATCAGTCCTGCTGATGTCATTCCCCTTATCAGCACCTTTGGCCAGTTGACAGCCCAGTAAGCTCCATAGCATGTGCGATAACTGTGTAACACTCTAGGACAAATCACTAGCTAGGCAGGGGTTCTAATCTCAAATCTAGCAAAGGTGTGTATGTATGTTTGTAAGAAGAAGTTTTTTGATAAGATGTTCTTCGTGTCTCACTGTTGCAGTCATTACATTTGGGTTATCCTGCTGGCAGGTTGCCCTCAGTCGGCCTGAATTCCAAAGTCTCCGGTCCTGCGTCTGTTTCTGTCACCTCTTCCCTGACGTCAGGTCATCAGGGGTATAAAAGATTCAGCTGACGCCATTTTCTTCAGTCTTTCTTGCCACACGGTACCCGAAGCAGAAGAATTTTGCAAGTGCCGGTCGGCCAACTCCTGAGATTTTTGTGTTTGAGTTTCAGATCCGAAGTCTCCATGAAAAGCTAAGTACCCTGTTGGGGAAACTTTTTTCTTGCTCCAGACCCATGTCAGAAAAAGTTAATAATTGTATTTCTTGTGGGAAGCAAATACCTCATAAGGACTTTCATTCTTATTGTATTCCTTGCAAAGGCCCTGACCACAACATTTCTAGTTGTCGGTTTTGTGCTAGATTTAACCAACGCACTATTAAGCGTCGGTACGATTTTGCATTAAGCTATTTTGGGAGAAGATCTAATTATACAATGTCGTTGGATAGCCATCTGACTACTGGAGTTCACAAAAAACGCAAAGAAAAAGACAGGCAACCAAGGTCCAAAACCGACGACGAAGCTTCTCCTAAGCAAGTCGCAGCTTCTCAGTGAGGCACTTTCGCAGCCCCTGACACCCGCTACTTTAGAGTCGCAGGCCGCTACCAACTCCCACGTGGAGTCGGCCAGGCCGCTGGAAACTCAAGGTATTGGAGCCATAGAAATTATTCCCTCAGATGGGTCTGGACCCGTTGAGCAGGCATCGGTCTCTGAGGGTGTATTCAGACCTAAACAATTATATATTAAACCGACTTCAAAGGCAAAGACTAAAACACCTTTAAAGGCAAAGAAACAAGTTCACCAGCCACATGGACAAGCCTCCATGCCCAAAAAACAGATGCTCAAAATGGCCGAAGACTTAATTACCATGAACAGGGGTTCCCATCCCCCTCTTGATAAGAGGCCTAGGCAAGAGACAGACTATGAATCTTCAGATCAGGTTTCCATTTCTTCTGATTCCTCGTCTTATCAGGAATATTCTCTTCCCCCATGAGGATTCTGATGCTGAAGAATCAATTCCTTCAGCTTCTCCTCCTGAGGACTACTCTTTTGGGGAAACCTTGCATACCATGAGGGAGCACTTCCACTGGGAGAGCCAAGATTTTTCAGAATCTAAGAAGAGGCTCAGATACTTCCTTTTACTACCTCAACACAGGTCTGTAGCTATTCCACCTGTGTTAGACATTGTAGATGATGTGTTCTCAGAGTCTAGTCTGACCCCTGACTCCTTACCTCCAGCTCCTGTTAAGCCAGACAGATACTACAGGATCCCTGACTCTCATGAATTCCTTTTCAAAAACCCTACTGCAGACCCAGAAACTATTTCTCATGGTCCCAAAGGGGTCAAGGCTTCCAGTGCAAAAAACCCTACTCCCTTTTGACAGGGATTCTAGGGCACTGGATAGATGGGGAAAAAAGATTTACACATCTGCTACCTTAGCTATAAAGGCCTTAAATTGCCAGTTTCATATGCTCAAATATCAGCAATATGTCATGACACTGCTTAAACAGAAAATAATGGTAAATTCTGAATGTGCAGAAAACAAAGAAATGCAGGATTTATTGCATGCAGCCGAACAAGTTGGAAAGCATATTTTGCAATGTGGTTTTGATTCTCTGGAGGCCTCCTGCAGGGCCGCTGTTATGGGTTCTGTCATTAGGAGGCATGCTTGGTTAAAGGAACAAAATCTGCCTGATCATGTTAAAGCAAAATTATTAGATGCTCCATTACAACATGATACCTTGTTTGGTGTCAAGGCAGAAGAGGTGTTAAAGAAAATGGAGGACAAAGCTAAGTCTATGCAAACGGTCAAGGATTTCTTACAGGTACAGGCACCTAGATTTAGCAGACACTGGCCTACAAAGAATTGGTCCTTTCCAGTCTCAGTCAGACCTCAAAGGGGCAGATCCAGACACCCTAGAAGCAGATCACAGCCGCAAGGTTCCTAGAGGTCTAAGCAATGGGGTGCTTCTACCTCCAAAGGTGGAGAAGACGCATCACAACCATACAGGAAACAGTCCCAATGACTTCCCCCTGCCTGCACCAAGCACTTATCTTCTGGCAACACCCTTAGGGGGAAAACTAGCACTTTTTTCTCAAAATTATCACATTATAACCCAGGACGAATGGGTTCTAGACATAGTGTCACAAGGCTACAAGTTTCACTTCCATACCCTGCCAAGGGCAAACGGTTGGCCAGACCTGCCAAAAAATCAATGGGCAGAGGCTCAAAAACAAGTCGCAGCTCTCATGGACATGAGGGCTATTCAGCAAGTGCCACAGCAAGAGCAGGGAGAAGGATTTTATTCAAGATTGTTCTTGGTACTCAGAAAGGACAAAGCATGGAGACCAGTACTGGACCTATCTATTCCAAACACTAGATATACCAAAATTCTAGATGTTGACCTTGCAGCAGCTTCTGCCCATGCTGGGCAGCAAGGCTTGGCTCGTGACTTTAGACCTAAAAGAGGCATACCTGCATGTTCCAATCAGACAAGCATGCAGAAGATACCTCAGATTCAAAGCATTACCAATTCTCTGCACTGCCCTTTGGCTTATCTACTGCGCTCAGGGTCTTCAGAAATTGCTTACTGCAGACAAAGAGGAATACAAATATATCCATACCTGGACAACTGCCTCATACAAGCAGAGAGCAAGGACATTCTACTACAGCATCTGATGTGTGTGAAAAGACTTTTAACATGCCTAGGGTACACAGTCAACAAAAAGAAATCAAAACTAGTACCCTCTCAAGAGATAATATTCCTGGGTGCAAGCTTAAATACAACTGCCCAGATGGCTTATCTCACTCCAGAGAAACAAAGGCAACTGACTACCTATTTCAAGGAAATGGCAACAAAGGCCCAGTTATCTGCAAGAAAAATTCTGCAGGCTTTGGGCTTCATGGCATCCTGCATCTTACTAATTCCATATGCAAGACTGCATATGAGGAAAATTCAGTGGTACCTAAAATATGTCTGGACACAACATTGCCACAGCCTGGAAACAATGATTACTCTCATTCCCTGCCTGCAACAGGAGTTTTGATGGTGGGCAAAGGCTCATCACTAAAACAAGGGACAGCCATTCTCACTACCCCCAGCAAGGCAGAGCCTAACGACGGATGCATCAGGTTATGCCTGGGGGGGCACACATGGCAGGAAGAGGCATTCAGGGCACCTGGTCCACAAACCAAAAGCATCTGCATATCAATCAAAAAGAAATGCTAGCTGTTCAAAATGCCCTGACAGCCTTCAAGGACCTACTTCATCCGGGACAACTACTGATAAAGACAGAAAACACCACAGTCGTGTGGTACATAAACAAGCAGGGGGCACTCATTCTTACCCCCTTTGCAGACTAGCCATGGCTTTATGGGACAGAGCATTGACTTACCAAGTTCATCTGCAGGCACAATTCCTGCCAGGAAAGGAAAATACTTTGGCAGGCGAACTAAGCAGAAACCTCATGGATCCCCACAAGTGGCACCTGGATCCACAAGTCTTCAACATGATAACAAAGAAATGGGGACGCCCAGACATGGATCTATTTGTCTCCTCTCACAATAATCAACTAAAAAAATTCTGCACAAGTACTTATCACAGACAAGCTTGGAAAGTGAACGCCTTATCTTTCAACTGGACAATCCTATCAGTGTATGCCTTTCCTCCACCTCCTCTCCTCCCCAAGGTACTCTTAAAGGTCAGACAGGAGAAACCAAAAATGATTCTGATTGCCCCAGACTGGCCACGCCAGTACTGGTATCCGAGCTTAAGGAACTTGTCCCAATGCCCAGTCTGGACCTTACCTCAAATTACCTCATCTACTGTCCCAGCAAAGCAATCAGATTCTGCACAGCCAACTCAAGACCCTAAACCTGGCAGCATGGCAGATAATGTAGCCATACAAACCACACCTCTCAGTAAAGCTGTGATGAATGTCATTTTAGAAGCCAGAAGGCCTAGTACTAGAAAATCCTATGCTGGGAAATGGAAGAGATTTTGTGCTTGGAACCAAGCTCAAGGAACTTATACAGCTGTCCCAAATATTCCTCAGATTTTGCAATAGTTAACCGAGATGCTGGACAAAGGCCTATCTTTTTCATCAATTAAAATACATGCCTCTGCCATTTCGGCTCATTACAATACAGAGCCACCACTCTTTTCTCATCCTTTATTGAGGCAGTACCTCAGAGGAGCCAAAAACTTAAGGCCTCCAAGGAGAACGCCAATACCTGCATGGGACCTCAATTATGTCTTGGAAAAACTCACCTTACCCCCTTTTGAGCCAGCTGCTACTGCGGATATAAAGTTCTTATCTTGGAAAACAGCTCTGCTCCTAGCAATAACCTCTGCAAGATGAGTTTCAGAGCTACAGGCTCTCATGGCTATGGAACCCTTTATCATTTTTTTATCCAGACAGGGTCTCTCTGAGAGCAAACCCTACATTTATGCCTAAGGTGGTATCCAGTGTAGCCCTTAACCAAACAATTCATTTGCCAACTTTTTATCCAAATGCACAGAACAAGGGGGAGAAAATTCTGCATTCTTTGGATGTACACAGACAACTTAGATTCTACTTGGACAAAACTAAAGTTTTCAGAAAGGCAGAACAATTACTAGTGGCATATGCCGCAGCAACACAAGGAAAGGCTATCTCCAAGCAGACTATTTCAAAATGGATAGGTCACTGCATTCGTTTGTGCTACTCACAGCATGGCAAACCAGTGCCTAAGGGCATTAGGCCACATTCAACCAGAGCTGCAGCCACTTCTGCAGCCTTTCTCGGGGGAGTACCAATCAAAGACATTTTAGAGGCTGCTACTTGGAGTTCAGTGCATACCTTTACAAAACATTACAATCTGTCTCTTTACTCTAAATCCAGGGCAGGCTTTGCCACTGCAGTTCTGCAGGGCCTCGTAGCTGCTCCTAATGCTGTTTAGCTCCAGCCCCCCCAACCATAGCTTTGGGTCTCAACCCAAATGTAATGACTACAACAGTGAAACACGAAGAACATAGTACAGTTGTGTACACTTACCATAAATGCAGATGTTCGAGTGTATTCACTGTTGCAGTCCAGATTACCCACCCGCCATCCCCCTTATTTTTGCTGGAACTTATCTTTACTTATCTAATCTATACAGCCTAGGTGGTGTATTTGCTTATAAATGAAGGTAAAGCTTATTTTGGTGCGTGTATGTTTTATTTACATATTTTTAGCCCACCCTTTTGGGGGCACCTGACATCTGGGGCAAGAAAAACTGAAGAAAATGGCGTCAGCTGCATCTTTTATACCCCTGACGACCTGATGTCAGGGAAGAGACGACAGCAACTGACGCAGGACCCAAGACTTTGGAATTCAGGCCGACTGAGGGCAACCTGCCAGCAGGATAACCCAAATATAATGACTGCAACAGTGAATACACTCGAACATCTACATTTATGGTAAGTGTACACAACTGTGCTTTTCCCACCAAGTGCCCTACTTTATCAGTCCTGCTGATGTCATTCTCCTTATCAACATCTTTGGCCAGTTGTCAGCCTAGTAAGCTCCATAGCTTGTGCGATAACTGCAGAACACTATAGTACAAACCACAAGATAGGCAAGGGTTCTTATCTCAATACTGGCAAATAGATATTTGTGTGTGAGAATCATATTGTGTGGGGGTTGTACCATTTTGAGTTGTGTACCACTCTGTACACTTCCCATCACCCTACTTTAGCAGTCCTGCTGATGTCAGTGACCTTTACAGATACCTTTGGGCAGCCATCAGCACTATAAGCTCTGTGCCACTTGCGATATCTGCGCACTACTAGAGTGCAGCAAACTAGTTAGGTAGGGGTTCCAATCTCATTCTTGGCAAATGTAAAAGTGTCTGTGTCTGTAACTCGTGGCAATTAAAGCTGAGCTCTTTTAGGAAGACTGGACTAAACTACTACTGTTCAGTTAAAAGTGCACTGGAACTTAGAAAATTGCCACATTGTTTACATGACTAATTGTATTTTATTTTATTTTACAAATTTGTTTTAAATACCATTTTAAATCAGTTGAAATGTAAGTGTATATTTTGTTTCCATCATCATACATACATTTTTTCTTCTTTTTATTTTTTTCTGGTTCTTTTTTCCACTTTATTCAAAATGATGTGTAATAACAATACTAACCAGTTATATAGGTTTTTAGGGTTTTTGTACACAGACCTGAAGAAGTCTAGAAGGAAGAAAGCGATCTGTTAACAATAGGTTATGAAAATAGAAATAGATTTTTACATGCAAAATGTATATGTATATATTTGTATATATTTTTTGATTGCCAGATGAACTAAGGTTGATATATTTCCAGCCATGTAGTATATTGTCTTGGATAAAATCACAGACTTAATAATCTACTTAATAATTTGGTTAAATGAGGTACCACATCATTATATAATTTTATTTAAAGTACATAAGGGTTATATATTATTATGACAGCTACTAAGTAGGGCAGGACCAGCTCGAATGTCACACTGATGGGGGAAAGGATGTGAATTTAACATGTGTACCAATAACACTTTGTTTTACAGCACAATAAACCACTCCCATGCCTGATAAAAAGTATATATATTTAGAAAGCTTGTGAGGAAATTATTACTCTATTTTTGTTTTACTTGGATCGCTTGTTTGTGTACTTAATCAAGGATTTTCGACTGGAAACAGACTGCCTGCCTTGGTTGGATTACTTTTGAATACTTATTAATGCTGTACAATTGTATATTTTCTATTACGTTTTGTTTTGACTTAAGACGAGTTTACGTTCGCTACTTCTTCTACTATTGTCTGATCTGATTAATGTACATTGTTTAACTAGAAATATATGGACTGAAAATCTTCCACACAGATGTTTCTTACACTGTTTAGGTTAATGATTTTGAGACCATTTACACCTGGTACACTTCCCATTGCCCTACTTTAGCAGTTCTACTGTCAGTCTCCTTTACAGATACATTTGGGCAGCTATCAGCCCTCTAAGCTCTGTGGTGCTTGTGCTACCTGTGTACTACTATAGTGCAACAAACTAGTTAGGTACGGGTTCTAATCTCAGTCCTGGCAAATGTGTGTGTGTGAGTGTATTTGTATATGTATGTTGGTATATCTCTAGGTTAGAGTATTTTAACGCTGTCCACAGCCTGTTCATCTCCAATTGCCATATTTTACAAGGGCTGCTGGTGTCCCTCACCTTAGAAGTAACTCGGGATGCCCTTTACCTTATAAGCTCCATGGTGCATGCAACAAATGCATAACAGTGTAGTAGCGGTAACTAGATAGGTAGGGGTTTGAATCTCAGTCCTGGCAAATGTGTATGTGTGTTTGGTTGTGAACCATCTTTTAGTGTGGTCCACCCAGTACACATCCCAATGTCCATTGTACAGGGCCCACTGTTGTCAACCACTGTAGAGGTAGCTGTAGACACTCTGCAGCCCTATAAGCTGTGTGCTGTGTATAATAACTATGTAACATTATCGTATCAAAAACAAGATAGGTGGGGCTTCTAATCCTCTGATACCATTCCCCACTCAGGAATCATAGACAAACACACTCAGCTAGGTAACAACCCCAATGTCACTAGGTGTGCTGGAAACTGGCCCGTGGATGGAACCCACAGTGTGAAGGCAGTGGACTCCATATCAGACTGCTGACCAGTCACAAGTGGAGTACCACAGGGTCTGGTCCTGGTTCCACCCATGTACGGTATGTACACATCTGACAACCAGCCCAACACAAAGGGGCTTTGGCTGACAATGTTTGCAGACAACTGCAAGGTGGGTGCTATGTTTACACCCCCAAATTATTTGACATCCTTCATACAGTCCCCACTGACATCTACGACTGTTGTCCGAACACTGGCCTTAGGCTCAGTGGCAAGAAATGTTTCACCATCCCCTCTGGGATCATTGTGGCTTCCATGAATTACCACATCGCTGGTAGTCCACCTGACACAGAAGTCGTTAGAAGTCTGGGAATTCAGGTTGATAGCGACCTCTTTTATGACCACCACATTGCCACTGTGGACAGAAAGTCCTTCAATGTGGCACATTTCATAACTAAGGGTGTTGCATCCAGGAAGGAAGATGTCAAAATCTCCCTCTACACTCTCCTCATTAGGCCAGATATCAAGTACAATGGTCTATTTGCCGTGTACCTCACTAGACACCTGCAACAAATGGGTAGGCTGCAAATGTACCTCACAAATAGGACCCTAGGCCTTAAACAACTGTACTATATGGACAGAGTCCAATACCTCCAAGTATTCTCAGTCACATCTCGGCTACTTACATGCAATCTCTGCTTAACTGACAAAGCTATGTCTGCCCAGTCCTGTTAGGAATGCCACATCTAGTGAAATCCCAATTTGTCTGCACCACATGCCACAGAGACCACAACCTGATTACCACAATCAATAGAACATGCTGGAGGACATTTTCATAACCCAGAGCCTGGACACGTTATGGAATATATGTCACATACATGTCAATCAGAGCACCTCTCTGGCCCACTTCAAGAGAAATCTGGATGAGTGGATGGGGAATTTAACTGTCACCATGGGATCATTCAAGTGGCAATAGTAGGTAGACGCACTGTGGACTAATGTCAAGTGGCATGATGCCAGGGTACTTCCATGGGCTTGGCTTGTAATGGCTCCATGGCCATTAGCCTGGTACACACCTATGAACACATGAACCTATGAATCGCAGTACTGGTAAAAGTGTGTGTGTGCATTACTGTATATAAAAGTGTTTCTGAGCATGTAAAGTTGTAGGTGAAAGTACTTTTATGCCCTTCTCACCCACTACAACCCCCATTGCCATACTTTGCAAGGGTTGGTGAGGTTATACACTTTAAAGGTACCTTGTGGCACTTTTTACCCTATAGGCTCCCTGGTGCTTGTGGTAACTGTATAACATTATAGTACCAATAACTACATAGGTAGGGATTCCAGTCTGAGTCCTGGGAAATGTGAGTATGTGTGTGGGTGTGTGTATGTGTGGTCAAGTGTTTGTATGTGTGTATATTTGTAGGAGACAGCATTTTTAGGCCTCACGCTCCCAGTATACTACACATTGCCATACTTTAGAAGGGCTGGTGATGTTACTCACCTTAGAAGAGCCATGGAACAGTCTTCACTCTACAAGGTCCATGGCATGTGTGATAAATTTATATCAGTGTAATACCAATAACTAATCTCAGTCCTGGCAAATGTGTGATTGTGTGTGTGACAACCGTATCCTGTGTTTGAGTGAGTACTATATTCAATGGGGAGGTTAACATTTTTAAATCATGGTACTCCCAGTACATGTCCCAAGGTCCACTGTATGAGGCTCACTGTCTCCATCAACTGTAGAGGTATCTGATGACACTATTCTGCCCAATAAGGGATGTGCTGTGTGTAGGAACTATGTAACGGTATGGACTAACTGACAAGATAGACAGGGCTGCTAACATCAGTTCTGTCAAATGTGTGTATGACTGTATCTGTGTTTGTCATTGTGTATATTTCTGTAGGTTAGAGTATTTTGAGTCCATTCTCACCAAGTACATCTCCCATTGCCATAATTTATAAGGCTTTGTGATGTTGTTCACCTTACAGGAACTGTGGAACACATTTCACTCTACAAGCTCCTTGACATGTGCAATAAATGCAGAACAGTTTAGTAGCAATAACTACATAGGGGTTCTAATCTCAGTCCTGGCAAATGGTGTGTGTGTGTGCATGTGTGCATGTGTGTGTGTGTGTGTGTGTGTGTGTGTGTGTGTGTGTGTGTGTGTGTGTGTGTGTGTGTGTGTGTGTGTGTGAAAATGGCATTCTCTGTGTGTTTGGTCGACACAATATCCTCTGGGGGTGTGTATTTCAAAAATCTCAGGTGTGTTACACCCAACACACTTCTCATTGTCCACTTTACAAAAACTGCTGATGTCTACTACCATACACTTACCTGTATACACCCCTCAGCCCTATAAATGCTGTGGCGCATGCAATAACTGTTATACAGACCTGGTAATTATGTACAGCTGTACCTCGGCTGTGACACACTCGATATGTTACCACACTGCCATACCCCTCATTGCAAATGACTTTTGCAGTTTATAACAACTCTACTGTACATATGCCCCTGTTTTGGGGCCGCTGTACCCCTATTGTGTCAGTCTTTGTCCATATGTCATACACTATGAGGTGGATAGGTATGGTCTATCATTATTTAGTAATGTCATTCCTGATATCGTCCCAGTGATGTGGAATCCCACACATGTTCTAGGGTAGGGGCCATAAATATGACAGCAAAGGCTAGACAACCTGTGGAATTCTGTACAGTCAGGAGGTCAGTTTATGTCTGGCCATTGTGTACGGCCTATCAGGAATTTGTAGCAGTGTACCTGTTTACTTAGTAGTTGGCCTGTGTAGGATGGGGGGGTCAGATGTGAGTGGCATGCATCCTTTTGTATCCAACTGTGTATGCTGCTCTAGTTACCAGTGATCTATCAGCAGTTTATGTTTGTATGGCCATTCTGAGACATGTCCCATACCACCACACAAGTCCGGCTACACTGTGACTTGGGACAGTATATGTAGGGGTATTGTGACTGTCATTCAAGATATATCTGTCCACATGTTCATTATACTGTAGTGTTTGGTAGGCTTACTGATATGTTGCTGTGACTGTGGAGCATTTGGGTGTGTCTATACACTTTCACACCAGTATCTTTTTTTCAGTACAGTTACATCTCTGTAGTGTGTGCTGTATTAGCAAATGCATGTGTAATTCTACAGAGCTGCTTTGGGGTAGTGTAGCATTGTCCTGACTGTATTTTCGATGGTGCTTGGTGACATGCTGGTCAGCTTAGTGTAGTTTCCTTAATGTTACATAGCTGCACTCATAGCTCTCAACTCTCCAGGTGTTCATAGAATGTAAAGTTGTTTGGCTCATATGTTTGGTCTAGTCCCCATGACAGGTGTGTATTTCTGACAGTTCAGTGGGATGATGTGTGGAATGGACTCCAGACATAATGTCAGGCAATTGATTTCTCAGACATCTGATATTGCATTCAACATATGTTAGGACAGACAGTGGTACTGCAGCAACATCCTCATTTTATCTACCCACTTATTTCCAGTGTGTCTGTATTTCCATACCCTTGTCCCCCCACTTTGTTTGGCTTGGTCCAGACCCCTTGTACTAAGGTGTTCTAAGGTATGATGGTGCTGCATTTTATGGAAAAATGAATATGAATATATATATATATATATATATATATATATATATATATATATATATGTGTATATTTGTTTTGTTCTTTTTCATATGTTCCCTTGCATATATCTGTATCCCCATAAATATATGTATATATATTGTCATATATATATATATGTTTTATTATATATATATATATATATATATTTGTAAATACCAATTATTAGTGATTCAACAATGTTTCCTCCCTATTGATATGTTTGAAAAACAGCAGAAAATCCTACAGCTCAGATGGCTTAGTGGTAAATTACTGTGACTATGGTGTACTGGGTCCTGGATTCAAGATCTGCAAGGTTTGTTTATTTTGTTGCTGAGCAGAACAGAGGCTGATGCTGACAAAGTGATTAAGGCAGTTATAAGCAGTTGTAAGTGGATTTGCGGGGGGTTGTGCAACACTAAACAATGCCAACAAATGGTTAAACTATTAGGCACTTAAACCATGTAGGTTTCACTTAGCGCTGCTTACCAGTGCACAAATCCACTTAGCTGAGCTACCTGCTGCTTAACATTCACGTTTTAGCAATGCTTAAACCTGCTAAGCATAGCTGCACATTGCTAACCATTGCTCACAGTTCATTCTTATAAAATAGAACACTAATGGCTTCATTTAGTAAGTGTATATAATTTCCATTACATGTGGCATGGCTCTATGTGCTTTCATTAAAGTAGCAAGGGGTGTAACTATACTGTATGGGACACATGTATACATGGGAGGTTTCACATATTATATGCACTTACACTTCCATTTCACACCAGCTACACTACTCTGGGTGACAAAAATAACTTACTAGATATTTTAATATGAAAATAGTACTTTTAACACTGATTTTCCATGTAAAATTGGATTGCCTGGTGTGTACTCAAACCGTGTACACCGGCACTGTCTTGGTTTGGGGATTTGAGCTGTGTATTTATATTTATATCCTATTGGATATTAATATTATATTATTATTATATTAAATGGAGAATATTGAGGTTTTTGGCCATGTCATTGAGGACTGCTGTCATGACATAATGGCATACATTTCAATATCAGATTTGTATCCTTCAGAACATCCATGCTAATGCATAACCTGTTTTCTATCAACTTTCTGTCTGTCCTCTGTGCAGATGGGATAACACCAGTGCTCAGGCTGTGGTTGACTACACTGCAGAATGGGTCTGAGAGCCCATGCCTGTGTTCATGTATGTTGCAGCCAGGAATGGTGTCAGGCCTATGGAGACCTCTATGTGTTGCGTTTGAGGGGGCATTACAGACCTGCTTCTTGATCATGAGGGGAAGGTGCTGTACATGCACATGTGTATCTATGGGGGGGACAGTGGGGTGATGTTTACACTTCACCTGTCTACAGCCCATTACCTATATATATGGCTTATGTGTATGTGGTGTTATTGACCACCACTGCAGAGCAGATGTGTGTTGACTCTGGAATTGCAGACACATGTCTGGATGACCTAGTGATTGGCGGCTGTATCTAGTTTGTACTCAAAGACAGCCTTAGGGTACATCACCTGTGACTTTATTTGCTTGTGCAGAACAAGATGACATGGTTTCAAATGAGGCACCTGTTCCTTCTTGGCCTATCCTGTGATTATTTCCACCTATGATGGTAGTTGTGTATTGCTGCTGTCCACCACAGGCATTCAGCCTACCTTGCGGGGGTTGATGTTGTCCTGTCATGTATTGTTGAGCCCATACAGCAATGTAGTTGGCCACATAGTATTGTGGTGTGGGCCTGGACACTGCTGCTAGTTCCAACATATGGGACATCCTACATGTGGTCCTTGCCCCTTTTCCTTGCCTGTGTGGGGGACATTACAGAGATGTGGGGGCTACAGCTTCACAGACAGTAGGTGAGAATTACCTCCCAGGACATGTGGAGACAGCCCAACAACATGAGGGACAAAGCTCCAGAATTGGATACAGATTGTATATAATTAGTGCTGTTATACACATGGATGGTTGCTAGATTGACAGGGTTTGTCTGGACATGCATTTACTGAGTGACTTGACATTACCTCATAACTGGCATGTTGTCCACAGACTGGCCAAAGATTTGCCTGTTATGTTTGGTTTGTTCTTCAAACGTCGCCTGTTTTTGTGGGGTCAGTAGGATAGTGTGAGGATTGTAGTCATTAACTGTTGACATCCATTGGTGTTCCAGACATCATATCCTTCAGGGATGTTATGTTACAACAACACGTGTAACACCAGCTACTGTTTCAGTTTATAACACCAATATGTGTGATATGTCCCTCTTTCCAGCCCCATGTCCCCAAATATGTCATGCGTTATCTAGATGAGCTGCAATATGAGGTGCAGAGGTATGGTATGTCATTAATTACGGACTGCTCTCCAGTTATTATCCCAGTGACCTAGCAGACTCCTGGCTGTGGTATGCAGCAGTGACCAGGATTATGGATCCACATCTTGGAAATTCTATGTAAATATGTACGTATGACAGTTATGTATGTCTGGCCATTGTGAACAGACTGCCAAGATTGTGTAGCAGTGTTGTGTGTAGATGTTTGTTGGGCTGGGGGTAGGGAGAGTAGCAGATGTGAGTGCCATACATCCTTTACCTATCTGACTGTGCATGCTGTTACAGCTGCTGGTGGTCTGTCAGGTCTGTATGCTTGTATGGGCAAACTGTGAAATGCCCTGTAACACCTCATGATTCCCAGCACACTGTAGTTTTGGCCAATATATGTCAGTGTAGTGTGTGATTGGCAATCAGGATATGTTTGTTCAAACAATCGTTTTACTCTAGAGTTCATTTTGAGTACTAGTAAGTTGCTGTGACTGTGGTGCAAATGTTTTTGGGTAGACATTTTTGCACCACTATCTGCTTTTCACTACATTTCCATCCCTGTAGTGCATGCTATATTTGACTATACATGGGTAATTGCCCAGAGCTAATGTGGGGGAGTATCCTGTTGGTCTTACTGTGCCTCATAAGGTGCTAGGTAACATGTTTGGCAGCTGTCAGGGGATTTCCATTCTGTTACATGACTGTGGTCATACCTCTTTACTGTCCAGAGGCCTAGATACTGTCCAGACATGTGGCTCATATGTTTGGTCTGTGGGGAATGCAGTCAGTAAATGCTAACATCCACTGGTGTTACTGACTTCATATCCCTAGGAAAAGATATATTACAACAAACCTGGTAACATCAGCAACTGTCTGAATGTATAACAGCAATATGTCCAATATACCCCTGTGTTTGGGCCTCTGCCCCCAATTATGTCAGGCTTTGTCCAGATGTTATGCACTAAGAGGTTCAGAGGTTTATAGTATCATTATTTATTGCCTTCATTCCTGTTACCATCCCAGTAATGTTGTAGACCCCCAGACATGTAACAAGGAAGTGGCCATAGATATGAGTCCTGTGCCTATACATTCTGTGAGAAACTGTACATTTGAGAAATCTGTGTATGTCTGGCCATTGTTTACGGACTGTCAGGATTGTGTAGCAGTGTAGTATGTACATGTTATTTGGGCTGTGTAGGGAGGGGCTACATGTGAGTGTCATGGGCCCTTTCCATTTGACTGTGCATGCTGCTCCAGTTTCTGGTTCCCTATCACCTGTATATGTTTGTACGGGCAGACTGTGACATGTCCCGTAACACCTCGAGATTCCCACTACACTCTGACTTGGGGCAGTATATATAGGGGTAATGTGTTGTTGCTCACACAGTCATTCTACTGTAGTATATCACTGTGACTGTGGTACAATTGGTTGTGGGTATGAACTTTCACACCAGTGTCTGTTTTCCACTAGTGTTACATCCCTGTAGTGCCTGTTATGTTTGCAAATGCATGTGAACATTCCCAGAGCTTGATTTGGGTAGTGTTATCTCAGTCTGATTGTAGTTTGGACATTGCTTGTTAGCTCAGTGTAGTTTCCCTAGTGTTGTTTTATGTCCACATATTCATAGGATGTCCCATTGTCTGGCCGATATCTTTGATCTGGTTCCCATAACTGTTTGGTATTCCTGACACATCAGTGGGATGATGTGGGGATTGAGGTCACTAACTAATGAGAAGCAATTGTGTCCCGGACCTGTGATAATTTAGTCAATATATGTTAGGACATACAGTGTTACTACAACTTTCTCAGCTTATCTACTCACATATTTTGGATATGTCCCTATTTTTATGTCTTTTTTCCCCCCACTTTGTCAGGCTTGGTCCAGATTCAGTATAGTAAGGGGTTCTGAGCATACTTCTTCACTGCCAGGAGTATCACAGAATACCCAGATGTTTGGCCTATACTTTTGTTCGGGTCCACATTTATTTGTGTTTGCCTGGTAAATCAGTGTGATTATACAAGGATTTATGTCGGTAAATAATGACATAACATTTCAGTTTCCATCCTCATATCCTTCAGTAATAGTCTGCTGAAATGCACCCTGTTGCTGTAGCAAATGTCTTCATTTCTAACAGCAATATTTGAATTATGTCCCTATATGTGGTCCATCCCCCCCCCCCCGTTTTACAGCCTTTGTACAGGTTTCTTGTACTAAGAGGTTGAGAGGGATAGTTATATATATATATATATATATATATATATATATATATATATATATATATATATATATATATGTTGTAAGTAATTAATCCAATGTAACTACTGTCTGTTTATTTTAACTGTGGAGCTTTTCTCCCCGGGCCTCCTCTGAAAATGGACCTACATCCAGTTGGACTCCCGGTCAACAAATATAAATATATATATATATATATATATATATATATATATATATATATATATATATATATATATATATATATATATATATATATATATATATATATATATATATATATAAAATTCCTTTATATATTTATGTATGCATATCTATATGTATCTATTTTTTCATATATATGTTTCAACAGACATGATATATATATATATATATATATATATATATATATATATATATATATATATAATTGTGTGTGTATGTATATATGTCTATATGCAACACATGAATGATTCCACAGAGTTTTCTCCCTTATGTTGTATGCCTCTTTTGCATGATATGTTTGAAAAAAGAACGTTAATTCTTACAGCTCAGCTGGTGTAGTGGTGCATTGCTCTAACTCTAGTGTACAAGGTCATGGGTTCAAGACTTGGGACTAATGATTTTTTTCATTAATGTTAAATGACCAGATTGCATGATATGTTTGTTAAAGCATTGCATATTTTCACAAATCAGATGGTGTAGTGGTATGTTGTTGTGAGTGTACAGTACAGCATCCTGGGTTCCAGACTTGGCAGTGCTATTTTGTTGCTGGGCAGAACAAGGTCTGATGGCTACAGAGTGATTAAGGCACTTTTAAGCTGTTATAAGTGGCTTTGCTTGGTCTTGCGTGACGCTAAGCAATGCCAAGCTATGGTTAATCAGATTTAACTTGGCTTAGTGCTGCTTATTCCCACTTACCCCCACACTAATTTCTTTAAAAGAAAAGAAAAAGGGGTGATAGGAAAGTGGTAAAAAAGGGGCATGCAAAGGAAAATACAGTATGAAAGGTAGCTAGGGATGCGCAGGATGGGTGTAGGAAAGGTCCATAGCTGTCCATTTCTTCTCCAGCAACAGCTGTGAATTTTTACAGTATTTGGAGTTGAATTTGGAGACGTGAACCTCTGAGAGAGGGGTGAAGACAACAGTAATGTGTTGTCAAGCCAATTGGACCAGATTACGTGTCCAGTGGACATGTGTGCAATAGACAGCTATATATGGGGCATTGTTTTTCTTTTGGGAAAAGATGCCCTTTTTTTAAAAAAGATGAGTGGGATGTTGGGGAAGGATAGTAGGTACATTTGGGGTAGTACGTTGGGTAGGAAGACAGACCTGTCAGTAGACAAGGTCAGTATATGACACATGTGGGGGGTAAACACTTTGGATGGGGAGGGTGGTTTGGAATCAGATACCCATGAGCCCCCAAATGGATACAGTAGGACTGAGGTCCCCACCCATGGGGAGTCACCACTACATCTTTACGGCCCTAAAGGTGGCTCTGCTGGGGGCTGGACAGGATGGGCAGGCTGACCCTCAAGATGTGCCAGACAGCCCTCAATCTGGCACAGCTGTCCACCAAACTCCTTTTGGATGGCAATATGCACCTAACCCTGGACCTGGCTCTGGGTGACAGTTTCCTGTCTGTGCCCACTCCAGGGGGGATGTACCCCATCCCCTGAGGTGGTTCCACCCAAAGGTGGTGCAGTACTAGCAGACGAGGAGGTCCTGGGTGGTGTCTTATATGTGCTGGGGCCTGGTGCCATGGCCAGATGAGGCAGGACAGGTGCATCTGCTGGAATCAGCCTTCCTAGATGTGCTATGGTGTTGAGGTTTTACAGAATACGTTGGTTAGTCATGAACTGCACTTTCAAGGTTAGCATCAACAGCATGTATGGGTGTTCCAATTGACCCCATAAAACAGATCTGAAACAGTTGCATAGCCAACATAACACTTGCATATATGGAACCACAGTAGGCATTATAACGGCATTCAAGTTACATTGATAGCAACAGGCCACCAATGACAACATTGGAAGGGGGAACATTAATAATCAAATGATCAATATTTGTAGATGAATAGGTTTGGAGAAAAACATACCTGTTGATTATGTGTATGAATTAGTGGTGCAGATAGGGTGGGGGAGAGAGAGAGAGATGCCAGTTAACAACTGCATAGGCTTTAATTGTTCACAACTGTAGTGATCATTACTGTACTCATTACACTACAGGTATGACCTCACTTTACATCTACTTATGGCTTGGGGTTGGGCAGTGGAATTTTTGAACACAGAGTATTACTAAAGCTTTCTTAAAGCTAATACATGCATTTCCTTACCCGGCAGACCTGTGGAGGAAATATCTGTTAAAATACTACCTGACTGTTTCTACACATATTCACATATTCAAGGTTACCTATTGACACTAACAGGGGTGCCCTGAACTCATGCTGTGTGTGTGTGTGTGTGTGTGTGTGTGTGTGTGTGTGTGTGTGTGTGTGTGTGTGTGTGTGTGTGTGTGTGCTACTGCCCTACTCCACCTGAATTTCTGTATGTCACCCTGAGTATTGGCAGTGGTGACCACTAGCTGTGACAGTGTGACATTTGAGCGACATTTATCAGAAGAAACCACTTGGTGTATGTACTTATCTTGCTGTCATTTGCAGCCTTGGGGTTGGACAGTGGAATTGCTGTACACAGTGTATTAGTACAGCCTTCTAAAAGCTAATGGAAACATTTCCTTACCTGGCAGACCCATGGAGGAAATTTCTGTTAACACTACCTGACTGTTTCGACACATATTCTTGGGTGAAGTTATGCATACAGCTTACTACCCCTCCTGGGATTCTAACTGTGCCTGTTTGTTCAAAAAGGTACAACAAGGTTGTGTTTCATCTCAGTGAGATACTGAGGAACTACTGTCTTTTGCTTGACTGTTTTCTGCCTAATACTCTCTTGGTTGGACAATCTGACATTGTAATTCTGACATTCACGCATGGCAGATAGTTCTTATACTGTGTATTGATACTTTGACATATTACAATCTGGAAAGAAGTGGTTAACACAAAGCACTGCTGTAGGGGATACATTATAATACTGTACACATTACTATTCAGGGATCAGATCTTGGTGCATAGAACATTTCATATAGTTTATCTCCTGTTTTACAGCTCCACAATCTTTGTCAGATGAGCCTCAATTAATTCATGCTGTCAGAGCCATAGTTGCTGTGCAGAACCTGTACACATTTAGATTCATACCACCACATACCAACGTAAACACAATAGTCTGGAGTTTTTAGTTGTATTGAAGGGTACTGATACTTTTATTGATAGATGTCTGCTAACATTGTTTATTCATTACACACAGTACACATTTTAACCTACTGGCAGTTGACATTCTACTCCTTTCTGTTTATTTGCCCTGAATACTGCAAACTAGATTTGTACTCACCAGCTTCCCAGCGCAGCCTTAGCAACCTGCTGGCATGGGCATCTATGTTCGCAGCTCTCTCACCTGCAGTTGTACAGGAGATAAAGAAAATTTATGCATACCTATCGATCACATACGCAGGTTGGACTTTGGTAAACACTAATTGTTACTGATACACACTGCTGGAACATTTTGTGCCCATGCATCTTGGCTTCACTGATCCAAAAGCTCCCTCTTCCTACACTTGAGGTCAGCAAAATGGTGCCGGACCTGCTCATCAGTTTAAGGGATGCCAGTAGCACTGGTGAGATCTGTGCGAGATGGTCCTAGGCCTCCAGTTTGTATTGCGACCCCTGGTACTGGCCCTGCAGCAGTCCCTCCTCGTGGTCTTTCACTAGGAGTCCAACCTTGACCCTGGACTCCTGAATGCCCCAGCGCTGCGCCCAAAAGTGTGATCCCTCTCCTACACTAGCCATTGTGCCTGCAAAGATGAGCTACAACTGGTTATGTCTGTATTCCCACCTGTGAAGTTTAAATAGGACCAATTTCCCATCCTTTGCCATCAATGGACCATTTTGAATATGCTGAGCTAAGCTAAAGCAATGTGCAAACCCACTTAGCTAAGTTTGACAGTGCTTAAAGGGTTAGATGTTGAGCACTGCTTACCAATGCACAAATCGGCTTAGCTGGGCTACTTATTGCTTAGCATTTACATTTAAGCAATGCTTACACCAGCTTAGCATAGCTGAGCACTACTTAGCATTGCCCAGATTTCATTTTATAGAGTATCAGGATGGTGGGATTGATTCATTACTGACATATTATAATTTTATGTTTACCTTCCATGACATCCCCCTATGTGCTTTCATTACATTATATTCTTGTGTGACCATACTGTACGGGGCACTTGTGTTTATATGGGGGTTTCACATCTTTTCTAGACTGACACCTCACATTTGGACCTGCTACACTACCCTGGTTGACAAATATTATTTACTACCTCATTTAATAAAACAAAAGAATTGTAATACTGCTTTCTCATGTAAATGTGAACAGACTTCTTTGGGGCTTGAACCATGAATGCCTGTATGCAAAGCAGAAGTTCTAACCATTACACTATCTCACCTTGATAATTTTGCCTGTATATTTCTATCTAGCTCCTTGGGTATTTAAGCTATTCTAAGCACAGCTGCGCAATGCGCACACCTGCTCAGCTATGCTTAAACTTTACTTGGGATGGGAAAAAAAATAGATTTTAATTTTCTTATCACTTTAAGGGTATGCACATACCTCTCAGCCTCTTGGGCAGGGCATACGGACAACTACATCACACATGGGGTGACTCAGGCCACAACTGGGGACACTTTTTAATTGTTTCCTCTTGGGAACATGATGGTGTTTCGAGTTATTTGGCATGCCAGCATGAACACTGGCGTACCGATCTGGACATCCTCTGTCTATAGTGTGAAGGGATGTGCCTGTCTGTTTCCTACATTTCAATGTCCGCTGACACTGTCATTGTTTCCATTTGTGTCTGCAGACACTGTTGTTGGTTTTCAAAGTGCCGTAACAGCAATTTCTGAATGCAGGAGGCATGTTAACTGTGAGAGCACTGCTGGGACATGCCCCCTTCACTCATTCATATCTCATGTCCATGTAGCCTTACAGCGGTGTGCCTTCATGAATATGCAAGGCGCACTGCTGTGCTATATGGATATGAACCTCTGTGTGCAAGAATAATGCTATTCCTGCACAGAGTTTATTGAATCCCAGGGAATGACATTTTATTGACTTTAACATTAACTAGTCCTTTGGGATTTATGTATTCATTGTCCTTAAAACACAGTATTGTTTTATACAGTCCTATACATTACTTAAGGATATGAATCTGTATTCATATCACATCCTTACAACATGCAGCAAATATTCTGATAAAACCAATCACCTTACTACCTTCTGTATCCCTACACCTTTCCTCTTCCTCCCACTAATTAATTAGATCTGTAACCCTCCTTGCGGTATCTAAGTCTAATCCTTCTTTCCTTCTACCATTCATTTTAATCTGTCAGTCTGCTTCACTCATTTTCTTTCCTCTTCCACTTTGCCTTAAATTTCTCCACAGTCTCACCTGCTTTATTTCCCTGTGATTGCATTTGCTTCAGATCTGCTTTACAATAAAGTCACCCTGTCTTCCAATGATTTATATTTTCCTAACAGCTTCATTGTATCATGTGCTCTACCATCACAGTTTTGAGTCATTTTATACCTTTTCCCACCTTCACTGTCCTGCCATGTTTTATCCTTCCAGTTATTATTTATGGTGCTCCTCCCCCAACCGGCTGTGGTCAAAAGTGTCCTGCCTTTCTTTTTTTTCTGTCTTTGTCATTAAGCCTAGAATACACATAAGTCTTCCATTTATATCCGACTCCACAGCTGTATGTTTGACTTCTTTTAGATGTAACCTTCTTTATATTTTATCTGCACAGTTGTATACTCAGAATATATGAATTATTGTTGTTCACACAGATAGCTTTATTTTTTTTACTTTTGCAATAAAACTCTGTGAGAACTAACTTCATTTTTTCTGTCAAAAAAGGTTGCATTATTTTACATTTGGGGTCTGTGGCACGTGCTTTTTAATCTGTTTTAATGTGGGGAAAAAAGTTACTTTTTTGCAACTTACTCTTTTATCGACTATTGCTGCCAGGATTACCAAAGAGTCATGCACCTTACTTGGCTTAACCATGGAACAACCTACAAGTTCCTCAGTTCTACCTTTTTCCAGTGACAGAAAGAAAAAATTTCTTAAACACCCTTTGCCACCACAGCAAGCTTCAGTCATAGGTAGGTGACTCTGCTCTGGCCAAAGCTGATTCCTCAAACCACTTATCTTTTTCTTTGGGTCCCATTGGTATAGTCCATCCAGCCACTATGGACTAGAGGTTAGGCATTTCCTCTGATGTTGCTTGAGTGTCATTGGTGGGAAAGCAAGGGAGGCTCTTGTTGGTCCTGGGAGAAGGGACAAAGAACGCCACTTAGCCAGAAATCTGTTCCCATATTTAAGGAGGGTTTTGCAAGGAAAATTGGGTCTGTTTCTTCAGAAATTCCTGTTAAAAGAAACAAAAAAATTAAACATGTCTTCTCCTGTCTCAGTTACCCTGGAAAGGAGTAATTTTTTTGAGCTTAGCTCAGGTTTAATGCAGGCTCCTGGTCCTTCCTATATGATTGTTTCTGGTAAAAGAAAAAGGGATTCTTCATTTTCTGAAGAGGCTCAGGAGTCTGAACCTCAAATTGATGCTTAAGTCACACGTTATGTGTTGTCTCCACAGATTTTTGATTCAGATTCTGAGGAGAGTGTGGCTTCACCCAAGTACTTTTTAAGGATTCCGCCTTTCTGAAACTAATTTCCAGAGCGAATCAGCTCTTTCAGTGGGAAAACACTGATGTCTAGTAGCCCCTCAGCAAATATTATGATTTGTTACAAATGGAGTTTCCAGAACCTAATTTCATTCCTCTTATTTTGCAGGCTTTGGAGGATGGGTTTCATAGCCTGTAATTTCTCTGACAGGCAGCCTGCTGCTCCTTCTCCAAAGCAGATAGACTATATAAAGTGCCTCAGTTGTTGAAGTTTTTATACAGTCATCCAAGCTATTGCTGTAGTAAATCCAGCTGCTGCTAAATATTTGGTAAATAGTAATCCCTCTCCTTCTGATATGGATGAGAAGTCCTTTGGTAAATTTGGCAAAACATGTATTCTTCTGCAACAGCTGTCAAGCTCATAAGTTGAAGTTTGTGCTTCCCTCTTGTTAGAATATGAGGAATATTTTGACATCTGTTTCATCTTGGGAGGAGAAACCTCTTCTAGTATATCCCCCAACTATCAACAGGGAGCAGGTCTTTACTGTCCTCACTAAGGCCAAACACTTCTTCAGTGAGCTCTGACAATATACTCATTTGCCACCTACATAGCATAAAACATGTCCTAGCAGGACTACTTCACGCATTGTTCAACTACAGCATTGAAGAAGGTTTTTGTGGCAGGTGAATGGAGGATAACAACGTTCATCCCTCTACATAAAGGTTGACCATCAACCATCCTGAAGAACTACAAACCCATCAGTTTTACAAATCTAATATGCGAAGCCACTGAATGAATTATCATGGAAATGATCAACAAAGACATTGGTAACCTACAAACACCGGACCTATCCCAGTTTGACTTTGTTAAAGGGAGCGTTTCAAAAATGAGTGAGGATCGAAGACTCAAAATCCTGAATGAAATTTAAATATTATTCTATTTTTAATAGGACAAAGGGGCTTTTCTTGAGCAATCATTGTCTTAAACAAATATGAAAAATTCATAATGTCTGCCCTTACTGACTGTAATCTTCATTGATTTATTAGGAAGTACGGCATGGGGTACAATATGCAGGCACCAATGATGTATCTGCTGGATACAAACAAGCTACTCAGTCATATAATTTCTTTCTCCATGCTTCTAAAGTTTATAAAAATATATATTTTTCCTGTTAAATGGCTTGCTACAGTTAAATCACTATTCTCAAAAATCAAAGTACACTTTGATTTTGCAAATGGTGAATGGTGATTTAACTGTAGCAAGCCATTTAACAGGAAAAATGTCTTTTTTATAAACTTTAGAAGTAGGGACCCAGTGGATACAGTGTGTGGAAGAAATGCAGAAATGGGTGTGCCGCTTTGAAGTTGCACATGTATCCACTGGAACAAACAAGCCAGTGAGTCAAATAATTTATTTCTCCCCGCTTCTAAAGTTCATGAAAAAAAAAAGATTTTTCTCTTGTTAAACAGCTTGTTATAGTTAAATCACAACTCACAAAATAAAAGTACTCTTTGATTTTGTGAATGGTGATTTAACTCTAACAAGCCATTTAACAGGAAAAATAACTTTTTTCTTCATAAACTTTAGAAGCATAGAGAAATAAATTATATGACTCACTAGCTTGTTTGTACCCAGTGGATACAGTCTGTGTAGAAGAAATGCAGAAACAGGAGTGCTGCTGTCAAGTTGCACATAATCTGTGAATCAAGAATGCAGACCAAGGATTCCGGTATTCTAACAATACTTTTTTTCTCATTTCTCCTCAGCTGAGGGGATTTTGAAGTGGTAGAGACTTGGGAATGCTGTACCAGCTTAGCGGCTACCAATCGCCAAATGTAAGTGTGAAGTGACAGGCGCTATTGCATGCATGCATGTGTGTATGTATGTGTGTGTGTGTTTGTGTGCGCGCACTGGATGTGGGGTTCACTTTTGACAATTGTGTACATGCTTATCTTGGAAGACATTATTTGTTGACAAGGTTTTCAATATCATTGAAATGCTGATGACACACAGTTGTACCTTTCCTTTTCCCAATAATCTATAACCTATAGCTGCCATAAACAAGTTAGCTGTAGACTTGGAATTCCTCTACAACTGGAAAGCCTTATTTCAGTTAAAGGGCAACACTTCCAAGATGGATGCCATGGCCATTGTCCTATTATCTTGACTTCATCTGTACCAATGCTGACTTAGTGGTCACAACCTGGACTGTGTTTTGAAAGTACAGACTTTAGGGGTAATTGCTGATGATCAGGGGGACCTGTAAGGAACAAGTGTCTATTGTTATGAGGTACTTCTATTTTTATTTCAGGAAGATTGTTCTTATCTTGCATCTTATAACAGTGGACTTAGATGTAGGAGTACATACCTTGATTTACTCTCAAACAGATTGTTGGAAGGTCTTGTATCTGGGTATTCTAGACTCAGAACTTGACCACTTGCAGCTAGTGCAGATCTCCACATGTTTGGCTACTGATGGTAGTACCTTGATAACAGCCAATTACATTGATTCTGCATGCCAATTACATTGATTCTGCATAGTGTGCACTGGCTGTCAGTTTGGTCTTACTTGACATGTAATGTTCTGGTCTTGCCTTACATAGCCCTACATAATCTAGGCTCCACCTGTCTTAAGGATCACCTATCTTAAGGAGTTACTTGCCTTGATATTGGCCTGTCTGTGACCACTGTTTATCCATCTTAGGGATATCAGTGGCTCCAGCTGTGCAGTTTCAGCAATTTGGTGACTTCTACAGAGCTTGTCAGAAGCAACATTTGTGGGACATTTCACCTGTGTAGTAAACAGTGCTTAACAATGTCAGGCAGATTTAAACTGCCCATATCTGTTTAATCTCATGTTGGAAATTTAAACTTTTACTGTCATCTAACAAAGCATATTATTATTTTAAGCTATTTTAACTTACCATTTTTATTGTTTGATTGTTTTACTGTTGCACTTTTTATTTTATTTTGTTGAACACTTTATGTGACTTTTTATTGTATCTGGGGTTTGAATTGGGATGCAAGTGATGTTTATGTATGGAGGGGGATCTGCACCTACATTTGTCTATGTAGATTAACTGGCTTATTATTAACTGGTCTGTGCCTGAATGGGATGACAAGTTCTCTTTCTTGAATATCTCTTAATTGTTTCTAATAAACTATCTCAGAAAATACATTTTCCATTCCATCTGTCTGAATATGCTTTCATCCGGAACATGTAGTCAAATATCAGCAGCTTGTCTTGTTAGTTATCCCATGTAAGAAAAGAGAAGCCATAATAATACTCATAACAGCCTAAATGCTTAAGCATGTAAAAAAGGGCAGGGTATATTCAAGCATTTAGTGTAAAACAAAATTGACAATTTTTATGATGACCGTCATTAGATTGGACCACTTTCCTTATTTCCTTAAAAGTTAGTAGTGCTGACAAATTCTCTTTGGTAGTGTGCACTATAGCATGACTAATCTTTCTGCTTTCATAGATAATTTCTGTGATTCATACTTGAAGGTCATGATGTACAATATTAAACATACTTTGAACTACATTAATGCACAAATGCAGTTTTATTAATTTGCTGTACACTGTTTCTTAACGTATTAAATCAAGCTTAGGAAAAAATTAGAATAACCTTGCTATCACTGAATTAAAAACATTTCAGAAGACAAACCGCTAAGGTAAGATATTTTAGCAACTACTTCATTCACTTTTACACAGCAGCATTGTATTTTATGCTTTAAGCAATTTGTTTTTTATTCCATTATGTAGCAAGTCAGTATGTACAAAATTAATTTTACTGAGTAGACTGATGTTATAATTGTTCTTTTAAACTTCGAGTACTACAGATAATGAAGGTGGCTTGATAACCAATAAACTATTAAAAGTTTTAAATTTTATCTACAATATGGACATTTTTATTTCTGAATCATCCTACAGATAAAATAGTTTTTCTGCTTAGATTAAGGCTAGATTAATATTTTATTTACTGGTCGTTTGTGCTGTATGGTTACAGGGGCATCACAACACATTCATTCATAATTGCCTCTGTTTCTTCTCCAAAGAGTCTCTAAATGCATGTCGTGATTCCCTCACTGGTAATTCCCAGCCTACAGGTTGATTGGCTTATGAGAACTTTAGGCATGAAGGTCCCACCCCTTGCAAACTAAGGTCTATATTATAACATCGAAGTTACGGAACATCAAATACAATATGGTCAACACCATATTGTCGAAATTCCATAACTTCGAAAAGAAAAAGAAAAAAATTAAAACTTTAAATTTATACCCTAATGGGTTTAAGCAGGGGGCAAGCCCCTCTGCACCCCCAACACACCCCCGCTACTTAAATATACCAACTCCGAGATCGCACTTAGTGTAGTATGGTGCAGAAAAGGGAAGAGTTCCCTTTCCACACCGTAGCGCAATCTCGGAGTTGGTATGTTTAAGTGGTTTAAGTGGGAGGGTGGGAGGTGCAGGAGGCTTGCCCCCCCGTGTAAACGCTTTAGTTTTTTTTTTTGTTTGTTTTAATAATTTTTTAATCAGTTTCGATGGTTTAATACTTCAAATGCATAAAGATTGAACTTTATGCATCACAGTATTAAACCTTTGAGGTTATAATATAGACCCACAAACTATAAGTGGGTCATTAATCAGAAACATTAATTCTTGCTCAAGTTTTATGCACCTCATTGTTTTGGGTTTCATTATTTTATTATTTTGTTCCTAAAGATAATTAGGAAACAAAAAAGCAAACGTTTTTGGTAATGTTATTGCAAATTACTGAGATTTACTACATTTGGCTTGTATATAGCCATATCAGTGTAATGCTGTATTGTATCTAAATGAATAAAAGCATTATTATTTCTCAGATTTCACAATATGAAGGCTTTTACCTTAGAATATAGATGAGCTATTCATAAAGATGTACAAAATATTTGAATGTATAGAGCAAGCCATAGTAAAGTCTGAGCACAAGAAGTAAATGAAGATTATCTGAACAAAGAAACTTTCTAAAATATACATTTTCAAGTATATTCTGCATTATAAAACAAACAGTATTCAATTGATTGAATAGCCCAGTCAGTATGCCCATACTAAATCAAGCATATGGCAATGGAAAGAAGTCTGAATACCAAAGTTTTCTAGAACAGCCAGGCTTTTGATTGGAATATGCTCCATTATTACAGCAATAAAATATTTTTGTAGGACAGGACAAAAATATGAGGAATATCTCGGATGTTCTGTGAAAGTCTGGAGAGTTGAAACTTTTGATTACTAGCAGTATGATTGATTTTACTGCCAGTTAGTAAATCTCACATCTGTCCAGAATTTTACTGAGTGTGCCTGATTTTCTTTATATTTAATCCTGTGTCTCATAAAAATCTTTGATTTTCTGATATATCACTGAGCATTTCTGTCAGTCAATAATGACAGACATTACAGTTTACAAAATACATATTGACAGTCAAAATCTTTATAGCCCTTTCATTTTTAAAAGTGATTTATACTAACATTTAAAAATTAATCATATTCTGCACTGGTGTTATTTTTGGCTTTACCCAAAACTTTTGACAAAAGGAACTGGTACTGGAACATAAGCTGGCAATATTTAAAAAAAAGAGAGAGAAAAAACAATGTTTTTTCATTCACTTCCCTTATACTGCAGTGAAGTATTAGGCAAGCATGTGAACATAAGTGCCATATGAATGCAGAGTGTCAAGATGGAACCTAGAAGGTGGAAGAACACTAGAGTTGCATTGTACATCTACATTATTTAAGAAAAATAAACAATTTCTTTTTTTTCATGTCCTTTTAAAATAGCAGTAATTCATTTCTGTGCATGAGTATCACAGGATTTACATACAGCTGGATTTTATTAATCACTTGAGCTTCACCCTAGTATTTAAACAATGCCAGTCATGGGTAAATCCTGTGATACTCACACCCATTCATAGATTATTATTGAATTGTTTGGTTACTTTGAAACTAATTTCAGTGTGGAAGTTGGGATAATATGAAACACATAAGTTTTATGTCCTGATCTAGTTGCAATGTGCCTTAATTCTGGAAACCTGTGGCTGAAGATTGAACTGAAAAGTCATACTTAGTATGGAGCAAGGGGTATTTTGGCATCCAGGATGGTATTGCTGTGTTGTATGTAGCTGGAATGGAATTCATGGTAATTTGAAGTACCTACCTTTAGGATCCCATTTAAGGGATCCACCAGGATGACCGATAGTGTCGGGAAAAGGTGCTTACTTGCAGAACGTTGGCATCTTTTTGGATTCATTATTGAAATGTCACCTTTCCAGAGTACCCTCTCATGTTAAAAACACTAAAGAAATATGTGATTATGTATGGGGGGATTCTCTGGCAGGATGATTACTATTGGGTGAGTGTTGACATTAAATCCCTTTATACTTGTATTAGAACTAATTGGGGTCTTGAGGCAGTTTCTAGGATGTTGGGTGAGGGGCCACGCACGTCTTATATAATTAGTTTGTTGGAATTTTGTCTGACACACAGTTATTTTGAGTTTGATAAAAAAAAATTTCTTCAAAAAGAAGGTACAGCGATGGGTGCGTCGTTTGCCCCCTCATATGCTATTTTGTTCATGGCTCATTTTGAGAATTTGTTTTTGTATCCAATGGAATTCTTCCGCAAAAAGGTGGTGAAATATAAAAGGTATATTGATGATCTTTTGTTTTTATGTAAAGGTGATCCTAAAGAGTTTGAGAGATTCATCACTGAGTTGAGAATTAATCCATGTGGGTTGGATTTTACCTTTACTTTGGGTGGAAGAAGATTACAGTTTTTAGATATGGAATTTTATGTGGGCTTGGATGGAAAGGTGCAATATAAGCCTTTTCATAAAGCCACGGCTGTTAATTTTTTACATGCATCAAGCATGCATAGTTCCCATCTTAACTCTCTACCAATAGGGGAGTTTAAGCGTATTGCTAATAATACTTCGGAAAAAAAGTAGGTTAAAATCTGAGTTTGACTGTATTTATGAGAAGCTATGTGCTAGAGGTTATTCCCATGAGTCAGTTAGGGAAGCTAAAATTAAAGTAGAGAAAGAGTTTAAACTTGAAGTTCACAGAGGAGGTTCTTTTGGGAATTTGAAAGTGCAGAAAGAGAAGAAAGATATTTATCCAGCTGATCAGGTAGATGAACAGGATGACACCATATTTTTTGTTAATAGGTATTCAGGTTTCTCACCAATATTAAAAAATTGGTGGATTCCTTGTGGCCTGTTATTAGTAGAGATGACAACTTAAAGGACATATTACCAAAAAAAGTTATATTTTCTTATGGAAGATTTCAAAATTTAAAAGACATGTGTAAGAGTAAAAGGAAGGAGATAATAAATACAGGTGCCTGTGCCTGCGGGAGATGTAAAGTTTGTGAAAAGATTAGGAGGAATATGGATGGCAAGATGATCAATGGCATAAAATATAAAGCCATTGATCGTTTTGACTGTAATTCCTTTGGAGATATTTATGTGATTGGCTGTAACTGTCCATCACCAAAATGGTATTTCGGACAGACCAAACGTAAAGTGAAACTGAGAATTATGGAACACTTTGGTGACATAAGAAATGTTAGATTGGATAGCCCCGTGGCCCATCATTTTCATGAGAAACATGGAGGACTGGCTGAAGGTTTTATTTTTAGTGTTATTGCCAGACCTTATGGGGTGGGGTTAAGCAACATTAATTTTCAACAAAGGTTATTAAGAATGGAATCCAAGTTTATTATTAATTATAATACTCTCTATGCTAATGGTATGAATTTGGAATTATAGATAATGACAAGGTTTTAAGTGGAATTGTGATGTTCTTAAATTGTATTTTTGATAATTATAAGGTAGCACAGATATTAATGAATTGTATTTTGGAAGTATGTAAATGAATGTTAGAATGTAATAGGGTTTGATATGTCTTTTCATGGTGTTTAATTATTATTCAATTACTTAAATCAGTTAACTGATTAATCAAGCATCATTTAGCAGATGCTTAAATAAGACTGCTATTCTTGTGTAAAGTATTCCGTGAGAAGGCGAAGGCCGAGGTACCAGAATCATTAAAGGATCTACTGTTGCAGTCTGAGCTGCGTTCCGTGTTTTTGTGTGTTTTGCCAATACAACATTAGCACATTAGGAGCACAGCAAGCACCCATTGCAACACCTTGCCTTTGTTTAAAAAGGTGGCCTTCAAAAGTAATGAAGTTATTCTCAAGTACAATTTCCATACAGGCTCGAATTGTTAATATTGTATTATGGTCTAATGTACTATTACTATATAGAAAATCATAAAAACCACTCAAGCCCTATTTGATGAGGCATTACTGAAAATAAATCTCAAACATCTATAGTAACAAGAATCAGGTTTTTATCAAACATATCATGTTTGATTTTCCTAAGAAAATCCCATGAATCCCTAATTATTGAGGCCCGTCCATCTAAAATGTACTTGACCTTTTAATCAATAAATTTAGCAATGCTAAAAGTTTTAGATACTTTAGCATCTACTATTGGTCGCATTGGTGGGTCAGAGATAGATTTATGAATCTTTGGGTTCCCGAATATCGTTGGGATCCTAGGATGTTTTGTCTCTAAAAATTCAAAAGTCTCTAAGGTGACTTGTCCATTGAGTACCATTTGTTCAAGGTCCAAATCAATGTTACGATAAGCTATATTCAATTAATTTCATGAAAGTTCTAAATATACATCACTATATAGTAGCTCAAACATTTTACTGTTATAATCATTATAGTCCATGATTACCAGGCCCCCACCCTTGTCAGGTTTCATGATTTTAGTTTCCTTCTGTCTAATATTTTTCAATACAGTTATTTCTCTCTCAGATACATTTTTCATATTAGAGGCATTATTATTGTATAATACCCCTCTAATCTCAGTTTCACATAACCCTTCAAATATTTGTACCAAAGGGTGTGGAGGTGGAAAAAACATACTAGGTCTCCGTAATCTGTCACAATTAATCCCTATATCAGAGTTGGAAAAGTGTAAAACCAAATTCATTTTCCTAGGGAACAATTTTAACTGTAAAATAATGTCCGCTATATTCGTTTTTCTATTTGGTAGAAAATTAAGTCCCTTTGAAAGCAAATTGGCCCATTCAGTACTAACTGGGACTTGGCTAAAGTTGTAAATACTGAAGTCCCCAATTTCATTCACTACAATATTGCAGTTGTTGGAACTGATAGTATCAGAATCATTAGTTATCTACAGTGGGGGCCCCATCTCCCCCTTTTGTGGAATTTCTTGTGAATTGTCCATATATCTCCCATAACCTTGCCTCCCCTGCCTCTGGTTCATTAAGCTCTCTGATCTCCTCAGGGCAGGTTGGTCTAAAGGGAAAAAACACCAAAGGCCAGCATGTATAGTTCCACATTTATTTCGATGTAAAACAAGAAAAGGACATATTAATGCCCCAAAGTTAAGTACTGTTCACTCAGACTAGTTTCGGCAACCGCCTTCTTCAGTGAGAAATAACAAACCATTTCATCAGCAACCCTGTCTTACATTTGTATGTACCCCCAGCCAATAAGAATTGAGGTGTATCCCATACATATACATAAAACATGAGTAGGCTGTCTGGCTGTGCATTGCATATACATAGCCACAGCAATATAAACCATATGTCTTCATCTCTACATGTTAATAATATATAGACATGAGAATGACCAAGTATTAATACAAATAAAAGTGACCACTTATCAAGGTATACAGTATCAGCATAAATGGAATAAAGTCTTAAAGAATACAGTTGAAATGTAACAACCATACAAAATATAAGGAGACAAAATTAAAATTAAAAAAATATTGCATCAAAATTGTGCAGAAATGAAAAATCATAACAATAAAAATATACTTATCCTAACATAAGAATAACCAAGTATTGTTACAAATGAAAGTAACCACTTATCAAGGTATACAGTGTCAACATAAAAGGAATAAAATGTTAAAGAATACAGTTGAAATATAACAACCATATATAAGGAAACCAAAATGCTGCATCAAAAGTGTACAAAAATGAAAAGATCATTAACGATAGAAAATATACTAGTCCTAACTGAATAAGGAGTGGATGTCCTTAAGGAAAAATATGTATGCTATTCATAAATGGTCATTGAGGCCTGGTGGAAATAATGCTCCAAGATGTATAATCCAGTACTTTTCTTTATGACTGAGTATACTTTGCCATCCTTGTTGGTTATGTCTATTACCAGTGATTTTATCAATGATAGTGAACATAAATTTGGCAGTGGGGTGTTTAACAGTATGTTGGTATAAAGCATTGGTCAATTTTTTTATTGCGGATATCACTTCGATGTTCACCAATCCTTATTCTTAATGATCGTGAAGTTTTGACCACATAAAATGAGCTGCATTGACAAGTGGCCAAATATATTACCCAACTGGTTGAACAATTACCAGAGATTCTAACATCATACACCTTGCTAGTGTTTGAACTGGTGAATTGTTTGAGCTTATTCACCTGGGTACATGAAGTGCAGTGTCCACATGAGAAGGTTCCCAAAAGTTCATCCCCTGTTATGGTCAGCTGTTTGTACTTAGCCCCTCCACTTTCCTTCTCTTTATAATGAGAGAATAATGTTCCCAGTGTTTTACCTCTCCTGTATGAAAATGAGCATTGATTTCCCAGGATCCCCCGAAGTTAATCATTGGCTAGCAAGATGTTCCAGTTGTTGTTTATAACACTCCTAACTATTTGATGATTCTTGCCAAGAGTGGTGATGAACCTAATATTGTCCTCCTTAGGATTCTTAGTGTGATCCTTGTATTCTAGCAAGGTTTGCCTTTCCTGTTTATCAGTCCAAACCCTGGCGGATTCAATGTCAAATATAGAACATCCCCTATCCAAAAATCTGTTCTTCAAATCTGCTTTGGCATTTTCATAATCAACATTTGAGGAATTGATCCTTCTAATCCTCAAATATTGGGATTTGGGGATATTGCGGATGGTGTGGCGTGGATGCATGCTAGAAGCATGAAGTAATGAGTTAAACTGTGGATATTTACGATGAATCTTGGTATTGAGTGTATGGTCACTATTCCGATATACTGTGACATCCAGGAAATCTATTTGGTCCATGTGAGATGTAATTGAAAACTCAATACCCCATATATTATTGTTTAAATATTCCACAAATTCCATAAGGTAAGCGGCATCTGCACGCCACACCATCCAGCAATCATCTAAATATCTTCGCCAAATGTCCATTTCTACTAAATAGATGTTGTGTAAGGGATTATATATGAGGCACTCTTCGAGATAGGCCATAAAAAGGTCTGCATAAATCGGGGTAAAGGAAGCCCCCATGGCCGTACCTCGCAGTTGCCAGTAACAGTCCCCTTGAAAATAGAATACATTTTTATTCAGGACATGTTCGGACATACAGATCAGCAACGTATTGAAACCTGGTGGATATAATTCGGCCTTGTTTAACCAATATTCTAAAGCCTGTAGCCCTGCCCAGTGTGGTATGCTAGTATACAAAGACTTTACGTCCAATGTGCACATCAACCATTCCAGCTCAAGCTGTGTATCTTCAATGATTTTTAAAAATTGGGTTGTATCCTGTATTCTTGCCCTAACCTGTGACAGAAGAGGTTTAAGATATTGTGTTAGGAATACAGATAATGGTTCTGTAAGTGAACCATGGCCAGATACAATGGGCCTACCTGGAGGGTGCGTAATGGATTTGTGTATCTTAGGAAGTAAATATAGAATTTGCTTGGATGGATCCTTGACCTGAAGATGTTGAACAGTTTTCTTAGTAATAATGCCCTCCTCCAAGGCTGCCTCTAAAAATGAATCAATTTCCTGTTTAAATTTGTTAGTGGGATCAATACTCATATGCATATAGCATTGAGAGTCGGATAATTGTCTAAGACCCTCCTGGACATAATAATCCATGCTTAGAATAACCACAGCTCCTCCCTTATCAGCTTGGAGTATTGCAATGTTGTGATTAGATCTAAGTTCGGAGAGTGCCTCTTTCTCTACAGAGGTGATGTTATCCGATATGATATTACCTTCCAAATGAGGAAAATGTAAATCTTTGAGTACAGCCTGTTGAAACATGGCCACATTCTTATTCATAGGTGGTTGGAAAGTAGATTTATGAAAAATGAAATCAGAAGATCTTTGAGTGGTGGAGGTGTCCTGTTCTGAAAAAAATATCTTAAGGTTAAGTCTATGGCAGTAATCCATCAAATCCAATGAAATTTGATATTGATCAGAAAAAAAACTCAATCCTTTATTCAGAATTTCATGTTGGTCATCAGTAAGTACATAATCAGATAAGTTAAGAACATTGTCAAAGTGTGTTCTCATTGTTTCAGTGAAGATTGTATCAGTCCTGTCATTGAGTCTGTTCCTATTTCTATTGACATGTTTCCTCCCCCCTCTGGGTTTCCTACCACCCCTAAAGGGAAATGAGTGTTTATTTTCTTCTTAAGAGGTGAATTGGCTGTTGTTCCACCTTCACTGTCGGTATATGATGACTCCTCCCCTGATGTGCTGGTGTGGAATTGGTCCCTATGTTTTAGTATGGACCTGGGTCTCTTTCTGGTCCTACCTCTGGTCATTAAATCCATGCAAACAGTTAAGGATTTCTTACAGGTACAGCCTCCCAAGATTTATCAGACACTGGCCCACAAAGAATTGGTCCTTTCCAGTGTCAGACAGACCACAAAGGGGCAGATACAGATGCCCAAGAGGCAGACCCCAGCCCCAAGGTTCATACAGGTCTAAACAATGGGGTGCTTCTACCTCTAAAAGTGGAGAAGAAAAATCACAGCCTTACAGGAAACAGTCCCAATGACTCCCCCCTGCCTGCGCCAAGCACTTATCTTCTGGCAGCACCTTTAGGGGGAAAACTAGCACTTTTTTCTCAAAATTGGCACATCATAACCCAATACAAATGGGTCTTAGAGATAGTGTCACAGGGCTACAAGTTTCACTTTCATACCCTGCCAAGGGCAAATGGTTGGCCAGACCTACTAAAAAACAGTGGGCAGAGGCACAAAAACAAGTCTCATCCCTCATGGACATGAGGGCCATTCAACAAGAGCAGGGACAAGGATTTTATTCAAGACTATTCCTGGTACCCAGAAAGGACAAAGCCTGGAGACCAATACTGGACCTATCTATTCTAAATACATATCTGGATATTCCAAACTTCAAAATGTTGACCTTACAGCAGCTTCTTCGGCTTGGCTTGTGACTTTAGACCTAAAAGAGGCATACCTGCATGTCCCAATCAGACAATCTTGCCGAAAATACCTCAGATTCAAAGTTGACTCAATGCACTACCAATTCTCTGCACTGCCCTTTGGCTTATCTAATGCACCCAGGGTCTTCACAAAATGCCTGGCACCAGTAATTGCATTCTGCAGACAAAGAGGAATACAAATATATCCTTACTTGGATGACTGCCTCATACAAGCAGAAAACAAATTCTACTACAGCATCTGGCGTTTGTAAAGAGATTACTACCATGCCTAGGGTATACAGCCAATGAACAAAAATCAAAACTAATACCCTCTCAAGAGATGATAATCCTGGATGCAAGCTTAAATACAACTGCCCAGATGGCTTATCTCACGCGAGACAAAGAAAGGCAACTGACTACCTATTTCAAACTTTTGGCAACAAAGGCCCAGTTATCTGCAAGAAAAATTCTGCAGGCTTTGGGCTTCATGGCATCCTGCATTCTATTAATTCCATATGCAAGACTGCATATGAGGAAACTTCAATGGTACCTAAAAAGTATTTGGACTCAGCATTGCCACAGCCTGGAAACAATAATTACACTCATTCCCTGCCTGCAACAGGAGTTTCGATGGTGGGCGAAGGCCTGTCACTAGAACAAGGGACAGCCTTTCACCTTACCCCCAGCCAGGCAGACATTGACAACGGATGCATCAGATTATGCCTGGGGGGCACACATGGCAGGAAGATGTATTCAAGGCACATGGTCCGCCAACCAAATGCATCTACATATCAATCAAAAAGAGATGCTAGCTGTTCAGAATGCTCTGGCAGCCCTCAAGGACCTACTTCATCCAGGACAACTACTGATAAAGACAGACAATACCATGGTCATGTGGTATATAAACAAGCAGGGAGGCACTCATTCTTACCCCCTCTGCAGACTAGCCATGACTTTGTGGGACACAGCATTGACTTACCAAGTACATCTGCAGGCACAGTTACTGTCAGGAAAGACAAATACTCTGGCAGACGAACTAAACAGAAACCTCATGGATCCCCACAAGTGGAAATTGGACCCACAAATCTTCAACGTGATAACAAGGAAATGGGGATGCCCAGACATAGACCTATTTGCCTCTCCTCACAACTGCCAGCTAAAGAGATTCTGCACAAGGACTTATCACAGACAAGCATGGAAAGTGGATGCCCTGTCTTTCAGCTGGAAACACTTAACAGTATATGCCTTTCCTCCACTGCCTCTCCTCCCCAAGGTACTCCTAAAGGTCAGACAAGAGAAGCCAAAAATGATACTGATTGCCCCAGACTGGCCCCGCCAGTATTGGTATCCAATCCTAAGGAACTTGTCTCAATGCCCAGCCTGGACCTTACCTCAAATACCTCACCTACTGTCACAACAAAACAATCAGATCCTGCACAGCCAACTCAAGACGTTAAATCTGGCATGGCAGATAATGTAGTCATACAAAACACACCTATCACTAAAGCAGTGATGGATATCATTTTGGAGGCCAGGAGACCTAGTACTAGAAAATCATATGCTGAAAAATGGAAGAGATTCTCTACCTGGAACCAGTCACAAGGAATTGACACAGCAGTACCAAATATTCCTCAGATTTTGCAATAATTAACTGAGATGCTGGACAAAGGCCTATCATTTTCATCAACTAAATTTCATGCTTTACCATTTCGGCTCATTACAATACAGAGCCACCAATCTTTTCTCATCCTTTGTTAAGGCAATACCTCAGAGGGGCCAAAAATTTAAGGCCTCCAAGGAGATCACCAATACCTGTATGGGACCTCAACTATGTTTTGGAAAAACTCACTCTGCCCCCTTTTGAGCCAGCCGCTACAGCTGACATAAAGTTTTTATCTTGGAAAACAGCTCTGCTGCTGGCAATAATCTCTGCAAGAGCTACAGGCATTCATGGCTGTGGAACCTTTTATCATTTTTTATCCAGACAGGTTTCTCTGAGAACAAACCCGACTTTTATGCCTAAAGTAGTGTCCAGTGTGTCCCTTAACCAAACTATTCATCTGCCTACTTTTTATCCAAACCCACAGAATAAGGGGGAGAGAATTCTGCATTCTTTGGGCATACACAGACAGCTACGCTTCTACTTGAACAGAACTGAAGCTTTCAGAAAACCTGAGCAGCTACTAGTGGCATATGCTGCAGGATCACAAGAAAAGGCCATCTCAAAGCAGACCATATCAAAGTGGGTAGGCCACTGCATTAATTTCTGCTATTCACAACATGGCAAGCCAGTGCCTGAGGGCATTAGGCCACATTCTACCAGAGCAGCAGCCACTTCAGCAGCCTTCTTCAGGGGAGTACCAACCAAAGACATTTTAGAGGCTGCTACCTGGAGTTCAGTGCACACCTTTACTAAGCATGATCACTTACCACTCTACTCTAAATCCAGGGCAGACATTGCCACTGCAGTTCTGCAGGGCCTCATAACCGGTCCTAATGCTATTTAGCTCCAGCCTCCCAACCTTAGCTTTGGGATTCAACCCAAGTGTAATGACTGCAACAGTGAAACATGAACAACATAGTACAGTTGTGTACACTTACCATAAATGTAGATGTTTGAGTGTATTCACTGTTGCAGTCCAGGTTACCCTCCCACCATCCCCCATCTCTTTTTGCTGGAACTTAGCTGCACTTCTCTAACCTATACAACCTATGTGGTGTATTTGCTTGTAGATGAAGGTATTATATATTTTGGTGCATGCATATTTTATTGGCATATTTTTAGCCTTCCCTTTTTGGGGGCACCTGACATCTGGGGCAAGAAAAACTGAAGAAAATGCCGTTGGCTGCATCTTTTATACCCCTGGTGCACTGACATCAGGGAAGAGGCGACAGCAACTGACGCTGGACCTAGACTTTGGAATTCAGGCCGACTGAGGGTAGCCTGCCAGCAGGATAACCCAAGTGTAATGACTGCAACAGTGAATACACTCGAACATCTACATTTATGGTAAGTGTACACAACTGTACTTTACGTAAAGAGCAACACTCACCAGTGTCGTCTTGGCAGCCAGTCCTTTGGCACAGGGGTTAAAGAAGAGAAAACGCACTGCTGCGTGCTTACACTACTTCCTTGATTAAACTTGCCAATGTTGCGATCATTCATTCATACATAGGGCGGCGCAGTGGTGCAGTGGTTAATGCTGTCGCCTCACAGCAAGAGGTTCTCTGGTTCGATTCTTGGCTGGGGTGCCTTCTGTGTGGAGTTTGCATGTTCTCCCTGCATTCGCATGGGTTTCCTCCGGGCACTCCGGTTTCCTCCCACATTCTAAAGACATGCTTCTGGAGCATTTCTCCCCGGGCCTCTGCTGAAAACAGGATCTGTGGAACCTAGTCGGACATTCCCGGTCAACAAATGTTAAATAAAAAAATAAATAAATTCATTAATCTATCCACTTTAGTGGAAAGATCAGCAACTGTCTGCATAAGTGTAGTTACAGACCTGAGTACAGTTTGTAAGTCCGAGCCATCAGTACCAGCCGAATGTTCACCTTCATTCATGTTGAACAAACTAAAAAGAGTTCACTAAAAAACTAGTAATCCCAAGGCAAACACTCCACCAGGCAGCAATGACACCAATGTAGTCTAGTCAATCCTTTATTTAGCGCTTTCGTCAGGTAAAATGACGTCTTCAGAATACAGCCTGTTTAAAAAACCAAAGTTTAAATAATACCCCTTGACCAGTCACTACAATGTGCATTACACCATTTCCCCATTTTAGTGTCATTAATATTAATGCATACAAGATTGTATTAAAATATACATATAAACCTAACAAAAGATTTTAGATTGTTAAAACATTAATACAGATACTAATGCATATTAATATCCCAACTATAAAATTTATAAATTCATGGTAAGGGAATGCCCTTTACAAACATATTAACAGTCACCCTCAGCATGGGTTTAGATTTTTTGTTGTAGAACAGGTTGATTTGGAGCCACGGGGGGACCTGTAGAAGATTTTTTGGAATTTTTGGAATTGAAGTGGCAAATAAAACTAAATGCTTACCAGGCCCCAGGGTTAAATGACAAGATTTCCTTGTGCCCTTTGTTAAGACTTAAATCTATGTTCATGTTATGAATTATACATGAATTTATAAATTTTATAGTTGGGATATTAATATGCATTAGTATCTGTATTAATGTTTTAACATATTAATATCCTGATGTAATGCACATTGTAGTGATTGGTCAAGAGGTATTTTAACTTTTGTTTTTTAAATAGGCTGTATTCTGAAGAAGTCATTTTACCTGACGAAAGCGCTAAATAAAAGATTGACTGGACTACATTGGTGTCATTGCTGCCTGGTGGAGTGTTTGCCTTGGGATTACTAGTTTTTAGTGAACTTTTTTTAGTTTGTTCAACATGAATGAAGGTGAACATTCGGCTGGTACTGATGGCTTGGACTTACAAACTGTACTCAGGTCTGTAACTACACTTATGCAGACAGTTGCTGATCCTTCCACTAAAGTGGATAGATTAATTAATGATCACAACATTGACAAGTTGAATCAAGGAAGTAGTGTTAGCACGCAGCAGTGTGTTTTCTCTTCCTTAACCCCTGGCCAAAGGACTGGCTGCCAAGACAATGCTGGTGAGGGTTGCTCTTCACGTAACGGACTTTCAACATTTCCGGTTTCTTTAAGTTTGGGTGAGGCGTGGAATGACGCTAATACAATCCTTTCAGTGGAAGAATGGTTGAAAACGGAGTTTGGGCTTGACCAAGCGAGGAACAGTAACACTAACCAGGGTACATTAGACCAACAGCTCTTTACCTTCAAAGATTTTCTTTCCAAATACAAGAGGCTCCAACTTGATAATGAATACCTCTTGGAGTGTATCAAATGACAACAAATACCGAAGGGGCTACGGCTTTGGAAATACCTGACTGGGTTAGCGAAGGATTCTCCTTTGCATAAAGAACTTTTGTGGTTCTTTAATCGACAAGGCTGTGAGTTATTACAAATACTTAAATCTGATAACAATAGAAAAATGGCTCTACTGTTGAGAGACATTAATGCACCGGACACTAGTATAAAACATGATTTATTGTTTGACTTAAAGAAACTTGAGTTTCAAGCTGTATTTAATCAGATTAATATTGAATTAGCTGAATTAAAAAACAGAAAACAAAAGAAGTTGTGGAGAGATAAGGTTGACTATGAGGGGGACAAGGCATACCCTGACCCACCGAGGGGGCAACAAAGCCCAACAAGGGAACATAGGAATGAGTCATTAGAAAGGTATGATACAGAAGTATTTGAGCAAAACAATAATAATGCTGGATTCCCTTTAGACCAACCTGCCCTGAGGAGATCGGCGAGATTAATGAACCAGAGGCAGGGAAGGCAAGGTTATGGGAGATATATGGACAATTCACAAGAAATTCCATGGAGGGGGAGATGGGGCCCCCACCAGAGATAACTAATGATTGTGATACTATCAATTCCAACAACTGCAATATTGTATTGAATGAAATTGGGGACTTCAGTATTTACAACTTTAGCCAAGTCCCAGTAAGTACTGAATGGGCCAATTTGCTTTCAAAGGGACTTAATTTTGTACCAGAAAGAAAAGCTAATACAGTGGACATTATTTTACAGTTAAAATTGTTCACTAGGAAAATGAATTTGGCTTTACACTTTTCCAACTCTGATATAGGGATTAATTGTGACAGATTACGGAGACCTAGTACGTTTTTTCCACCTCCACACACTTTGGTACAAATATTTGAAGGGTTATGTGAAACTGAGATTAGAGGGGTATTATACAATAATAATACCTCTAATATGAAAAATGTATCTGAGAAAGAAATAACTGTATTGGAAAATATTATTGGACAGAAGGAAATTAAAATCATGAAACCTGGCAAGGGTGGGGGCCTGGTAATCATGGACTACAATGATTATAACAGTAAAATGTTTGAGCTACAATATAGTGATGTATATTTAGAAGTTTCATGAAATTAATTGAATATAGCTTATCGTAACACAGATTTGGACCTTGAACAAATGGTACTCAGTGGACAAAGTCACCTTAGAGACTTTTGAATTTTTAGAGACAAAACATCCTAGGATCCCAATGATATTTCGGGATCCCAAAGATTCATAAATCTATCTCTGACCCACTAGTGCGACCAATAGTAGATGCTAAAGTATCTAAAACTTTTAGCATTGCTAAATTTATTGCTGAAAAGGTCAAGCAGATTTTAGATGGATGGGTCTCAATAATTAGGGATTCATGGGATTTTCTTAGGAAAATCAAACATGATATGTTTGATAAAAAACTGATTCTTATTACTATAGATGTTTGTGATTTATTTTCAGTAATACCTCATCAAATAGGGCTTAAGTGGTTTTATGATTTTCTATGTAGTAATAGTACATTAGACCATAATACAATATTAACAATTTGAGCCTGTATGGAAATTGTACTTGAGAATAATTTCATTACTTTTGAAGGGCACCTTTTTTAAACAAAGGCAAGATGTTGCAATGGGTGCTTGCTGTGCTCCAGTGTTTGCTAATATTGTATAGGCACAATGGGAAGATTTGTATGTGTTTAATTCTGGATTCAGGACTTCATGGGTACTGTATGGGATGATATTGTCCTGTTCTGGAAGGGGAGTGAATATGACCTGAACAGGTTTTCCACTTTCATTAATGAAACAACTACTTTCTTAAGATTTACCATGAATAAAGATCTTGATTTAGTCAATTACTTGGATGTTACCATCATGAAAGATTATGAAAGAGAATGTTTCACTTCCCAACTGTATAGAAAACCAACTTATTCAAATTCTTTATTACACTTCATGAGCTGGCACCCATTGCACCAAAAGAAGGCACTGGTAAAAGGCCAATATGTAAGATTAGCCAGGATGGTGTCTGAACCTGATTATTTTAAAACTGAACATGACATTATGAAGGATATGTTAGAGAAGAGAGGGTACCCTGAGATGTTCATAAATGACATAGTGATTGAGGTTAAAAATAAAAGGACAAGTGGGCACTTTTTCCCCCTCTTAGCTAAAGGGAATTCTGATAGAATAGGTGATGAGGGAATCAGGACACACAGTTTTGGGCGTGCATTAACACTGACTTTTACATCCAATTTTTATGATATTAAGAACATTATCAACAAATATTGGAGACTATTTCATATGGACATTGATGTTAAAGAAAAAATAGGGGACAAACCTGTTGTGGTCTATAAGAAAGATACCTCATTAAAATGACTATTAGAAAGGAAAAACAAGAATTTTGGGCAGCTAGGTGGGAGTTTTAGGTGTGGAAGATGCCCACAATGCCCTTATATGATGGAGTCTGTGAGCATTAAGATCAAGAATTTTGGAAGTATAAAAACAGGGAAAAAGTATTATTGTTATAGTAAAGGGGTGGTATATGTGGTGCTATGTGACTCGTGAGAGTTACTATATGGGAAAAACAAAGAATGCACTTAGATTAAGAATTTACCAACACCTTTATGATATTAAACAAAAAAATGCCCTTTACAAACATATTAACAGTCACCCTCAGCATGGGTTTAGATTTTTTGTTGTAGAACAGGTTGATTTGGGGCCACAGGGGACCAGTAGAAGATGTTTTGGAATTGAAGTGGCAAATAAAACTAAATGCTTACCAGGTCCCAGGGTTAATTGACAAGATTTCCTTGTGCCCTTTGTTAAGACTTAAATCTATGTTCATGTTATGAATTATACATGAATTTATAAATTTTATAGTTGGGATATTAATATGCTTTAGTATCTGTATTAATGTTTTAACAATCTAAAATCTTTTGTTTGGTTTTATATGTATATTTTAATACAATCTTGTATGCATTAATATTAATGACACTAAAATGGGGAAATGATGTAATGCACATTGTAGTGATTGGTCAAGGGGTATTATTTAAACTTTGTTTTTTTAAACAGGCTGTATTCTGAAGAAGTCATTTTACCTGATGAAAGCGCTAAATAAAAGATTGACTGGACTACACTGGTGTCATTGCTGCCTGGTGGAGTGTTAACTACAGATAAGATATTTGTTGCAAATGATTTAATATCCAAGATATAGGAAGTTAAGATCAGTTCATGTCCACTATCCGACCACAACGCTATCTTCTTTAAAGTACGCATAACACCTAGGGACTTGATTTTCTGGCAGAGACTACCTGCAAATATTACTATAATTAATATAATATTAACTGCAAGTGTATGCATATTTTTAGGATTGGTTGAATAAGTTTGTAGTTTTATTCTCTTTAGATTTATTGCTACTTTGTGATTTAAAATTTCTGTGTACATCAGGTTCAGTTGTTTTATTTCAGAAATTCTAGCAACATCTTTCACGTCTAAGTTCTTTTTTAATATATCAATTTTTGATTGCATTCTTATTAACTCCTTGTCCCATTCTTTCCTTTTATTTAGATACCAACTTTTAGTTTTGCCATATAAATATGATTTTAATGTATCCCAGATTATAATTCTAGAAGTCTCATTATTATCATTGATATCAAGAAAGGATTTTATTTCTTTTAACAGACATTATCTAAAATTCTTTAGTTTAGTAATATTTGCAGGTAGAGGCCTTTAGAACACATCATGAAACAGTGAATAGCAACAATTCAAATAATTCTGACAACACTCTAAAGGACGAATTATTGAAAGACAATATAAATAAAATTTAGCAAAGGAACAAAACACTGGACTATTTAAATCAATATCATTAAAGGAACTTAAGGAATGAAAACAAAACATTAAAAACAATAAGACCCCAGGTCTTGACGGACCAATAGGAGAAATATATAACATACTTCCAGATGAGACTAAGAATTTTAATTGATGCTTTTGAAGAATTCAGAAAGAATGACGGCACTTTCCCTTCATGGAAGTATGCTATGATTTCACCCATCTTAAAGTATGACATTGACCCTAATTAGTGTCTTCTTATTGTCCTATTTCTCTTTTGAATGTGGACTACAAGATTTTTACATCAATTCTGGCAGATAGATTAAATCACTTTTTTTCCAAAAATAACAACAGATGATCAAACAGGGTTTATCTCACACAGAAAGTCCAAGATAATGTTATTAGACTTCTAACCTTAATAGACTATGCAAACAAAAAAAAGGAATTAACAAGCATTAGCTTGGATCTGGATAAAGCTTTTGATTCTATAAGTTGGCCATATTTATTTGAAGTATTAGAAATGTACAATTTTTCCTCATATTTTATAAAACTGTTACGCAGATTATATGTCACTTCAATATCTTATATTAAAATTGGAGCTTTTTTATCAGGACCACTTAAAATATTGAAAGACACCAAGCAAAGGTGTTCTATATTACCCTTATTATTTGATACATCAGTAGGACCCTTAGCTAATTATATAAGAACTAATGGCAAGACAAGTAGCTTTTATATTATTGTAAAGTATAGTTCCAAAATTCAGCTTTTTGCTGATGATATTTCATTGACAATTGGGGACATAGACTCTTCAACTGAACACATTATAAAATCTCTACATAATTTTGAAAATATTTCAGGTCTAAATTTTAGTCGTAACAAAACTGAAACTATTTTGCTGAACAAAAAAATAAACCCTATCCTGGAAAAATATAGTAATTTTAACTGGGAGAATACTAAATATTTACGGATATATATAAAAACAAATTGGAAAGATACTATACAAATAAATTTCACAGTGTTAATGAACACTGTCAAAGACCACTTAAACAAATGGAAAAAAATGTTCTTTGCCATGGAAGAAAGGTTAACCTTAGTTACAATGATTATATTACCTAAAATTTTGTATATCTTCCAAACTATAATAGCTTCCCCTTCCAAAAAATTAATGAAACAACTTAAATATTTATTAGTTACATTCCTATGGTTTCCAAAAAAACAAAAACAAGAATTAGTCATGCATGGCATTACAGAAATTGGGAAGAGGGCAGAATAGCTTTTCCACACTTAGAACCATATGCAGAATCAACCATTCTTAACATCATAAGTCAATGGCTAAATTATAAGTACACATCTAATTGGAAAAACTTAGATAAATCAATATTAGTTGATAATAGTGGGGAAGCAATAAATAATGATATGTTTTCTGAAGCAGAAAAAAGTTTATCTGGTCATAAAAAACTTTTGTTAAAATACAAGCAAAAAAGAAAACTTCTCTCCCTTTATTAACTACATAGCATAGCAAAGAACTTTAAACAAATAATGAACAAAGATTACAAGATGAAAGACCTTTTATTTTTAGTGTTTCCTATAGCATTTACAAATAAATGTTTGGACTCTTACAACATGAAAAAAACAGGAGAAATGAAAGGAAATGGATTAGTATTCTGGCATCAATTTCTTGACTCCAATTATATACAGGAGGCCACTTCCCTCATAGCAAGATATAACATAAACCAAAACAATTGGCTAAACATACAAATATTCAGAGAGTATATAGTAAATTAATTCAAAATAAGTCAAATAGTGAAATCCACATCTAGACCCAAAATTCTATCACTTTTTTGCGAAATTAATACATTATGCAATAATGATGGGTTTTCAGTGTCAAGATTGTATAGGACACTAGAAATAGATATACAAACCCCAGATGAATCTCTATGACATTACACAGAAAAGGTTAATAAATTCAGATTTTCGGAAAAGGAGAAAAACAATAATACTTAAATCAGTTAGTAATACTACATCATCTTCCTTTTGGAAAATCTACACATGGAAGTTCATTCACAAAAGTTTCTTTGCTCCTCATAAAGTGGCACTGATGTTGGAAAATGAAATATCTGAATGCTGGAAATGTGAAGAAGCAGTATGTGCAGATTGGGCACATATGTTTATAGAATGTAAAACTGTAATCCCTTTCTGGCTGGAGTTTAAATCTTTCATAAAAGCTTTGTGGTCGGATAAATGTGAAGTGACTGACTCACTGTTATTATTTAATGCTCCAGTACCAATGTACATTCCAGGTACACAGGGTTCCTATCACAAAGTCGAACGTTAAGAACATCAAATACCGGAAGATCGAACTTGGTAGTTCGAAAGTTGAGAATGTCTAAGCTGCGGAAACCGGTTGGCCATTTCTGCAGCTTCAACATTTTCGGACTGAGTCAAAGTAAGTGTATGAACGAGTAGTGATGAACTTTAGGGTTAGGGCGCGGGTCAGGTAAGTGTGCAATATTGATGGACTTTAGGGTTAGGGCGCGGGTCAGGTAAGTCTGCAGTAGTGACGGACTTTAGGGTTAGGGCTGGGTTAAGGATAGTGCATAGATAGTGGTGTATGTTAGGTTTAGTGTAGGTTTTGAAGGTGTTTGGTGTGATTGTGTTATGTGTGTGTTTTTCGGAAAAGCAAATTTTTTCCCTGGGAAAATATTCACTGTTTTGAAGTTTTGATGTTATCCGAATTCGATCTTCCAAGTTCGAACTTATGGTGTTCAACATTTTAGAAGTTCGATTTAGTGATATAGACCTGGTACACAAGTGCACCTCCTCTGGTCCCTCCTTGCAATAGCAAGAAAATACATTACCTCAAATTGGAAGAGTAAAACAATTCTATCATTTGTAGAATTTATATCATTGGCCAAAATGGTATGCGGTAGAGAATTGTTGACTATAAAGTCAAGAACCTCAAGAATGACACATAAACAACTGGCTTGGTTAAAACTTAAAAAGATTGTTAGATACAATGTGAATGTATTGACAAAAGCATATCTGTTATGGATACTTTATATAGTTAGGTTATTCTCATTGTTTAATAGTTTTGTTACACATATATTTATTAAAATCAATAAAAATTATGTGGAAAAAATAATTAATTCATATTAAAGAACTTGAAATCAGACTTCCACTAGACAGTTGTACCCTAAAAAAGAACTGAATACCCTCCCAAAATTTTTTCACATTCTCACAATTAAAATATATGTTGCAATCCATCTTTTAAACTTTATTACATCTCCAATACATAGGTTCTTTAATATTATAAAATTTGTTAAGTTTTTCCTGTGTTATGCAGATTCTATGTAAATATTTCCAAGTAAAAACCTTTCAAAGGTACAGGGTGTTGTTATAGTCACTAACTTTAAAATAAAATCCTTACTATTTCTACTGTTTAAATCATTCATTTTATATTGCATTAAGTAAATTAGGTATTTACTATCTACTACTGTATATCCTTACTTTAATATCATTAGCTAATTTATAAATAAAATTATTCCAAGATTTTTCAAATATTTTCTCCTCAATATTTTTACTTTCTTTTCTTCAACATTTGATCTTGCTCTTATATTACAATTCTACCTATAGACAATATACTGGTACTAGTCAAGTAGTTTGTCCAAAATTATTGCTCCCTTCAAAAATATAACAGTGATTAGAATGCCCACACTTCTTGGTATCTCATAATAAATCATCAAATAAATCATCCAAAAATTTCTCCATCCTATTCTTGTTCAACTCAAAATTGTTTTTCGTATTTGGTCATATTTATACACAAAACAAAGTTACTCACCCATGTTTTCTAACATCTCATCCTGAAATGAAATGATGCACCAATTCCTTTTAATAATCTTCACATCTCCAATATTGGGTTGAAATAAAAAAAAATAGCTTTATTTAAGCTTTATTAAAATCCTTGTTCTCACCTTCACATAACAGTATTGTTAACATTACTGTTAGTGAGATTTTTGGAGGAATTATTAAATATACCCCTCCCCAGTAAGATAGGAAATCTAGTGAGTCTCCCCAGGATAACTTCTCTTCTTAAATTAGAAACCATTTTGTCCAGGTACCCTTTGATTTTAAACATATCAGACAACTTATCACATTCTTTTTCACGCACAGAATCATCAGATACCATCCCGGTCAGCCAAACAAATTGCCCTTTAACTAGGCTGATTTAACTGCTAAATCTCTAAATGGAGGTAGGAATTGGAAAAAGTGGGCTTCCTATGTATGTTAGGTACAAATCCTTTATTGATATGCCTCAAAACATCTACATCCAAAAAATTAATCACCTCTAGAATAGTGAAAAGTAAATCACAGATAATGGAAGCAAGTCTGTATTCTTACAGTATATTGAAAAGTACATTTCAAAAATAAGAATATATTATTAATGTAAGTAAAGCATTAATCTAAGACATCTAAATTGTCATTCCAACAAATAAATATATCATCCAGAAACCTTAAATAGAGTTTCTAAGTATAGGCAAACTTGAATTGAAAAATATATTTACATTCCCAGGTTAACATAATTGTCAGCAGTACTCCCATTGCACTGCATGGAAGTGCTGGAGAGGGTGACTTGATAAATAAATTCATACAGTAGTAGAAATCAAGCTATGAAATGAGCAGCTTGGATTCAGAGCAGGATGAAGGACAACTTATACAATGTTCATAGTGTGACTGATAGTTAAGAAGAAGCTAGAGATGAGTAAAGACTCCAACTGAACATTCCTAAACTTGGAGAAAGCATATGACATGGCCCCAATAAAGCTGATTTTGGTAGTTCTGTGATGGTTCAAAGTTCCAGAAATATTATTAAAATTAGTACAGATTGTGTACAAGTGACCTGACAATGTTTTAACTCATAGAGGGGTTCCCAATGGGAATAAGTGTGCATCAATGTTCAGCTCTAAGCCTACTGCTGTTCAGACAGGTGATGGACTACATTTGCTGAAAGGTCAGGGGACAGATCAACAAAGCTGCTAAATGCAGATAATTTGACATTACAATAATAATCTGTACAATAAACTCAGCAAATGATAGTTAAATGGAATACTAAACTGAAGGCACTTGAGATGACACTGCATACAGAAAAGACCTTTCTCATGGCAGTAAATGGAAGAAATCAGAAGAAGCTGAAGGGAAAAAGTGGAATAGGTTAACAACTTGAAGGATCTGGGAAGGGTGATTGAGGAGAAGGAAAGTGTAAATGAGGAAATCAAACTATAATCAGAGGCTCTGCAGCCAACTGGTAAAGAGTATCAAGAGTAGTGTGACACCAAATAATGCCAAAGAAGCTGAAAAGTAAAGGTGTACAAAATGGTGGGGTGATCAGTACTACTTTATGGTATAGATACCTGGGCACTAAAGGCAGAGCAGTTGAGGAAGACAAAATTTAGAGAAATGAAGTTCCTGAGATGGGTGGTAGAATGCACACTGTGAGACCAAAAAAGAAATGAGGATATCAAAGAAGAAGCCAAAGTAGCTCTAGTTGCTAAGAAAGTCAAAGAAAGCAGATTGCAGTGCTTCAGATGCATGCGAGAAATCTGAAGGTAATCAAGTGAAGAAGAATTGGAAGAGACAGGAAGATGGCAAAAGGAACTGAGGCCATCCAGCAAGGAGATGGATTACATGAGCAAAGTCCTACAACAGTCAGGCATGACTGTCAAAGAAGGTACTAGAGTAGCTGGCAACAACAGTCAGAGAGGGCATTGTGATGTAGCTCGTATAAAACCACAATATTTACAGAGTTTGGGTTTCTGTCATAGAAGCGAAGGCCACCAAGATCAATTTGAATGACTAAAAGAACACTTTTGATAAGTATGTGAGTATACCATGTTTTCCTTATTTGTAACTTCACCACTAAAGTGGATGCCCATTATATGATAAAGGCTGGTAAAAGGTTAGGGTACACAGAGCAGGCATTACCAAAAGAAAATAAGACATTATCTTTCTGTATAGACATATATTCAGGGTACTCTGAATTTCTTCACCCTCTTAATTTTATGTGTGATATCAAACCACAGTTCAGATGGAACATGACAGCTGATTTGCCATGTGTAGACAACATGCCATAGTAATAGTGATTACCTGTTCTAAGTAAAAAAAAATACATAACTACAAGCACAGATATTGTATTTTTACCAAACAGCACAAAAAAACTTAAACCAATTGAATCTACTTTAGTAAGGCCCAAGTACTTATAAAGATGTGAAAACATAACATAAGAAAACTTGATTTAGTGATTCCTTTCTGCTAAAATAAAATAAACTAATTTAGTGAAAGGAAATGAGATGGAAAGCAAAGAACTCAGTGAAACATTTCATCTGAAGGCCTTTCTGAAGTATTAAAATGACATACCTTTTCAGCTAATGGTAGTTACTGCCATTATTATCTCATTTCATTTCCTTATAGTTCCTGCCATGTTTTCCTATATGCACTGAAGCATTCTTAAATCTGGGAAACTACGTAAGCACAACCGTATCAGTAAATTAGACTCACTTGGCTTATTGCCTTATAAAACCCAGGACATGCAATGTGTTTGTGTTTTATATCCTTTTCATTAAGAACAGGGTTTTATAATTATAGTGTTGTTCTTAACTGCTGAGTCAAGCATATCATCATACTTTTTTCTGTATTCTAAGTAATTGCAGTTTAATGGCATGTCCTTTGACATAGTCAGTATTCAAGACTGTAATTTTTAATTGGTTGGAGTGAATCATGTGAATAAGTTCTGAGTTATGTTATAAAAAAGTTTTGGATTAGACAACCTGTCTGAAAGAAAGACATTTGACAGAAACAATGTTTATTGAAATCAAAATCATTGGCAATATTTGTATAAGTTCAGCTTTGTCTAATGTTACACTGAATGCAACAATAGTTTGACTGCATTTCTGTAACATTTGCAGGAGTTAGTTTCTTTAAGCGTTATTGAAGAGGTATGGGTTGAGGTTAGATTTAAGTTTTAAGGTTAGATAGTAAGGTTTAGTGTCAAGTTTAGTTTTAAGTATCAAGTTTCAGTATCAGTTAACATTTAGTTAGGTTTAGGTTTACATTTACGCATAAGTTTAGAATTAAGGTTAGGAAAAGAGTAGATGGTTGTAGTTTTAGAATTGTGTTTGTTGTAATTGTGCACTTTCAACATCTTTTTTTACAAATTGGTTTTCAGTATTGCTGTTTTTTGTTTACATGGTTTCAAAGTAATTGCATTTGGTAAATACTTTTCTATGAATTAACATGGATCCATACTAAATTTAGTCTCCTTCTCAGTTAACTTTTTTAACCTGTTATCCAGATATTCTGTACTTTCTACAGGTATTTTGCAGAATAAGCAACATTGTTACAATATAAGTGGAAGACAAAGATATTTCAACAAGAAAACAAAATGCTAATTGTAGATCTAAATGTGACTATGGTGTCAGTTTTGTGGATAATTTTCTGGGCATATGCCAAATGCTGCACAACTTACAGGTAGGGCCATTTAAGAGACGTACTACCAACACATAACATGTGGACAGTGGATAACATCAGTGACTACTTAGTTTAGGTCTCAACGTCATTATGCATTGTTGATATGATTTTTGGGGTATACACCAGTACCTGTATGTCTTTCAAAATATCTGTGTAGCTACATTACCATTTACCAGTTCAGCTAATGTACTGAACATCTCAATATTTGCTGAAAACAAATGAAAACCGGATGCTTGTTCAGAATCTGTCGCTGATTACACTGTATGAAGCCAGTTGCTTAAAAGTTGAAAAATAAACCTACAATATGAAAGTGTATGAGCTGTGATCAGGAAGTAACTGGTAACTGTGAAAACAGGAAAGGTCTAGCCATGAAATTCTGTAGAACAAAAACCAAAGAAGTATTGTTATTTAATTGCTGTCTGTTGGAACTACTTCTGAGATAATTATATCTCAGTGGAGTGAGTACTGAGGGATAGTTATACTGAATCCTGATTTTCTGAATGTTGACCTTCCGAATATTAAAAAAACATTTCATTATTAGTTAGCCTCATAAGACCCAGTAGCATAGGCTGCTCCTATCGGGAACCTGCTAGAAGCACAGGTCTGATGATTATGTGATTTATTCAAAGGCACACATTTTGTTAGTAGAGCAAGTAGAGAGTGAGAGATTCATTCCTTCATAAGTCGAAAAAAGTTCTTTACTCCCTCTTATTTTTAATTCTCAGAGATGTGATGTCCAGACTGCATCTTCTTCTTCTTCTTTCGGCTTTTTCCCGGTTAGGGGTCGCCACAGCGGATCACCTGTCCTCTCATGATTGGCAGTGGAGTTTTACAGTGTTGAGTTGCCAGCCCGGCGCCCAACCTTCCACAGAAGGCACACACACGCACTCACACCTAGGGCCAATTTAGAGTGTCCCATCCACCTGCAGCATGTCTTTGGGATGTGGGAAGATACCGGAGCACCCGGTGGAAACCCACGAGACCACAGGGAGGACATGCAGACTCCATATAGAAGGCACCCCAGCCGAGGATCGAAATGGAGAACCTCTTGCTGTGAGGAGACAATGCTAACCACTGCACCACCGTGGCCGCCCTGATGTCCAGACTGCATAATAGCTGCAAATTATGAAAGTGCATAAACTGTGATCAGCATTTAAATGGTGCCACTGATGGGGAACTGGTGAATGGGGTGAGGCATGGGAGACTGACACATGAAATGGGAGCAAGCAAAACAGAGATATATGCACAAAGTGTAAATAAAAATAAATTTGAATGAGTAGAAACTGGTTGTAAATTAGTTTCCCAGGAGTTTTTTTGAATTGTGTATTCCAAAAGTTAAGTAACAAAATGTTTAACCCGACTAAAGATAAATACATTTTCTTTTAGTATTATTTAACCACGATAAAAAACAAAAACAGATGTTATATGCACTACCTCCTTATAAAGCAACTTCCTTTTTACTCTCCCTTTTCTCCAAAGTAATTAGAGTTTATTGAAGCTTAGCTAATGTGTTTTTGTGTTTCTGGATGGAGTGCATCTGGACACCAGAAGGGAAGTTCTCTCTCTCTCTTGATTTGAGCCCATCATCTGTATAACCTAAGTTATTGATTTCACAAAGGGTTATAACTGTTATGGGATAGATCTGTGATTTCTATAACATCTTCTAGACTGTTTCATTATTGTGCATCAGTGACCTGTGAGCCTGACACAGCTGAATGAAGATTTATATTATTTAAACTGGTAATTCTTTCTTAAGGCATTACGGATCATTACCTATGAAAAAATATGCGTAATCGCATATTCGTAGTTTGCTTCCTCAAGCATTCTGTAAGATGATATTTTAACTGGCATTTTTACAGCCTACTGAGAATGCATTGTTCCAAAACAGAGTAACCAGTAACTGTTACTTTATGCATAGCCAGCCTTAGGCATAGGCCAACTAGGCAACCACCTAGGGCGCCACTGTAGCAGGGGCACTTTTCCAGTATTTTTTTGTTTATTCTTTTTAGTAAAGAAATGGTTTCTTTAAAATATGATGAATGAATGCAGAAAAAACTAAAAAGTAAGACAAACCATGAGAAAAACAAAAAAAAGTAATCTGGATGGTGTAGGTAGACCAGAACTGGACACCAGGTGGTGTTGGTGGGGGGGCACTGTGGAGCCCTTTTGCCGAGGACACCAGTCGACCAAAGGCCAGTCCTGGCTTTATGTAAGAAAAGGCCACAGTTTTTGCTACTTTTACAGTGAAGCACTTATATTTGTCCTACATATGTATATCGCTTATCCGTGTTCTTTCCTTCCTGCTCTCTTGCTGCAGTGCTGAGAGTCAGAACTGTGACTGGAATTACTTAGGACTTACTGGATGTGATGATAGTTATTTATTTGGATTAGGATCACCAGGAAGATATGATGGACACCCTTTTTTATTAGAAGAGACAGAGAATTAGACAAATTCAAATGGGTTGGTGATACAACACACACAGGATATTATTACATGTATAGTAAACAAGGAGTCTTCTGTTGGTGAGAGTTTTATAGCAAGCTTGATTTTTTTACAAGTGATAGCTTGGGGGGAGTTGGATGGAGCAGATGTTGGACTGTCGTCCTATACTAGGGTTAGATATTGCTGTCTGTGTAATCCCTCTACTGGAAACCAGTGACCTAGTAAGAATAGCTAAAGCAAATAAAGGAAGGGTGTAATTATGGCTGTTGTCTAGTGTCCAGTATGTTGTAAAGCACATGGTTAATGCCGACAGTGTTACACTCCATGCTTCCTAGTAGGAAATGTGACCACACACCACATGAAGGATGGCCTGTTCAGTTATTTATTTATTTTTTATTTGAATTTGTTTACTGGGGATAAGGATTGTTTACTTGGGGTAGGGCACTGATGCCAGTGGATCTTTTTCAGGCACAGATAGTGGTCGCTTCAAACCAAGTACAATGAAAAACCCTTTGTGTTCTTAATAAAGGACAACTAAAAACTCTATGTCACATTAGGGTGGGAGACCAAGATGAAGGAATGCATGTGGCCTTGCTAAAAAAAAGGGCAATTGATGAGTTAAGACAAGAGGAAAAATGTAGGTATTGACAGAACACATTGTTGAAAACTTGATCTTCTAATCCATTGGTTCTGAATAGCTGCATATGTATGAGGCACTCAGTTTATCTTGCTTGAAGTTAAATTCTGAAAGTCTACATTTAGTTTGTCCCGTCATATTTTAGATTAAACCAAATTTGGCTTTTACAGGTGTAGTAAAGTTCTTACAAGATATTATGTACACATCACAGGGAAGAGAAATTAATAATTTGGTTACCAGCATAAAAGGTTGAACCTGGCATCTGTATATCCACATGAGTTGCTTGAATTACATGAAGCTTTGGACAGTGAAGATATTTTTATTTTATTTATGTTTTAATTTATTGTATATATTGACCAGGGTACAGTATTGATCCACATGGACCTTAGGCTCAGCCTAGGAGCACTTGTCAGGCTAGGTGATTTTCTTACAGTAACATATTAGACAAATGGAAGCTGAGAGAGAATCAAACCTTGGACTAAAGGAAGCAGCTCATTAAAACCTTCAGACTTACTTCCCAGCGATAACTGTCAGACAGTCCTCTGTGTTAAGCACCTCATCTGGAAAATGTGTAATGAACCATATGTGTGCCAAGGTGCATATGTTCATTTACACCTTGGCTTGGACCAACACCGTTTCTTGCTACTTCAGTTCTTTGGCCTACTACCTGTTGATTGTCAATCCCTGTCTTGGCCAATATGCTGATTTTTTTTTCTATATCACCAGATCAAGGGTCATCCAAGAGGGGAAATTGTTCAGGCAGCCATAAGGTGTGATTTGAAAATTTTCTATTTTATGCCCTACTCAAATGTGCTTGAGTGAACAAATTATCCAAAGGCAGCCATGCAGTGCCTCCACTTCCATGACAACATTCCCAACAATCAACCTTGCCATCTGCCATAAGGCACAACATATGCCGTTCCAGGCTATACCCCTGCCAGCATAACTCAGTTTTTTGTTTTGCATTAGTTGTCATGGATAAAAGACTGTTCAAAATTGTACTTTCAGAGTTTAGGCTGCTAGCAGCTTGAGAGAAGTGCACACAAATTGAATTGGAGCTGTCCAGATTTATGTTCTACCAAAGCAAGCATTTACATTTGATGTAACTTTTCTTGTAAATATAGAGAGGACAGGATGCTAGCCATTGAAAGACAGACAGACACATGCACATATCTCCGACAACACTGTTTATGCTTATTTTCTGGAATGATCAGCTTTTCAAAGAAATTGTATTTTTCACTTTTGTGTTTTATAAACTGAAGGTTTTGTGGCTGGGGGGAAAACTGATTGTAGTTTGCATTTTTTCTTCTATAGCCACTCTGATAGAGATTTTGCTGTGGCTACTAATCTGCTCTATTTTTTGAATGCTTGCCACCCATATATTTCCTTTTTTAGGTGGTGTTCCAAAGACCAAATTACCACCGTAACAGCTACAAGCAAATGCAATCTGAGGTTCATGCTGCTCAATGCTAGAAGTCTAAATCTCAAAATGCACTCACTTGAAGCACTCCTTAAAATGGAGAACATCCACATTTGTGCTTTAACAGAGACCTGGTTCAAGGCAGCAGAAAGCACCCCTGCACTACCAGGCTATAACTCATTTCACACCTTTCGGCCCCAGAGCTTGGACCGAAGCACCAAAGGTGGTGGTGTTTCTATATTCATAAAGGATGCGCACACCTCCAGACTGGTAGCCCATCATAATGCATCAGAGATTCTTTAGGTGCAATTAACATTGGGTAAGATAGCGATTCAGGTAGTAGCCTGTTACAGGTCCCCAACCATGTCCCCAACCATGTCACAAGACTCACACTCCACATTTCTAAGCACCCTGGAGAATATCAGGGTCCAACCTAACACTCTCATACTGGGCGACTTCAACTACCCCTCCATTAACTGGGAAAACTACTCATGTACCAATACACTTGCCCAACGTTTCCTGGAATTTATTAATTCCAATGCCCTGGACCAGCTCATTCTTACCCACACTAGAAGTAGCAACATCCTTGACCTGGTCATTACTAACATGGGTGACCATTGCTCTACACCAATAGTCAACTCCTCCCTGGTTAGATACGACCACAAACTAATCACCTTGGAAATTCACATCCCTCCCACCCCGACCCCCGCAAAGGTAACCAACATGAAAAATTTCCCCAAAGCTAACTTTGGCCTTCTAAGAACAGAGGTGGCTAACTTCATGACACCCATGCAAATGGAGAATAGTTGCATGACCGCCAAATCATACACCAATGCACTGTACGATCACATACACAAATGCATGAATCTCGCCATACCCAATAGAACCAAGATGCTCTCCTCCAAAAAGAGGAAGCCAATCTGGTAGTCCCCTGCCATAAACAAACTCTACAACAGAAGGAGGAAACTGATGCAGAACAAGGTGAAGTTCCAAGACTGGAAAAACTCCCTTATCAGCTTCAACAAAAAGGTTGAGATCCCTCATCAAATCCTCTAAAGCTAGCTATGAAAACAGAATTGCAGCAGATAGTAAAGACAACCACAAGGCCTTCTATAGTTATGTAAAGAACCTCCATGGCAATACCCAGATTTGCTCTAAGCTACTGCCCAATGGTATCACCTATACTGAGCCAACACAATACCAGTAGATTGCTAGGTTCCCAGGATTACTGCTGCACAGGTTAAAACTGCACTGTCCAAGGCCAATAATACAGCTTCTATGGGACCTGACAATATCCCTGGTTGTGTTCTACAAGAACTAGAGAGTGAACTGGCACCTCACCTGTGTACCCTGTTCAGTCACAGCCTCACCTCAGGCTTTGTCCTTACCAAATGGTGCACTGCTATAGTCATCCCTCTCCACAAAGGAGGAGTGACTAAAGACCCTGGGAACTATCGCCCCATTAGCCTGACAAGTCTGATATGCAAAGCTGTGGAACGCATCATCATGAACCTAATAAACAAGGATATAAAGAATCTCCAAACTCTGGATCCCACACAGTTTGGTTTTGTGAAGGGTAGATCTTGCCTTCTCAACTTGGTTGACTTCTTTGAGTCAGTCACCAGTGCTGTGGATGAAGGCAAGGTGGTTCATACAGCCTACCTTGATCTGGCTAAGGCCTTTGATACCATTCCCCACTCAGGAATCATAGAAAAACGTTGACTGACAAAATTCACAGATGATTGCAAGTTGGGAGCCATTATTAACTTCCCAAATGATGTTGACATCCTACAGAACGGCCTCACTGAGACCCAGCGACTGGTGTCAGAACCATGGCCTTAAGCTCAATGTCAAAAAATGTTGTCATCCCCTTTGGGAAAAACCCATTTCCCATGAGCTATCACATTGATGGTAGTCCACTAAACACAGAAGGTGCTATAAGAGATCTGGGAACACAGGTTGACAGCAACCTCTGTCTTGACGACTACACTGCCACAGTGGTCAGAAAGTCCTTCTGTGTGGCACATCTCATTTGGCATGTACCTCACTAGACACCTGCAACAAATGGAGAGTCCACAAGAGTACCTCACAAAGAGGATCCCATGCCTTAAACACTTGTCCTATATGGACAGCCTCAAAAAACTCCAACTATTCTTTATCTCATATCGCCTACTTAGAGGCGATCTCTGCTTGACTTATAAAGCCATGTCTGACACAGCTCTGTTAGAAATGCTGCATCTAAAGAAATCCCAGTACCTCTGCACCACATGCTCCAGAGACCTCAACCTCATTACCACAATCAACAGAATGTGCTGGAGGGACAGGTTCATAACCCAGAGACTGCCCATGCTATGGAACAGACTTCCCATACATGTCAAACAGAGCACCTCACTGGCCGTCTTCAAGAGAAATCTTGATGAGTGGATGGGAAATAGAAAATTCACCCCACAGATCACTCCAGTGGCTCTACTCGACAGGGGCACTGGAAACTAAGGTCAGGTGGCACGTTGCCAGGGTAATCCTATGGGCTAGACTTGTAAAGGCTGCAGGGCCATTAGCCTAGTACACACCTATGAACCTATGATATACAATGTGGTATGGTCAAAACATGTTTATGCTTTTTTAAATTGATGAGGTCTTATTTATTCTGTGTGGTACTGATGTTTCTGTAGCCTTTCATGCTTTGCATGCATTATTTTAGTGCAAAGTACTAATTGTGAAATAACCATTCTTACTCAATTTTATATTTTTCCAAAATGTATTTCAAATTATGTGGATGCTGTTTCATTAATAAGATTGCTATATTATCATTAACTGATTAATCTGATGTCAATTTTCATTTTATCCAGAAATGATGTGTCCAGATCTAATTTTCGGATCTGACTCTGCCACTACTAAAGCTTGTAGGAACCAAAAAGCTCTCAAATCTCTCCCTTACTCATAATGCACCAACCCTAAGTTACCTCAGATCTCGTTTGCCACTTTTCATGAAGTATGTGGTTGCTGTAGCTCTTGAGTCTCATCGCTTATTTTTCAGATAAGTTAAACTTCTTACTTACATCATATTTTTCTTCCTTTATTGTTCCCTTACCCTCTTAAAGTTACTGTATAAGTTATCTTAGTTCATTCAGAATGTTCCTATTTTTCTTACTCGCTAGAATAATCTACTGTACCATTGTTGGTATTCATTTTTCTCTTGCTACTAGTGTTAATAACCTTTATTACTATCGGTGGTAATTGCTATTCCTCCCTTTTTTACTCTTTTTCTGCAAAATAAAAAGTAAAACTTATCTATATAAAGTTCCCTTCTTCCATTTCTCTTAATTGTTATGATGGTGGAAAAAGGGCCTTCAGGTTTCACAAAATGTGTGGACATAAAATGCCTATGTCAGACATTCATAGTCTCTGTGTCTACAGTTTGGGTCCACTTCATCTTCAAGAAGGTTTTATTTGTAGTAATTTTAATCAACGCACTTTAGAGGAGAGAAAGAAATTCATATTAAAAGGTTTGCTACATTCTTCATTCTGAGGGGCTATTGTAGGGGCTCAACCCCCCAAGAAAAAAATCCAAGAAGTCAAAATCTCCTACTCCATCTACTTTCTTGGCTCCATTCTCCAAGGCTTCCAGGAAGAAATCAAAATTGAATTTGAGATCTCTTGCCTCTTCCCTCTCGGATCTTAAGAGAAAGAGATTGTTGGATCCGATACCCTCGGATCTGAAAAGAAAGAGATTGTCAGATCCAGTACCCTGGGATCCCACTAAGAAACTCTCAGATCCTATGACTCAGGGTAGTAGGCCTTTACCCAGGACCCGGTATTCTCCATCAGTAGATCCTGCTCCTTCTAGGCTGCCTTCTCCTTTCTTAGAGAGGTGTCATACAAAAATATCCTTCACTGGCATCATCTGTATTATCTAGAGGTTCAATTGAAGAAGATCTGGATCAGATAATGAGGACATTTCTCTCAGCACAGTTCCAGATTGGTGTGTTACGAGCACTTACCAGCTCAGATTAGACAAGCCATCCATTGTCCACTCCACTGTCACAGACTCCTTCTCTGATTCCCTTGGTTGTTTCAGAGACCCAGGATCTGGGTCTTCCAGGTCTGTCAGCCTCAGGTCCAGATCCAAGGATTACCTTATCATTGGATTCCAATTTTTATTTATTTATTTTACATTTGTTAACCGGGAAAGTCCAACTTGGAACAAAGCCAATTTTCAGTGGAGGCCCAGGGAGAAACACTCTAGACGCATGTCTTTGTAAAGTGGGAGGAAACCAGAGCACCCGAAGGAAACCCAGAAAAATGCAGGGAGGACATACAGATTCCACACAGAAGGAACCCCATCTGAGAATCAAACCAGAGAACCTCTTGCTGTGAGAAGACAACGCTACCGCTGCACCACTGCGCCATCTGTTCTGCTGACTCTGAGCACTTCAGCACCGATTTTTTTCAGAACTGGAATACTATCAGCGCCAAAGCCTCCATGTTGGATCCAAGGCATTGGAGTCTGCTCCAAAAGTTTCAGAGGCATCTCTGCACCTTGGGACTTCAGTACTGGCTAGCTTGACTCTGACTTCCTCTATGAGGATGCTGCTTTTGGGGCAGGAGGAGGTAACGGTCCAAAAGCCTGCCTTTTTGGCTCCAGGATCTCCTATCTGTCCAGAGTGGTTGGCCTTTGAGGTTGTGAAGAAGGTTTCTCTGTGTTGACAGGACTGATGGATCCTAACCCCTCAGATTTACAATCTACCCAGATGCCTCTGTACTGAGAGCCTCACCATTTGATCCCACAGGAACAGTCAGCCCTAGACTTCCAGACTACCCAGCAGGATTCCCTAGGATGAGGAAGTGTAAGAAGAGGCACTTGGATTCTCCAGAAGAGTCAGTCACCAAGGATACAGACTTCAGTGAAAGTGAAGTGTCCCCCCAATCACATCCAGAAGACATCTCATTTGGAGACATACTGGAGATCCTGAAATGGAGAGGAGGTTGGACCCCCAGCACCCCTTTACCTGAAGCGTCCATATTTCCGGAGGCTTTTGGAGCTAGCACATCTACCTCCTAGGTTATTCCCGCTGATAACCTAATTGATTTGGTTGCATGGCAGGCATGGAAGGAACCTGACACTGTTGAACCGATACCCAGGAGACCAGACAAAATTCTAGCATCACCTTTGGGGAAGGAATATTGGGCTAAAGTGGTGCCCATGGATGCCATGATCATGGTGCTAGCCATGAAAAAGAAACTTGCTAAACAAAGTTCCACTGTTCATCCCCCGAACAGGGATTCTAGGGTGATGGACAGGTTTGGGAAGTGTGTCTGTGCTTCAATGACTTTTGCCCTTAAATTGTTGAATTCTTTGGCACATTTTACTAGGTTGCAAAGGGATTTGATTAAGGAACTTTCAAATTCCCTTTCAGGGGCCATTCCTGAAGAGGTCCAGTCCTCTGTGGCTTCTCAGTTGGCTACCCTGCAATCTATTTAGAATTCATCCATGAGTGTAATTTTGCATGCAGATGAAGGCATCCCGGCATGTCACGGGCAGTTGGTTCAGGCATTTCCTTTAGGAGGCATGCCTGGATGTGCTATGATTTTGTGGAACCCTTCAAGTCGTTGTTCATCAGTGCTCCATTTGTTGGCACTTCTTTCTTTGGACACACAATGAGGGACACTCTATCTAAGTTTGAGAAGAATGGAAAGACCCTTTCTGCAGTGGGCATACATTTTTCGACCCCTCAAAGATCCTTTTCAAGAAATCAATGAGGCGGGCAGCAGATGTGGTTTAGGAACTCCCAGGATCCTTTCCAGGACAAGTACAGAGAGAGTTCCCCTAGGGGCAGAGGGGGGAACTCTAACAGTCAATGCTGCCCCCATGGCAGAGGAGGCTCCCAACATCAGTGGTCCAGAGATTCTTCTCTGACAGACCCTTCCAGCTCTCCTGAAAGGAGGCCCAATTGCTCACTTCTGGAGTCAACTTTGAGACAACTGTCTCTGCACCCGAGAGCCTGGTTAGACATAACAAAAGATATTTGGGTGCAGATAATTATATTCAGAAGTTACAGAATACCCCTTTTTCCCTTCCACCTTAAAACCCAAAGGAAATCCCCAAAGTTTCAACCAGTCAGAGTGAAGAAGCAGTAATTCAATTCAAAAGATGCTAGAGAAAAGAGTCATTCAAGATATCCCACCAGACCAGATGGAATCCAGAACTTACTCAATGTTCTTTTTAGTGCCAATGAAAACAGGGGACTGGCTACCATTTTTGGATCTCAGCAACTTGAACAATTCAGTTTGATACACAAAGTTTTGGATGGTCACAGTTCACTCCTTTCTCCCTGCTCTGGGTAAGAATGACAGGATGTGCTCTATAGACCTTCAGGACGTAAACTACCACATAAAGATAAACAGACAATCTAGAAGGGTTTTACACTACCAGCTGGGAGCCAGTCAGTTGGTTCACAGCTCTGTCCGTTTGTCTAACCACAGCCCCCAGGGTGTTTACCAAATGTATGGCAATAGTAGCAACTGTCTTTAGACTACATGGATTCCAGATGTTTTTGTATCTAGATGACTGGCTCCTTACCACCATGACTAGGTATCTGTTGATAAGGACAAGGAATCAGGTTCTCCAAACTTGCACCTAGCTGGAGATAACCATTTATTGCAACTAAAAACTTGGACTTTATAGAATATCAGATTACAGGTTAGAAAAATACTCTGCAGTACCAAGATTTTAACCCAGTTGGTCCTTCAAGCTTTGGGATCAATGGCAGTGGCGATAACCTTAGTACCTTTAGCCAGATGTTATTTGAAGATTCTCTAATGGATGCTAGTAACACAAGGGTTGATACTTTACTAACCCATGTTAACTCTGGTATGAGTCACTCAAGCATACAAGAGAAATCTCAGGTGATGGATTCAATAAGATCAGGTTCTATAAGGCCGTCCATTCATTTCCCCTCAGCCCAAAGCCATAGCGACCATGGATGGTTTCCACTTGGGGTGGGGGGCATTTTCTGGGCAAGCCAGTCCAAGTCACTTGGTCCCTCAAAGAGGCCAACTTGCACATAAATGTCCTAGAGATGAGAGCAGTGCTTTTGCATTTCAGGCCTTACAAAATGTTCTGCCTTCATGGATGATTGCAGTTCAAATGGACAATATATCAGTAGTCTGGTACATCAGTAAATAGAAGGGACCAGGTCATACCCCTTGTTTCAAGAAGTACTTGGTGTACGGAAATGGGCGATCTCATCCAACTGCTTTCTCATAGCAATGTACATTCCAGAGAAGTCCAACATGATAGCAGACAAACCTAGCAGGTCCATTCTTCTACCTCACAAGTCATCTTTCATCAAGAATGTGATGGAAATGATTTTTCATCAATGGGGCCAGCCTTGTTCTTATCTCTCTGCTTTTCCACTAAATAAATGCAACACCTACTTTGCCCTAATCCTCCTACAGTGAGAATCACCCAGGGATGCTGTAATTCACAATTGACCCCCCCCCAGTTCTGTTTTATGCCTACCCACCAATCCCATTAATTCCAAAATTTCTCCACAAAGCTGCCATGTTGAAGAACAAAGTCATCCTTATTGCACCTTACTGGCCTTGACAGATTTGGTTTTCCTTCCTTTAGCCTCACTTATTTCACCAACCTTAGATTCTGGATCCAACTCCAGATCTCTCATCTCACCTAACGAGAATGAACCATCCTGACACCACAGACCTCAGGCTGCCTGGTTTCTCCAATTTTGTTAATGGCCAGACAACAGATGCTCTCCTCCCACATCTTTTATATATTATTATCTTCCCATAAACTTTCAACATGATAACTCTATGCAAGTAAATGGAACACATTTGTTTACTGGGGATGACAAAATTAAGCAGATCCTTTTTTAAACCCGATACATAGCTTTCTTAACGAAGAGGCTAATTCCTCAACCATTAAAGTTTCACATCGGATTAGATTGGAATCGTATCCTCTCATAAATTGTACAGAGCTCGCTTGCGAGGCACTCACCTTTTGAGAGTTCTGTTTAGAGACTCTACTCACCAGTGGGATCTCAGTCTGGTACTGCAGGAACTTCTACATTTTCCCTTTGAATAAACACCTACATGTGACCTTGAGTATCTTACTTGGAAAACTGTTTTTTCTGGTAGCCATTACCTCTGCCAGATGAGTATCAGAGATTCAAGCCTTGTCTTCAAAACCTTCCATACTTGATCTCTCACAAGGATAAAGTGGCATAATCAACTCTCCAGCTGACACAAACATCCTTCAAAAAGGTCTCACAGAGACAGATAACTGGTGCCAGTGCCATGGTTTAAAGCTAAATGCCAAAAAATGTATAGTCATACCCTTTGGCAAAAACAATGTGCCCACAAATTACCACATAGGCAGAAACCCATTAAGTACAGAGAAAGTTATTAGGGACCTGGGGACCCAAGTTGATAGCAATCTCTCCTTTGAAAACCACATTGCCAAAGTGGTTAGAAAGACCTTCTACATAGCCCACCTCATCACGAAGGGTTTCACATCTAGATCAAGAGAGGTAATCGTGCCCCTTTATTCATCCCTCATCAGGCCCATCAAAGAATTCAATGCCCCTTTTGGGATGTACCTTACCCGACACCTGCAGCAATTAGAAAGACCCCAAAAGTATCTCACCAAGAGGATCAAGGGTCTCAAACAGATGCCATATGCTGCTCGGTTAAAAAAACTCCAGCTCTACTCAGTTGCATACCGCCTACTTCGAGGCGATCTATGCCTGACATACAAAGCTATGTCAAATCCAGAATTAATGGGCATGCTCCACCTCAGTAAATCTAAATCCCTTAGAGCCACACGCTCGAGGGACTTGAACCTCAGCACAGAAATAAATAGAACTTGCTGGAGGGACAGGTTCATAACCCAGAGGCTCCCTTCGCTCTGGAATAGAATTCCAGTTCATGTGAGGCAGAGCACCTCACTGAATCTCTTCAAGAAGAATTTCGATAGGTGGATGGGGGATCGTAGGTTTGTCCCAGGGATTACTCCTGTGTCACTATTAGACAGAGGCACAGTAAACTAAACCTTAAAAAGGGCACAGTATACTCAAATCAAGGGGTGGTGTAAGCCATACAGAATCGGGCTAGGCTTATAATTGCCCCAGGGCAGATAGCCTAGTATGAACCTATGAACCTCCACAGGTGGTCTCAGAATCTAATATCATTGTTAATTTGTCAGTATTCTTTCCTAATTTTTTTGCAAACAAGGGCAAATACATGTTGCATTTATGGATATTTACAAACAATTGCATTTTTACCTACATAGAACAAAAGAAATCAGAAAATTGGACCAAATGTTGGTTTCATTTGCAGAACTGAGATTAGGTAAACCAGGTGCAGAATGACTGTAGATAGGCGGCTAACTGCTTGTATTGCATTTATCTTTAATAAATTGCACATTACCTTATCATAACTGGTACGGTCTTTAGTCTCTGAGTGTAGAGCATCGTATGGTTCAACTGTGTTCAGGAATATCCTTCCTTAGAGTCCACCCAGAATTATAAGTAGTTGGGGATTCTTTCCCATCAGTTGAGGATGGAATGAAAATTGACATCAGATGAAGTTATGCACTTACCATAATGTTCCATCTGTGTTGTCTATTTTCATTCTTTCTCAGCTTCCCACCCTGCAACTCCTGTCCATTATGTCTACAAACCTCTAGATGATTGAGCTATTATAAGGGCATCACAGTCCTTTTGATTGAGCTCCTGACATAGTTTTCTCTTTAGGACACATACACTTTTATGAATTATTTATTTACATATATTGATACATACTTCTTCTAGTAAAAATCATCAAACAAAATCAGAGATAACTTAGAGTTGGTGCATTATGGGTAAGAGAGAGGCTCAAGAGCTTTTTTGTTCCCACAAGCTTTAGTAATGGCTGAGTCTCATCAGTTGTGGAAGAATGAACATGGCCAACACAGATGGAACGTTATGGTAAGTACATAACTTCTTTTATTTGTTAAATTTAATTTCAGTGGCTTTTAAAGCAAATGGATAATTTTCAGATTAATTTTGTTTTAGTTTTAAATGCAAGTTCATAGAGTTTTGGCACATTTCCTTTATATTCATTTTAAGCTTAAATGTGCCCATCTCCCACTGAAGATCACAGAAAGCGGGCTTTCAAGGGAAAAATGAAGTGTGGAAGGAGTTAATGTGAATACATGATAAAGTCTTGATGGAAGGCATGGTAGTTAAAGTGAGGAGATTGAGGAAAGATGAGTGTGAGACTTTGATGGTTTAATGAAAGATCTAGAGGGAAATTAAGAAGGAGATGGGATCATTGGTAAGGAGACTTGGAGAGTGGATGTGCTGCTCAAGGTTACTACAAATGCATTTTTGAGCTGGTGATTAAACTGTGCTGTTTGACTCTGTAATATACAGCCCTTGTTTGTCATGCTACTAGGATCACTGCTTAATGTTTTATTATGACTGCCTTTTAGTACTTTCAAACTGCCACATTATGTCGCTCGTGTTTTTATCCTTTAATTTAAAAAATAAAATGAATGTCATGCAGTTTTGGTAACTGTCAGTCACTGTACAATGCTGTTAAAAATGAATGATTTGATGTTGTCCCTTTCATTCCTCCTCATGGTTGGGTCACCGATCTGACCCTCAGATCCAACTCGGCCACATTCTTACAGATTAGGATCCAAGTCTTGAGCTCCTCCCTCTTCCTATAATGATCTGTCCTCTGCCTAACCTCCTCAGATCTCATTTGCTGTCAGAAGTGACAGACGTGGTTATTCTGGAGTCTCGAGCATTCAGCTAGTTAGTGGGAGTCTCTCAGTAATCTTCATACCTTTTGATAGACAAGTCATATTTGACTCTTTTCCCATCTTTCCTCCCCTTCCTTAGCTATGCAAGGTTAGTTCTGCTGTGGGCCTTGGCCTGTGCCTTTTTTTCTCTGCTGTTTGTTGTACTTCTGTTAGTGAAAAAAAAAAAAAACTCAAGTTAACTAAAGGGAGTTTACATATTTAGTTAAATGTTAGTTTCCTTCTTTGACTGAGTGTGGTTGTTTTTTTGCGGTAGCTTTATTGTTGTTTCTGGTGGGCATGTGTTGTGGTTTCTCTATGTCTGACAGACCTGCTGGGTTTAAACGGTGCTTAGAATGTGGGCACAAAATACCCCATTCTGATGATCATAGCAGGTGCATATATTGTCTAGGCAAGAAAAAATGAATTCTTAAGGGACTTTTCCCGGTTTCTTCTGATGTCTCTCCAGGGGTCCAACCCCCCTTCAGGAGCGTGGTTGGGTCTGTTGACCCAAAGAAACATCCTCACAAGTCCTCAAGGGCTTCATTGGAGCCACCTTCAAATTATCAAAACCTTCAGATCCTATAGGGTCAGATCAAAGTCCAGTCTTGGCTCTGGTAGATCTGAAACACTCCTCTGATCCAACCAGTATTATTTATGTAACTAGTTGTCATGGAGCCTCCACTTCCACTTTGGATCCTAAAGCAGATCTGACAATGAGAAGTCAAACTCCGGAGTTGGGCGTGAGGGCTGCATCTACCTTTGGACTATTGCAGACAGCCATTAGACACTCTAGGCCACCATCAGTAGCCTCCTCCTGGTCTTCTAGGAGGTTTTCAGAGGTCGATATGGACAGTATGATAAGGAAGAACCTCGAGACTCAGATCCAGATAGGAGTTTTGTCTGCTCCCTTCCCTCTGGCATCTGTGAGCATTTCCATTCCAGTGCAGTCTCCTTCTCTGATCCATCATTTGGTATCAGAGTCCCAGGATCGTAGTTACCCAAGAGAGCTTGGGTTGGATCCAAGGAGCTGTCCTTTCCTTCTTCTACTCTGACTGCCGCCTTGACTTCCTCTGTTATTGAATCACAGCAGGTCTCTGATCCAGGGTGTCCCCAATGGATCTGGAGGGGTGTTCAGCTCTGACTTTGTCAGCGCCATCTCTTCCCCTTGACAGTTCGGGTCCAGTTCTGCCTGGAAACCACAGATCTGGAATCCCTGCCTTCTCTTCTTTGTTTGCTTTGGCTCCGGTGGAGCTAGGGAGGGATTCTCAGGGTCTGTCAGCATTCCAAGTTGCAGAAAGGTCTTTCCCCAGTCATAAGTATCTGGTTTCTCTGAGCTATGAACCTTCCTGTTGACCCTCTTTGGATCAGAGAATTGAGCCTGTCATGCCTGCCCAGGGTCAGCCTCTCCAGACAAGGCTTCAAACTCTTCTCCTAGAGGGAATCCCTTCTTCTTCCAAGACCTCCCCTAGACATCCCACAGAGGAGAATCCTTGCAAGAAGACTTGCAAGAGGAGGCACATTGACTCCCCCTGGAGTCCCTTGCCAAGGACCTGGACTTTGATGAGGGGAAAGGATCCCCACCATTACCACCGTAGGACATCTCCTTTGGAGATATCTTAGAGATCCTGAGGCAGAGAGGTTGTTAGCCCAACGTCCTTCCTCAGAAGAGTCCATGTTTTTGGAGGCTGTCAGGATGGGCCTGTGTACATCCTGGTTGACCCCCCCTCCCCCCCCCAGCAGATGAGCTCATGAATATTTGGTGTCTTGCCGGGAGTGGAAGAATCAGGACAGGATTGAACTGATTCCAAAATGACCAGATAAGTTCTTGTTCCTCCCATAAGGACATGAAGGACAGACCGTACTGGACCAAGGGTATACTGGTAGATGCCAAGGTTGTGGCAGCAGCTACTAAGAAGAAGCTAGTTGAACAGAGCTCCACTGTCCATCTGCTGAATAGGGAGTACAGGGTGATGGACAGGTTTGGTAAGCACGTTTTCACCTCAGCCGCCTTCTCACTGAGTGATTTTAAACTACCTGGCACATTTTACTCAATTGCAGAGGGATCTGGTTAAGGAACTTTCCAACTCTCTAGCAGAGACCATGTCAGCAGAGCACTTCAAGAAAGTTTCTCCCCAACTGGCAACTCTTTCTTCCTTGTCCAATTCTTCCACAAGGCTTATATCCCATTCCACAGAGGGTGCCTCAATGGCAGCAGGCTCAGGTATTGCTATTAGAAGGCATGCCTGGATGAGGCTTTGTGATTTCATGGAACCTTTTAGGAATCCTTTTTGCATGCCTTACTTGATGGCTCCTCTTTTTTGGGGCCATCCATCAAAGATACCTTAACCTGCAGAAAGCAGGAAAGTAATACCTTGTCTGCCATCAGGGTCAGGTTTTCAACCCCTCAGCACACCTTTTCTAGAAACCAGTGTAATGGCAGGAAAACCTGGTTCCAAAAATCTCAGGCGTTTTCCCAGGATCAATGCTGGGATTCTTCTTCCAGAGGCAGAGGAGGAGGTTTCAATGGGAGATGCCACCCCAGGGGCAGAGGGGGCCTGCAGAATTAAGGCTTCAGAGAGCCTTTCTCTGATAAGTCCCATCAGCATTCCTGAAGCATTTCCTGACTGCTCATCTCAGATGGCAGTCAGAGGTCATTTTTCACTGCACCCAGCCACCTGTACCGGTCTAACAGAAAACAAATGGGTGCTAAAGATTATATCCAGAGATTATTACATCCCCTTCTTCCTTCATCCCCCAGAGAAGCCAAAAAACTCCCCAATGTTCTACCCAGTCAGAGGGAGTATGCAGTATTGGAAATTCAAAAACTACTGCAAAAAGAGTCATCCAAGAGGTCCCGACTGAAAAAAGGATTTGGAACTTATGCTTCTTTTTAGTAACAAAGAAAACCAGGGACCCGAGGCCCATTCTGGATCTAAGCAAACTGAATTTGTTTGTAAAGAAGGCAAAGTTCAGTCCTTTTTACCGCTGCTGTGAAAGGACAATTGGATGTGCTCAGCAGACTTAAAGGATGCGTATTGTCATATCAAAATAGACAGATGCTTCAGACATCATCTGTGCTTTTGGCTGGGAACCAGTTACTACCAATTCATAGCTTTGCCCTTTGAACTCACCACAGCCCCCAGGGTGTTTACCAAATGCATGGCAGTAGTCACAGCTTGCCTTGGGACTGCAAGGATTCTGGGTGTTTCTATATCTGGACAACTGGCTTTTCACTGCTCCAACCAAGCATCAATGAATTTGGGCCAGGGATTGCTTTTTTAGACTTGCCAATCATCTGAGCATCACCATAAACCTGACAAAATCGAACTGATTTCCGGTACAGAATTTGGAATTCATCTGGGCTTTTTTGGACACATCGAATCAGATTGCATCTCTACTCCCATATCCAGTACAGACATTGAGAGACCATGTTTGAACCATCTTAAACTGGCCATCTCCACTGGCAAAACTGATACTTCAGGCTCTTGGATCCATGGTGGCTGCCATTACTCTACTTCCATTAGAAAGGATTTTTATGCAAGTGCTTCAATGGACCTTGGCTGATTTGTGGTCTGTTCTTTACCAGCCTCTGTCTGTTCCTATCAAGTTGATTTTGGTTTGCAGAAAACATCTCTAATGGTGACTTTTGTTGGACGACCTGACAATTGTCAGGCCTTTCCTACTTCCTTCCCTCTCTTTCAAGGTGACCACAGGATGTTTCCCAGTTGGGGTGGGGGGCATTTCAAGGGAATGATGGTCCAAGGCATGTGGACGTATGTACAGACCAGATTACATATCAGTATTCTGGAGATGAGAGAAGTTCTTCTAACTTTGCAAGCCTTTCAAGAAGCTTTCCCTCTAGGAATTGTTGCGATTTACACAGACAACATGTCAGTCATCTGGTACATCAACAAACAAGGAGGAATACGCTCTTATCCCTTGTGCAGAGAGGCCATGATGGTCTAGGAATGGACGATGTCTTCCAACCACTTTCTGCTTGCAACTCACATACCGGGGAAGTCAAACGTTGTTGCAGACAAACTCAGAAGGTCTATTCTAACCACTTACAAGTGCTTCTTCAGTCTATCAGTAGTGAACCTGCTCTTCAGCCATTGGGGCCAACCCTGCAGTGATCTGTTTGCATCCCCTCAGAAAATCAAGTGCAGAAGCTACTTTTCTCTGATTCCCCCTTCCAGGAGAGTCCCCGAGGGACACTAGCTGAAGATTGGCCTTCCAGTCTCCTTTACATTTATCCTCCTGTACATTTGATCCCAATTTTTTTACAGAAAGTAAAACGGTTGAAGACTTTGGTAATCTTCATTATCTCCTACTGGCCTCATCAGATTTGGTTCCCCTTTCTCTGGTCTCATCTGAAATATCCTCCATGGAATCTGGAACCAAAACAAGACCTCCTGTTTCACCCATTAGAGGGTTATCATTCCAAGCTACTCTCCCTCAGACTAACCACTTGGTTTTTCCAGTTCCAGTAATTGTACAAAAGTCCAAGCTTGCCTCCCCTGTCTGAGCTATTATACTAACTTCCCAAAAACCATCCACCAAGAAAATTTATAGGAGTAAATGACTGAGATTTGTTTTCTGGGCATCCAAAGAAAACATTGATCCATTTTCAGCTCCGATCTCAGCCATTCTTCTCTTCCTCACATCTCTTTTCAGAGAGGAAGACAGTTTTTCTACAATCAAACTTCAGTTGGCAGCCATTTCAAACTTCCATTTAGGAAATATTTTTGGTTCTCCCGCTAGATCCAAATTATGTAAGGTCTTCTTGAAGGGAATCTTTCTCCTCAGACCTCCAGTTAGAGACCCTTCTCTGCCATAGGATCTTACTGTTGTCTTCAAGGCCTAACTCAAAAAACCTTTGAACCAGCTAGCAATTGTGACTTGAAGTTCTTTTCTTAGAAGACAGTCTTTCTCATTGCCATTACTTCAGCAAAAAGGGTCTTGGAAATTCAGGCACTGTCATCTAAGCCTCCTTACATAATTTTTCATAAAGATAGAATGTCCCTTCTTACTAATCCCTCATTTATGCCCAAGGTAGCCACATAATCTAACCTCAACCAGTCCATACAATTGCCAGTTTTCTTTCCAAGTTTCTCAAACAAGGGGGAATATATGTTGCATTTGGTTGATGTTCATAGACAGCTGCACTTTTATCTTCATAGAACAAAACATTGTTGAAAGTCAGACCAACAATGTGTGTCTTTTTCTGCAGAGCTGCCTAGGTCAGGCAGTTTCTAAAGTTACTCTTGCTAAATGGATAACAGGCTGTAGTTCTTTGATTTATGCCAAAAATGGGCTGCACTTGCGTTGTCCTCCTAAGGTCCATTCAACTAGGTCCATGCCTACGTTGTCTGCTTTTTCTTCCAGAGCATCGATTGATGATATTTGTACTGGAACCACCTGGTCAAAAACTCATACATTTGTCATGCATTGCAAATTGGACATTGTTTCCAGGAGCAGGGCTTCTTTTGGTTCTGCAGTGCTCAGGCATATCCTTCCTTGAGGCCACCCATGGGTGATGTAGCTGGGGACTCTGACCCATCTGTGAGGAGGAATGAAAGGGACAATATCAGATCTATAAGTTATGTACTTAACATAACTTGGCATCTGTGTTGTCCTCTTTCATTCTTCCTCACCTTCCCTCCCAGCCATCCCCTACCCAGTGCTCTAGAAGACCTGTGGGAAAATTGTTTAGGAACTTGATGCTCCTAGTTTGAGCCTCTGGTTTCTTTATTTCTTTCAGTCTTTACTATGCAGTATCAGCTATTTAGGCAGCAAACTTGATCTGAGGTTGTTAGGCAGAGGACAGAGCATTTTGGGGAAGAGAGCGGAGCTCAAGACTTGGATCCTAGTCTATAAGAATGTGGCCGAGTCGGATCCGAGGGTTGGATCCATGACCTAAACGTGAGGAGGAATGAAAGAGGACAACACAGTTCCCAAGTTATAGTAAGTACATAACTTATAAATAACATGCTTAGATGTCTGAGTGATTTTGTCTCTCAGTTTTTAAACGTATGTGTCTGAATACCCAGTATTGTTACAGGACGTGGGAGAAGCAGTATGCAGTGTAGTATGCAGATCTTATAACAGTTAGGTGTCCTGTTTTCTGGGTGTATGTGCCGAACTGTCAAGAGCCTGTGTACCTGTTTTCAGTTTCTGCAGGTTGAGACAGGGCTGTCCTTATGAATAGGCAAACTAGGCACCACCTAGCAAAGCACCATTTTTCCAGGGTCACTTTCAAAAATTATTTATTTTTAGCAAGGAAATACTATGTTTGTTTACTTATAAATGCAATGTCCTGAGTCACTCCTGTTATAGAAAATGCACCCAAATCATGGTGGGGAAGGTACTGCAGTTGAAATGACCATTCAAGTCACTTTGCACTTTACACTTGCACATTGTATGAGTGTTGCAGAAAAGACCCACAAAGTTCAAATGTAACATTAATGGATTATGGTAAATGAAGTGGACATGGCGTGAAGAAGCTCAGGATTCCATCAGGGGTAGAGTGAGGTATTTATTTATTTATATATTCATTCATTTATTCATTCATTCATTCATTTATTTAACCTGGCAATGATTAACCAGATATACACTAACAAAGGTAAAGGAGAACCAAAATTAAGTAAATAATGAACAGAGGTGGATGTTGGGGCTAGAGGAAGGAAACAAAGTCTGAAAATCAGAACTAGATTTTAAATATTGCTATTCAAATGAAGGTAATACAAGAGGTTTTGAGCATCAGCATGCATTTTTCTGAACAATAAGAAGTATGAAACTAATTACTCGCTGTGTATAAAATGTCTAGCTGTTGTTTTGCTCACTACTCTGATTTTGTGAGTTGTGTAAAGCAACTTGATGTACTTTAATGTGAAGTAAAGCTAAAATGCATTACATAGCCATCCTGTTTTATTACAATTAAGACATTTGAATTGTATACAGAAGTGGTTATAACTGCAGGCTGAGGGCTGGAGTTGCCCAGATGAAAGTAACTGACTCTCATGACATTTCTTCACTTTAAACAGTCACTACTTGACTTTGCGGGAATGGTGTGCATTTGTGTGAATTAAGATGGGCTACTTAACTTGACATTTGATATGCACAGCAAAGTTGCTACAATTGCCAGGGCTGTCTGTGGAGAAAAATTACTCTACTGTTTGCTTAATACTTTAACTTTGCAGGCATAACGTGATTTGTGTGAAGCAGCCTGGAAAACTACAATATATGGGAACTGTTTATATGAAGAAAAAGATGAACTGCATTACACAAATGTCCTCTTATCACAATCAAATGTCTGAATTGTGCACAAAGTGGCTATAACTGCTTGGTGGAGGTTGTCTGAATGAAACTAACTGACTTTGTTGTCGTTTGCTCGGCTGAGAGTCATCTTTCAAACAATAAGGCATAAAATACATCACAGAACGTCCAGTCCTTCAGATTTTCTGGTGGCTGACACAACCCAAGGGTGTTTAAGTGGATTTTAACACAAATGTAGCAGTGGTCTGTGTCCTGAACTCTTCCAAAAATAAAGCCAGTACTGCTCAGTGGTATGCAGAAAACATCATTGCAGCTTGTGTGTGTGTGTGTGTGTGTGTGGGGGGGGGGGGGCATTATTTATTTAATTTTCCTCCGACACCTTAGAAGTGTACATAAGTCACTATATCTTGTGTTGGGCTGGGGACAATGTAGTCATTATTGCTTTAACTTTCCTCACAAACTTCAGGGCTGTGCACAGAAAGTCAATATAGCTTGTATAGGAACAGTGGACTGTCTAGGAGTGACGAGTTGGAAATATTATTGTGAACATTATTTTTTTCTCTTTCTTCACAATTAAAAATTAGATGGTGGGCAAGGAAGCATACTGTTTATATTTGTTAGCAGTAGGTTGAAATATGTTATGCTATATTTTTTCACTTTTGTCCCAGTGTGACATGAGAGGGGAATACAGATAGTGTCTGCCTTTTAGGAATGGGGTGAGGAGGTATGCTGTTTATACGTATGACCGCAACAGCTTGAAATATGACAATCACTATTTGTGCCGTGATTTTCATTCTAATCTAACACCAGACAGGGATACAGAGAAGGTGACTATAACTTTTTCCTCAGGGTGTAGAGAGGCAAGTTCAATTCCCAGATGTGATTTATGGGTATTCTTGGATTAGTCTTCTCATTTTTTGTGAACTATTTTGTCAGCTTAGAGTATAAAGTCTTGAATAAAACTTAATTTTCCTTGAAATTAAAGAAAAAAAGTAAGAATGAATTTCTTCTTTTAATCATAATTTATGTTCAGGCCATCATTGGATGAAAATGTTGTCCTAAGAAACTGCAAAATGCATCTCAAAGCATCTAGAACCTCCATGGCTTCTTGGGGGCATGCAGCCCACAGACCCATGGTTTAATGCAGTTATTTTTTATTTGTATTTATTTATATATTTATGTATTTTACATTTGTTAACCGGATGAGGTCCATTTGCAGCGGAGGCCCGGGGAGAAAAGCACCACTTAATTAATACAGCAGACAATGATAATAATACATAATGTAAAGTAAAGACTTTGTTATTGAGCAGCATTTTGTGCATAACAGAACAGTACGCAAAGAAAGATCATATCAGCAATATATACAAGTGAACATTAAGTTCGTCATCAAAATATACAGACAGAGATTACAACAACATTTCCAAATGTCAAAGGATACTATTTGTTAACTTCCATTTTTACCGAGGCTCTGATAATTGGAGAGAAGAGAGAAAGATTGTGGTAGCATACACTAGGATTTAAGTAACGCATAGACATAGCCAAGAGCTAATAAGATGAGCCTTAAGGGAGTTTTTGAATTGTTTGGTATTAGGTGCAGAAGTCACCGAGGGTGGGAGATTATTCCAACTTTTTGCTATACTGTGAGAAAATAGAACTTTACCTGCTGTGTTGTTGGCTGTGGAGATAGAGAGGAGTGGTTTGTTGGCAGAGCGGAGTGGTCAATTTGGAATGTAGCTAGTCAGTAGTTTCCTAAGGGCTGGAGTTTTTTCAGGATATATTAGATTGTTATAAGCTATGACTAGTTGGTGGTAGGTTAATAACTGTGGGAGCTCAAGCCACTGAAGTTGCCTAAGAGGTATACAATGGTGTGTTCTAAAGAGGGAATTTTTTACAAACTTAGTGATTTTGTAATAACACGACTCAAGTTTCTCCAGGTCAGATTTTTCTTACATAGGTGAGAATAGGTGCTGCATACATGAGTGTGGAAAGAAGGTGGTTTTGAGCTAGGGTGACCCGAGCTTGATCTGATAGAAAGTCTTTTTGTCTGTATATGGACCCCATTTTTTTGTGTACCTTTTTAATAGTTTGAGAGATATGGATGTCAAAGTGTAGGTTGTTATCTATTTTGATGCCAAGCAGCTTGGTGTGGAGAGAGGGTGAAATGACAGTTCCGTTATTGGAGGAGAAAGAGAAGGAGAGTGGAGTGGTTTTTGATTTGTTTGGGGTAAATAGAAGTTTCATTTTGTTGAAATTTAAGATAAGTTGAATATCTGTGATCCACCTTTCTACTGAGGTAAAAGATTCCTGGGCAAGATGCTGTAGGGTGGTAAGATTTGGGGCAGAACAGATCAGGGTGGAGTCATCTGCATATTGTATGAGTGAAACTTGTAGGGTAGAGGTATGTAGATTATTGGTAAAGATAGAAAAGAGAAGTGGACTTGGTCAAACAGGGTGTGTTGAATGGATTCACTGATAAAGCTGAAGAGCAAGACTGAATTTCTTCCCTTAATCTTAATGTTTATTCAGGCCATCATTGGTTGAAAAGTTTATTTAAAAAAATTTGTAAAGTGCAGCTCACAGCATCTGGGATTCCCATGACTCCTGGAGGCTTTGCAGCTCCCCCCCCCCATCCTCATGTTAATGCGGTTATTTCCAACCCAGTTATTACAGTTTACTCCTGGTCAGTTAGGGTAAGTTGAAAAGATTCAGGAAAAAAACAGCTGAAGAACAAGGTAAATATCCTCCCTTAATCGTGATTTTTGTGATGGTCATTGGATGAAAAAGTTTGTTTAAGATAAACACTTGTAAACTGCACTAAAGAAACATCTAAAACACTAAAGAAACATCTAAAACACACATGGCGTATTGCAGCCCCATGACTCCAGCTTAATGCAGTTGTTAACAACACAGTTATCAGAGAGCAGTCTTGCCTATGTAAAATGTTTTTAATGAATGAGTGAATTAGTAAATGCAAGGATAAAAAAAGAAAGTAAAGTAAGCTGTGAGAAAAAGGAATAAAAAAGTAATCAGGACAGTCTGGATTGACCAAGATGGGGAGGGGGGCAGTCGGGGCACTGGGTAATATATGTTGAGAGGGGAGTGTTAAGGGAACCATGGAGTCCTTTCGCCTAGAGTAACAGTTCACCTAAGGCAGGCCGTGTCTATCTTCATGGAGATTAATAAAGGCAAAGGAGTATGATAAAAAACTGTTTATATATTTTCTATTTATCACCTGTGCATGCCATTAAGTTTTGTCTTAGCACTCAGTGTACAAAATCAGTCTTTCATAACTACTGTACAAGTGCCTTTAGTCATTATATGTCAGAACCATTCAGATAACAAAGAATTAAACTTCACACTCTGCAAAGACTAAAACTGTACACACAGGAATACAAATAGGGTATACAGAAACAAACAGGGCAGTGTTTTATGTGAAACAATGGCTTCCGCTATCAGTGAATGAAACTCAACTCTGTGAGGATCAGAATTACCAAATTTGACAAAAAAAAGGCCAAAGACCTTTTTAAAGTGTTTTTTGCAAGGGGCAAAGCCCCTTCACACCTTTGACTGTGGGGAGGGCAGACCCCACCCTCTCACCCCTTCCAAACTTATGTATACCAACTCCAAGGTCACATCAACTTAAAGAAGGATGAAATTCCCCCGGAAAGGGCATCAATGCTGGCACAGCTCACCAGCAGTGATTTCCTATGGAGGACTTCCGATCCTCGGCAAGTTGAACTTCAGGCAGCTGAAGCTCGAGTATATTCTTCATCCACCCATAGGTTACCCAAAGTAATGAGATGAATGGTGACATGTGGGTGGGGGGGCAATTCAGAGACACACATAACATGATCAATCTACTGAGAAAATAGTGCAGTATGGGTCAGTGAATGACTGTATAATAACATGCAAATGAGAAGTATTCTGCAAATGAAGGCCATCTCATGTGCCAGTGATGGCATCAAACATGGCTGTGCAATTTGGAAACATAAAAAAAACATACAAAGTGACAGCAATCAACTCTTCTAAACACTCTGATTTCTTGGTGTACATGATAACTTTCTGCATTAAGATTGTAGGAGTAGCATCTGTCCTTATTGTGCAATATTTGTTACTGGACACACTGATGCCCACTACATTGCAGATGAGTCTGACTGTGTCTGTCTTAACATCTCCTCCATAATAGTGACATAGTTGACTGCTATTTTGTGGAGAGAGGCACCATACAGGAGATTGCAGACATGCACCATCTTCACAGGGAATCACATGGGATGTGTGTAATGATTATCATTGCGGGCACAAAAGTCAGTATAGCTTAAGCAATCCTCATCATGAGGACTCTCTGGTGTCCAACAGGGTGACACAAAAGGAGATTTGCAAGTTTAGGCTTCATGACTCCTTTAACAAGTTCTTAACGTGGCATGCAGAGGTTCATATGAAGTTTCCACAGATAGAAGAAGAGTGCAGCACCACTTTGAAACCATTCTATAACATAGCAAATTTCTCTGAGATTCGGAGGGTCACTGACTGCAACCACCTCCAAGCAAAGTCCCACCTGTTCCACATTGCATACTATACATCCTGTAGAAGGGTTTCCACTTCATCAACTGCCTCATGGTGTGCTGTGTACAGGGTATTATTTATAATGTGTCTGTGCTTCATCCAGACAGTTCCCATAGTCCTCTGTTGTGACACACATGCCACATACAATAGCAAGTTGTGCAGGGTAGGTTTCTACAGCTCCACCTACTCTGTAGGTGCACATATATACCCCCACCACTTGACTGAAAAAATATGCCCACAAGTACGTAAGCTGGAGTCCATTCCTAATGCTGTTCACCATTGTCTGTTTCAGATGTGCTATATGCCTTGGAGCTGTGGATTATGGCACCTATCAGCAACCCAACAATATGTTTGTTCACATGCCCCTGCCTCCTTTCCTTTATTGGCCTTCTTCAACCCCATTTGCCCATATTGCCATCTCTCTTCCCTTTTTCAGAAATAAGAATAAAAATGAACATCTTCTGTCCTGTCTCCCTTCTCACATTCTTATTATCCTTCAGTGTATTCCTGTGCTTGATCTTCCCTGTTTCAGAATGTGCTGTCTTCCCCCTTTCTTTCCATTCATATGATGAACTTATTTGTCACTCTGCTGTGGTACCTCTTTGTGAGCTGCAGACTGAGTTTGTGTTGCATCTCAGAGGCACTTCACTGCACACCTGATGTTCATCGTGCATACAGCTGCAGTCATAACAGATGGGTTCTCCTGCCGTCAGGCGGGTCCTCGGTCAGCCGAATTCCAAAGTCTAGGTCCGGTCTGTTGTCGTTGTTTCTTCCCCTGACATCAGTGCAACAGGGGTATAAAAGAACCAGCCAACGCCATTTTCTCCAGTCTTTCTTGCCGCGAGGTGCCCAAAGCAGAAGCAGTTCGCAAGTGCCGGTCGGCCAGCTCCCAAGATTACGAAAAATTTGGATACCGAAGTCTTCTTAAAAGCTAAGTACCCCATTGGGGAAACTTTTTTTGCCTCAGACCGATGTCAGACAAAGTTAATAATTGTATTTCTTGTGGGAAGCAAATACCGCATAAGGATTTTCATTCCCTCTGTATACCTTGTTTAGGCCTAGACCACGACGTCTCGGTCTGTCGCTTTTGTGCTACATTCAACAGACGCACTATTAAGCGTCGGGCGGAGTTCGCCCAGCATTATTTTGGGAAAGCATTTAATTATACTATGTCGTCGGATACTCCGACTCCGGTTTTGTCTAAAAATGCAAAGACAAGGACCGATCCACGAGATCCGCAGCCTCTACCGACACCACGCCAAAGCCGACTACACGTGGTCCGGTTCTCAGCGAGGCACCTACGCAGACCCTGACTACCGACGACCTGTCTTTGACAGTGTCTCCTGTGCCCGAGGTCACAGGCTCCTCGGCCCACACCCCGACTACAGATACCGAAGCCACTCTAGGTGTTGAAACTCAGAATGTTGACAGGTCCACCTCCACTCAAGGTGTCTTCAGACCATCCTCTTCTTTCTCCATCAAGGCTTTCACAAAGTCTAAAGCAACCATGCACTCAAAGAGACCAGCTACACGGGGCCCATCTCCAGGCCCCATGCCTAAGAAACAGATGCTTAACATGGCTGAGGATTTAATTACTCTTATCAGAGGCTCTCAGCCCCCTCCGGACAAAAGGCCTAGAGTGGAGGAAGATTCCCCCTCCTCTGATCAGGGCTCCATTATTTCAGAGCACTCTGATGATCAGGAACATTCTTACTCCCCTTTTGAAGATTCTGATGCGGAGGAGTCCATCCCTTCTGTATCCCCCCCCTGAGGATTACTCATTTGGGGAAACTTTGCATACCTTAAGGGAACACTTCCACTGGGAGGGCCAGGATTATTCAGATTCCAAGAAAAGGCTCAGGGAATTTCTCTTGCTTCCTCAGCACAGGCCTCTGGCTATACCTCCTGTTTTGGACATCCTAGATGATGTTTACTCGGGGGCCTGCCTTAACCCAGACTCTCTACCTCCAGCCCCAGTTAAGCCTGACAGGTACTACAGGGTCCCTGACTCTCATCAATTTCTATACAAGAGCCTTGCTGCTGACCCAGAAACCATCTCACAGGGCCCCAAGGGAGTTAAGGCCTCCATTGCTAAAAATCCTTTGCCTTCCGAGAGAGATTCCAGATCCTTAGAAAGGTGGGGAAAAAAGGTATATACCTCGGCTACCTTATCCATGAGGGCCTTAAACTGTCAGTTTCATATGCTAAAATACCAACAGTTTTTGTTATCACAATTGAAAAGTAAAATGTCACAACCTGAACAACCAGACTTGAAGGAGTTGCAGGATTTAATGCACAGTGCAGAACAAGTGGGTAAGCATACCTTACAATGTGGTTTTGATGCTCTAGAGGCCTCATGTAGAGCTGCTGTTACAGGTCAGTCATACTTAGGCATGCCTGGCTCAAGGAGCAGGCCTTGCCTGATCATGTCAAAGCTAAATTACTAGACGCCCCTCTTCAAAAGGATGTACTTTTTGGTGCTAATGCTGAGGAGGTATTAAGGAAAATGGAGGAAAAGGCTAAATCAATGCAAACTGTGAAAGAATTTCTACAGGTTCAACCCCCACGTTTTAGTAGAAATTGGCCTTCCACAAATTGGTCCTTTCCTGCCACAGACAGACCCCAAAGAGGCAGATACAGGCACCCGAGGGGCAGAGGACAATCCCAAGGATCGTATAGAGGCAGACAGTGGCAAGCTCCTACACAAAGAGGTGGTGAGGACAACTCACAATCTTTCAGAAAACAAACCCAATGACTTTCCCCTTTGCATGCCAACCAGGTCTCAAATAGCAGCCCCCTTAGGAGGAAAGCTGGCATTATTTTCAAGAAATTGGCATATTGTCACAAAGGACAAATGGATACTGGACATTATAAACAGAGGCTACAAATTCCATTTTCACACCCTTCCAAAAATGAGAGGCATGCCAAACCTGCCACACAATCAAAGGGCAGAGGCACAAAGGCAAATTACAGAGCTCATAGACATGAAAGCTATTCAAGAGGTACCTACGCATGAACAAGGTCAAGGATTTTATTCCAGGCTATTCCTGGTACCAAGGAAGGGAAAAGATTGAAGACCTATTTTGGACCTGTCCATCCTAAACACATTTCTACTCGTCCCGAAATTCAAGATGCTTACTCTACAACAACTTCTTCCCATGCTGGGCAAGGAGTCTTGGCTGGTAACATTGGACCTCAAGGAGGCATACCTGCATGTCCCAATCAGACAAAATTGCAGAAGATACCTCAGATTTCTTGCAGGTTCAATCCATTATCAATTCTCTGCATTGCCCTTTGGCTTATCTACTGCGCCCAGAGTATTTACGAAATTCCTTGCATCAGTAATTGCCTACTGCAGACTTCAAGGGATACAAATATATCCCTATTTGGATGACTGCCTGATCCAAGCGGACAGCAAGCACATTCTTCTGAAACATCTGGCTTATGTAATAATGTTATTGAACTCTCTGGGATACACAGTCAACAAAAACAAATCAAGGCTAATACCCTCTCGGAAGATAATTTTCCTGGGTGCCAATTTGGACACAAACACCCAGATGGCCTACCTCACGCCAGAGAAGCAGGGGCAACTAATGCAATACTTCAGAACACTAGCAAATTGCACCAGGCTGACTGCAAGGAAAATCCTGCAGGCTCTGGGATTCATGGCATCTTGCATCTTACTAATCCCATGTGCAAAGCTGCATATGAGGAAACTACAATGGTACCTGAAAAATATATGGTCTCAACACAGCCACAGTTTGGAAACAATACTACCACTAATTCCATGTCTGCAAAAGGAATTTCTGTGGTGGGCTCAAGCATGTCAAACAAACACAGGTCTTCCATTCAGCAAGCCTCAAGCAAATCAAGTCATCACAACAGACGCCTCAGACTACACCTGGGGGGCGCACATGACAGATAGGTGCATTCAGGGCAAATGGTCCCAAAAAGAAAAGCACCGTCACATCAATCAAAAAGAAATGCTAGCAGTAATAAATGCTATTATAGCCTTCAAGGACCTTCTCCAACCAGGTCAACTATTGATAAGAACGGACAACACCACAGTTATGTGGTACATAAACAAGCAGGGAGGAACACATTCCTACCCCCTATGCAGACTGGCCATGTCACTTTGGAACATGGCCATGGACTTACAACTCGAGCTACAAGCACAGTACTTGCCAGGCAAGGAAAACACGCTGGCAGACAACCTAAGCAGGAATATGACAGAAACGCACGAATGGAAGTTGCATCCAAAAGTTTTTACAGAAATAATCCAAGAATGGGGAAGGCCAGACATAGATCTTTTTGCCTCCCACAAAAATCATCAATTGACAAAATTCTGCTCAAGGATCTTCCATCCAAAGGCCTGGAAAGTGGACACTCTCTCTTTCAGTTGGACATCAATGACAGTTTATGCCTTCCCACCACTTCCGCTGCTGCCCAAAGTTCTGTTGAAGACCAGAGCAGATAGACCAAATATGATCCTCATTGCTCCAGACTGGCCAAGGCAACACTGGTACCCACTCCTGAGGAGCCTGACGCATTCCCCACCATGGACCCTCCCTCTAATGCCTCTTCTTCTGACTCAGCACAGCTTCAAAACTCTTCACAGTCAGCTAAAAACTCTCAATCTAGCCGCATGGAAGATTCCTTAGCATCACAACAGGCCCTACTTTCCAAAGAGGTGCAGGATGGCATTTTGGAGGCCAGAAGGCCATCAACTAGAAAAGCTTACTCTGCAAAATGGAAACGTTTTTGTGTCTGGAATGAGAAAAAGGGCCAGGACCCTGGAAAACTGACTTTACCTCAAATACTACAATATTTGGCTGAACTGCTAAGCAGTGGACTTTCTTTTTCCTCCATCAAAATCCATGCCTCAGCCATTTCTGCAAATACAACACTGATCCACCTTTATTCTCTCACCCTCTCTTAAGACAGTTCCTCAGAGGGGCTAAGAATTTAAGACCTCCAAGGAAACAACCAATACCTGCTTGGGATCTTAATTTCATTCTGGAAAAACTGACCTTGCCTCCTTTTGAACCAGCTGCCTCATCAGATTTGCAATATTTGTCCTGGAAAACAACTTTCCTTCTGGCTATCACCTCAGCTCGTAGAGTTTCAGAACTACAGGCTCTCATGGCTGTCCAGCCTTTTATCATCTTCCATCAGGACAGAGTTTCCTTACGAACCAACCCATCCTTTATGCCTAAAGTGGTATCCAGGGTAGCTTTAAATCAGGCCATACATTTACCTACCTTTTATCATAATCCTCAAAATAAAGGGGAGAGATTACTACGCTCCTTGGACATCCAAAGACAACTACGTTATTATTTGGACAGAACAAAGCCTTTCAGAAAATCAGAACAGCTCTTTGTGGCCTATGCGGTAGGAGCTCAAGGAAAGCCAATTTCCAAACGGACAGTCTCAAAATGGATAGCCCACTGCATACGCTTTTGCTATTCCTTTCATGGCAAAACTGTTCCTACAGGCATAAGAACTCATTCCACCAGGGCCACAGCCACCTCTGCAGCCTTCCTCAGAGGAGTTCCTACCAAGGATATTTTGGAAGCAGCCACTTGGAGTTCTGTGCATACCTTCTCTAAGCACTACAACCTACCATTATACTCCAAATCTAGAGCAGACTTTGCCACTGCAGTCTTGCAGGGCATTTTGGCTCCTCCTAGTTCCACCTAGTGCCTACCACCCCTTTCTTAGCTTTGGGATTCTTCCCATCTGTTATGACTGCAGCTGTATGCACGATGAACATAGTACAGTTTTGTACCTACCATAAATGTAGATGTTCGAGTGCTAATACAGCTGCAGTCCAGGTTTCCCTCCCTCCTTACCCTCTAGGGGTATTCTGTTATGGTGTATTTGCTTGCAACTACTGTTGTTTGATTATATTGCATTGCATTATTTCATAATTTTATGTATTGCCTTCCTTCTGGGGGCACCTGACATCTGGGGCAAGAAAAACTGAAGAAAATGGCGTTGGCTGGTTCTTTTATACCCCTGTCGCACTGACGTCATGGAAGAGGCGACGACAACTGACGCCGGACCTAGACTTTGGAATTCGGCCGACCGAGGACCCGCCTGACGGCAGGAGAACCCATCTGTTATGACTGCAGCTGTATTAGCACTCGAACATCTACATTTATGGTAGGTACAAAACTGTACTTTCTTGCATAGCACTGGGCATGTAATCTTTGTTTCACATCTCCTTTGCATTGTGTGACAGCAAAAGTCCAGTCTACACTGTAGGATGGCTGTTGCTGGACTCATTCAACCTCCTACATTACACTTATGAATACTTAATTGGTATTGGGTTGGGTTACACTATCAATACCTCACTGTTTCTTGCTGCATTGCTGCAACATCAATTTTTCTGATTAGCATCCATAGATCATTAAGTCCAAAACAAACCACATGAAACAAAATCTAAGCTTATTTAAACAAAAATAAACAAACATATATTAAATATATACCTACATAAAACATCTTAAAATAAATAAAAATAAAACTCAACTGCAAAACAGTAAAAATGTCATTACTGGCAATTTGGACAAAAAAACTAAAAATAATAATAGTAAAGAAAGAAGTAAATTAAAAAAAAACTGCAACTTACCTCATTACTGCTACAGAAACTGCCCAGTGAAGCAGCACATTTGCATGACCTATGCAGTATATGTAAAGCCATATTCAAAAGGCAAGGGGCAGGATTCACGATGGCTTGCACGGAGTCTAAGAGTAGTGTAAGATTCCATGCAGCCATCGCGATCCAGGAACAGCCTGAATGTGCGTGTAAGAGAGCACCTAAAACGGCTCTTACACGGGCAGGCCGTGGATATGCTAATTACCTCACTTGCGGCCGAAAGGCATGCAGATGAGGTAATTTTGTGATCCAGGAAGCAGAAACCTGCCCGTGTAAGAGCCGTGTTATCTGCAGAAATGTACTCAGTTGATAACTGAGTGCCGTTCTGCAAATAACACAATGGAGCCTTGTCAGCTCCAAATAAAGGTTGCAGATGTCCCAGGCAGCATGCCAATGGCCAAATATGTGGCCACTGGCAACGTACCCTGATGCAAACATGAAATTATTTTTTTTTTAATGTTTAAATGTAGCGCAGCGTCACGCAAATGAGCTGCGCCATAAAAAAAACTGAAAAATAAAAATATTAAACCCACAAATGTGGGTTTATGCAAAGCATGAGTTTACAATGGAAGGGAATAGCAGGCTTAAACAACATGGCCACCGAGTAGGGGTTGCTAAGGGGGGAAGGGGAGTGTAAGACATGTAACTAAGCATTAGTAGGCAATCCTATGTAAATGAGTGGTAGGATAGTGAATTGCACTGTTACATAGAAAATGAGCACATTCCATGCAGTGTAGGAGTAGGATAAGGGGGAGTAACAGAGCAGGAGATAAGTGACATCACAGGGGGGAATGTATGAAAGGAATGCAGCTCATTGGAGCACAGTGGCATGTGAAAGCTGTCAGTCACACATCATGGAAAGAGGAGTGTCAACAAGTAGGCATGGGAAAGCCAAGAAATGGAAGGTGTACACTATGGATAACACCAAAGTTTCTTGCTGGGCGTGCATGCGCGCGTGTGCACGCTGGTAGATACGAGTAAGCTAGAGTGCGCACGTGTAAGCGTGAGTGCAAGCGTTTAAGGCAGAATAAGCATGTAGGAGCCTGTTTAAACACCTGTAAGCTTGTTTGTGCTGGTGTGCTCGTGTTTTAACCCGAATAAGCAGATTCTAGTCCGTCTAAGCATGTGTGCACGCGTGTTAGCCACTGTGACCGTGATTTTGCTGGTTGCTCCCCCCTGAGGAAACAGAAGGGAAAAAGGAAGCATGGGAAATAGTAGGAAGCTAGCAGGGATTACTGGCAGAGCTAGCAGGTGAAAACAATCAGAAGCAGGCAATTACACAGGCAGAACAGTAGCCCAGCCCAGCACTTAAAACTCTGCAAACAACAGTGCAGAATGTTTCTCTCAAGAGACACTGCAACAGAGGAGTAAGCTATTAGAAGTGAAAACTGAAAAAGCTTCACTCAGACCAAAAATGCTAGGGGCTGCCATAGCTGTTATAAGGAGACATATGCAACTTGCTGAGGGTGGTAAACCAGCATGTGCAAGAGGTGGGGGATGATGAGGATGTGAATGCTGCCAGACAACCCACAGTGAGGAGACAGAGAAGAGTGTACAGGCCCAGGGTCACCTACCAGGGGTTACATGAGCTGGAGATAGTGGAGCACTATAGAGTGGACAGAGACCTCCTGCAGCAAATTGTTGAGCTGTGCAGGCCACTCCTCACACACAGAACCAACAGAGGGGAACCCATCCCAGTGGAAACCAAGGTATGTGTTGGCCTAAGAATACTAGCAACAGGTACCTTCCAGAGACCAACTGGTGATATGATGGGGATATCACAGGCATCAGCATCCAGTGTACTGCACCAGTTCCTGGATGCCATGTCAGCACATGTCGGTGAGCATGTATATTTCCACAATTCCCGTGAGGTATTGGCCAGCAATATGCGTCTCTTCCAGCAAATAGCAGAATACCCTGAGGTAGTGGGTGCAATAGACTGCACGCATATATGCATCAAAGCACCAGCCGGTGAGCGGGGTAGGGCCTACATTAACTGCAAGGGCTTCCCCTCCATCAACTGCCAGGTTGTGTGTGATGCCCAGGGCATAATAATGAATGTGTGTGCTGGCTGCCCTGGAAGCTACCATGATTCCCATATCTGGCATTTGACGCAGCTGTACCAGACATTTGCCATTGGGGACATCCCACATGGTCACTTAGTGGGGGATGCTGGCTATGCACTGGAGCCGTGGCTGATGACATCCATCAGAAATGCACACACACCTGAACAAGAATGCCATAATGAGGCACACGCACAAACACGAAATATAATCGAGCGTGTGTTTGGGCTGCTCAAGTCATGGTTCTGGTGCCTGGACACATCTGGTGGAGCCTTGCAGTACTCACCAACTACATGTACCCAAATTGTCATGGTATGTGCTATGCTACATAATATGATTATGCGAAAACAGCTGCAACAGGACCAGCATAGGGCTAGACCAAACAGCCCCCTACCATTGCCAAGCCAATCACAGGCAAAGCGTGACTCGGAGGAGGAACAACCTGAGCCTGCCCCAGTAGGCAGAAGGAGGCGTGCCCAGTATGCCTTGGCAAAGCGGCAACGCATAGCACATACACTGGCTCAGTAGGAACCCAGGAAATGATACCTTTCTCTGACTCACACATATAGTAAAAGGGATGCCTAAGTTGACACAGCCTGCTATCAAGCATGTACAGGGAGCATAGTATGTGCATCCAACATAGACAGCCCTGCAGCACCACCTGAGGCATGATTGCCATGTGTTAAGCAATGTAACACCATGTAGTATATGCAAACTTGATGACCCTGACTAACATCCTTCCCTCACCAAGCATGATGCCACAATATGAAGACGAGATGATCAATTACAATAATTGGCTTAAGTATTGCTGTTAGTCAAAGGGGATCCAATGCGTGCCAGCCTGGGATGACATGCTGAGCAAGACACGATGCTCCACCTGCTAGGGATGGTGTGCACCTATCAGTCCTGGCCTTTAGGATATTGGCAAAGGCTGTTGTCACCCCCACTGTGCCTTGAATAGGTAAGGCTCAAAACACAAACCCACCTCCATAGGTATCACAAGGGATAAGAACCTAGATGTAATGCTACCCAATGCCAGATGTCTAAACTGCAAGATGCATGCAGTCTAAACTCCCCTCAGCATGGAGAATGTTGATATCTGTCCTGTAACAGAAAACTGGGTTAAGGCTCACAAGAGCACCCTAACACTACCAGGTTACACCTCATACCGTGCTTTACAGCCCCAAAAACATGGAACAAGCTACAAAAGGAGAGTGAGTAGCAATAATTGTCAAGGATAACCACACCCCCATGTTGGTACCACAACAAGAAGCAGCATGGACTATCCATGGTCAAGTAACAGTGGCTGAGACTGCCTGCCAGTTTGTAGCCTGCTACAGACTACCCTCCTAATGCCAGGAACTGCACTTGGCCTACGTTGGAACACATGGAAATATCAAGCTCTCCAAACAACATTATATTGGGTGACGGAAAATACTGAAACATAGACTGGGAGCATTAATCCAGCTCCAACACCCTAGGCCAAAGGTTCCTAGAATCCATAAACCAAAATGCTCAGGAACAACGTACCACTCCCACAAGAGGGATAAGCGTACTGGATGTTATAATCAGCAACATGGGTACTCTATGGCCAGATGAGAAGTGTATCCCTCACTGGTAAGATCAGACCATAGAGTAATCACACTGGATATTCACATCCTGACCACAGTCCCTGGCCAGAAAACCACAGTGAAAAATATGTGTAAAGGAAATGTTGCACTCCTCCAAACTGATGTGGAATCCATTAAAGGCCCTGTGCCTGTGAAAAATATGGGCCACACCTCAGAACCCTTTATAAATGCATTCTATAAACACAGTCAGGAATGCATGGATTATGCAATCCCAAATAAAACCAAGGCCCAATACCATACACACAGGCATCTGGCATGGTGGACCCCAGCCATTACCAAACCATGCAAGAGAATGAGGAAGCCACTACATGATAGAGCAAACCCAAAAAGGGAAGTAATCTCTGATCAGTATTATGGCAATAAAATATGGCCACTCATAAAATCCACTAAGGCCAGCTACAACAAGTTGAATCTGTGAATCTTGGGCAATGTTACACCTGCCCCGTGTACACAGACAACCCCCTCCTCCCCCCAAGAAATACAAATATATGTGAGAGAAGCAACCACGTCTCCAAACTGGAGGCTGAGCTCTCTCAACTCAGTACTGTCTAAACTAGTCAGGAGAAGAAGGTAACCACACACACCACAAACCCAGTCTCACATAGACCTATCACAACTGCAAACCAAAGACATAAACACACAAAAACATTCCCGGAGGCTCTAATTAAAAACCACCAAATCAACAGAGGCCTCCAAAGCAGACACCCAAGCAACCACTACCCCCAAACATAGCACATGCAACACATAGTACACAAAGTCGGTGTGCCAAACAGTCACAGCCTGTAAGGACAAACAACATGCCTGATACACTTGGAATAGGTGACTCCATAGTCAGACACACTGATGTCCCGCTCACCAGACTGAACAAGGAAAAGGGTACAGTAAGCTGCCTGTAGGCTGCTACAATCTGCCACATAACACAAGCATGCAGGTCACTCCAAGGCAAGTACAAATATGACTCCATCATTGTCCATGCTGGTGTGAATGACCTGAGACGTACCTCCCTGGACTACATGTAAAGAGATATAGAGGAGCTCTCCGATTATGTAGGCCAGGCCGGTATGACTCTGACCCTGAGCAGCATCCTTCCCCCACCAAGAATGATGCCACAGTACAAACACAGAATGATCATCTTTAACAATTGGCTCAATTACTGGTGTCATTCCAGGGGGATCCAGTGTGTGTCTGCTTGGGATGTCATGCTTGATAAGCCACGCTGTTTTGCCAGGGATGGCTTGCACCTGTCACCCCTGGGCGTCTGGATATTGGCTAAGGCTCTTGTCACCTCCATAGTGCCTTTTGTAGGCAAGGCTGAAAAGACAAACCCACCACCCTAGAAAACATAAGTGGAAAAAACACAAGGGTAATGCTGCTCAATGCCAGAATTCTAAACCTCAAGATGCATGCTCTCGAGGCCCTCCCCAGTATGGAGAACATCGATGTCTGTGCAGTGATGGAAACCTGCATCAAGGCTACTGAGAGCACCCCAGCACTACCAGGTTATACCTCATATCATGCTTTTTGGCCCCAAAACCTGGACCAAACCACAAAAGGAGGGGGAGTATCCATATTCAGCAAAGATACCCACACGTCCAGGTTACTGACAATGCACAAAGCATCAGAGACCATCCATGTGCAACTAACTGTAGGCAAAACCGCTGTACAGTTTGTAGCATGCTACAGACCACCCTGTCAGACCCAGGAACACCACTCAGCCTTCCTGAAGACACTGGAGAGTATGAATGTCTCCCCAGATACCAAACAAGGTACTCACAAATCACCACATAGGTGGTAATCCATTACGTTTGGAAGAAGTAATCGGGGACCTAGGGACACAAGTGGACAGTAACCCCACATGTGACACTCACATTGCCAACGTGGCTAGGAAGACCACCTATATTGGCCACCTTATCATGAAAGGATTCACATATACATCAAGAGAGGTCATTGTGCCCCTATACTCTTCTCTTATCAGGCCCATAATTGAGTACAATGCCCCATTTGTGATGTACCGTACCCGACACCTACAGCAGTTAGAAAGACCTTAAAAGTACCTCACCAAGAGGATAAAGGGTCTCAAACATTTGTCATATGCTGCCTGGCTGAAAACACCCCAGCTGTATGCAGTCACATACTGCATACTCAGAGGCGATGTATGCCCGATGTACAAGGTCATGTCCAATACAGAATTGATGGACATGCTCCACCTCAGAAAATCCAAATCCATCAGAGCCGCGAGAGCAACAGATGTCAACCTCAACACATAAATAAATAGAATGTGCTGGAGGGACAGATTCATAACCCAGAGGCTCCCTACACTCTGGAACAGAATCCCACTCCATGTTAGGCAGAGCCCCTCGCTGACTCTCTTCAACAGGAATCTTGCCAAGTGGATGGGAGATCGTAGATTTACAATGGGGGTCTTCACTGTGTCACGTCTAGACAGAGGCACAGTAAAGTAAACCCTGAATGGGCATAATATTCACATAGCAAGGGGTGGCGAAAGCCACACACACTCTGGCTAGGCTTATAAATGCCCTAGGGCGGATAGCCTAGTATGAACCTATGAAGATACAAATTGTACAGGACACTAAGGATAATCACAAGGCTTTCTTAACTGATGGTAGGAACCTTGTTGGGAATTCACAGATATGCTCTGAATTACCAAATATTACAAACAATACACCAAACCCACACACATTGCCAACATCCAGCCTGACAGGTTCAGTGCAAACCCCCCAAAATGCCAAATATCTATCCCAGCAGACTGCTGGCCCCCTGACATTGCAGATGCTGAGGTAACAACTAGCATCTTCAAAGCAAAACACACAGCATCAATGGTATGAGATGGTGTCCTGGGCTGTGTCCAACATGAACTCCAAGAAGAATGGAACGCCAAATAACACTACTGCTCAATTTCAGCCTTACCACAGGATATGTACCCAAAGAGCAGTGTACAGCAACAGTGGTCCCTCTCCACAAAGGTGGTGCCTGAATGGATACTGCAAACTATCACCCCGGAATCCTGACAAGCTTGGTCTGCAAAGCTATGGAAAGGATCATCATGGACCTCAGAAATAAAGATATTGGGGACCTACAGACACTGGACCCTACCCAGCGTGGCTTTCTTAAGGGCAGATCCTGCCCCTTAAACATGTTTGACTCATTTGAAACAGTCATCAAGGCCATTGATGAGGGGAATGTGGTCCACACAGCCTATCTGGACCTTGCAAAAGCCTTCCATACATTACCCAACGTGTTCATTATAGATAAGCTCACCAGCTTAAATATAAACCCCTATGTCAGTAGATGTGTTGCAAACCAGCCCAAGGACAGAACTGACATGGTCAGAAATGCTGCAGCCATGTCAGACTACAAACCAGCTACAACTGGCATCCCACAAGGCTCGGTCCTGGGACCTCCCTTGTTTGGTATATATTTCCCATAGGTGCAGGCCAACATGGAAGGACTGTGTCTGAACAAGTTTGCAGAGGACTACAAACTGGGCACCATATCTGACCCTCCAGCTGACACAAGCATCCTACAAAAGGGCCACATAGAAACAGCCAACTGGTGCCAGAGCCATGTCATCAAGCTAATTGCAGAAAAGTGTATAGTCATCCCCTGTGGATAAACAGTAAGTGCCCACCAATTACCACATAGGTGTTAATCCATTAAGTACTTTAGAAGTAATAAGAGACCTGGGGACACAATTTGATAGATATCTTGCATTTGACAACCATGTGGCTGTAGTGGTTACAGAAACGTACCATATACCCACCTAATCATGAAGGTAGTCGGATCTAGATCAGGGGAGGTCATTGTGCCTCTTCAGTCATCCTTCATCAGCCTCACAATTGAGTACAATGGCCCCTGTGGGATGTACCTCAGGAGACACCTCCAGCAACTGGAAAGATCCCAAAAGTACCTCACCAGGAGGATCAAAGAGCTTGAACTGATGCCATGTGTTGCCTGATTAAACAAACTGCAGCTCCACACAGTGCCATATTGCCTGCCCAGAGGCAATCTGTGCCTGATGTATAAAGCCATGTCCAAGCTGGAATCAATGAACATGCTGCACCTTGTACAATCTGAATGCCAGTGAGCTATGCACATGAGAGACCTGAACCCCAGCACTGACATACATAGGACATGCTGTAGTGATTGGTCCATAACCCAGAAGCTCCCTCCACTCTTGAGTAAACTCCCAGTACAGGTTAGCCAGAGAGTCCCTCATTGACTCTCCTCAACAGGAATCTTGATAAGTGGATGGGAGATGGTAGGTTTACCCTGGGTATCACTGTTATGTCATGGATAGACAGAGGCACAGTATACTAACCTTGAAATATGTCATGTCAAAATCCAGTTACAATGTGTGTTGAAGGACAAACACACTCTCTGACTAGCAGTAGAAATGGCCTAGGGCACATCGCTAGTGTTTGTCAATGTCCACCCAAGTTGTGGAATACACTACCAATGTTGGACAAGCCTAGTTTAAGTAGTCCATATCCGAACAAAATGCAACATGGTCATATGTGCACAACTGGCCCTTAACCAGTCTGGTGTGCTCACTATGAATATTTAAAGCAGTGATAGGACTGAAACCCAGGATACTGTCCACCACAGTGAAAGTACTGAACCAGTACACTATACGATATTACAGTGTTTGGTCAGTATGAAAGGATGTTGATAACAGTATGCAAACTATCCCATGGAAACCCTGCAGGCACAGTATAATCCCTGTTGGGTTCAGACACAAAGCAGTTGGGCAGTAAGTACACAACATGACTCCCAACACACAACTATAAATGTGAAATATTGTTGAAGTTCACACACAACCACAAATGTGGTGGACTGCAGATTTCAACATATGGAAAGCACACACTGGGCATGCTCGCACACTTTGATAAATGAGACATATGTCAGGCAACAAGCCATGGAAAGCCTGAACTGGGCATGCTCACACACTTAGGCCATGTCTCAGTTTAGCAGTTGGCCACACATATCTGGTATTTGTATGTGTTAATCCAGGAACCAACCACAATACAGTAATCTGCCCAGTGCACACAGTTAAATGACTACAGAGACATAAGTTAAATAGTGGATCCCTCTCATATTCAAACATCTTCCACAGATACACAAGTTGTTCATAGAAACAGGGAAAGCTATGGCAATAAAGACCTGCAAACAGTTTGTCAGCAACAAATATTGTGCATCTGAAAATTAAACATATGGGTGTAGAGGTCAATACTAGGCTGTTTGCCCTAGGGAATACAAGCTTAGCCAGGGTGTGCTTGGCATCTGCCTCCCCAATACAGTAGGCTACTGTGCCTCTGTAAAGTAGGTCACAGAAGGCACTGTTTAAGGCTAGTGTGCTGTGCCTCTGTCAAGCACGGACACAGTGGAGATCCCAGGGGTTGAATTTGCAATGTCACATCCATGTGGTTGGTGTTTGCTGGAAGATGGTTGGCAAGGACTTATAACAGTAATTGGGCGTCAATTACAGACGGAGGGGAGCCTTATCTGCAGTGTCTGGACAATGTCACTGTCAACACCTTGACGTGATGAGTTTGAGGGATTGAAGTGTCGTGCCAATACTGTTCAGAGGCATCCTCCCTCTGTGGGATATTGCTCTGTAATGTATTGGCTCCCTCCTTCTGTTGTACAGCTTATATATGTCTGGTGTACACCAGACAGGTCTCCTGTTGTGGAGGAGTCATGGGTTTATTTGGGATAGCATGATCAATGCAAACCTTCCAGATGCTCATAGAATGCAATTGTCAAGGATTATGCAGAGTGGCCTGTATAATCCCCCAGCATGGATCCTTTGAAGTCTTCCACTCCAGTCTTCACAAGTGCAAAGTCTGCTTTTGATAAATACTTTGATTGCAGTGACTTCCTTGCTTGGGGGTGGGGATGGGATATGGATGTCCAGGGAAAGTTGGGTATGGTCAGATATTAACAATGGTGGTCTACCTCTGGTGTGGAACATACAGTCCCCATGTTGCAGATGGTCAGGTCCAATATGTATTCCCCCTTGTGGCTGTGGTGAGTGGTCCTGCCATAGCACATGGATTCACAAATTGTAGTGGCTGTAGGGTGATGTTGAGGCCTGAGTAGTTCCCCCACACAATATACCTGTACCTGACGTTAACCACTGTAATGGTGTATGTGAACACCTTCATATCCTACACTGTTCCCAGGGAAGCAAAGTGTGTGTCCTGGATATGGGAGGGGTGGTCTGAACTGGTTGTGTTGTGTGTTACAGGTCCTGTGGTCACGAAGCATGGTATAAAACATAACCTGGCAGTGCTGATCTGCATATCTGACCCTGAAGTAGGCTGCTGTTAATGTATATATATGCTATCCCCCTAACTGACAGATAGTAATAGATGTACATACTTCTATATAAATAATGATGTCAGCACCCTATAAATACTGCAGGAGAAATACAGATACCCAGTAATTCGAATAGCTCGCTCCACTAATGCGTCTCTCTCAAGTGTTGTAATATAGTTAGGTAGGGGTTTGAATCCTGCAAATGCTCAGTGTGTGTTTGGGTGAGGGGGGGTTAGTGTGTGTGCAATTCTGTGTGAAAGAAATGTCCCTTTTGGCAACTTGAAGAGCATACTACATGATGCACATTCCTCTTACTAAACACTGATGATGTCAGCACCCTATAAGTACAGCAGGAGAAGGGAAACCTCCCAGTAATGCGAATAGTGTGCTCTACTAATGTGTCTCTCTCAAGTGTCATAACATAGTTAGGTAGGGGTTTGAATCCTGCAAATGCTCAGTGTGTGTTTAGGTGAGGGGGGGTTAGTGTGTGTGCAATTCTGTGTGAAAGAAATGTCCCTTTTGGCAACTGGAAGAACACACTGCATGATGCGCATTCCTCTTTCTAAACACTGATGATGTCAGCACCCTATAAGTACAGCAGGAGAAGGGAAACCTCCCAGTAATGCGAATAGCGCGCTCTACTAATGCGTTTCTCTCAAGTGTCATGACATAGTTAGGTAGGGGTTTGAATCCTGCAAATGCTCAGTGTGTGTGTGTGTTTGGGTGAGGGGGGTTAGTGTGTGTGCAATTCTGTGTGAAAGAAATGTCCCTTTTGGCAACTAGAAGAACACACTGCATGATGCACATTCCTCTTTCTAAACACTGATGATGTCAGCACCCTATAAGTACAGCAGGAGAAGGGAAACCTCCCAGTAATGTGAATAGCATGTTCCGCTAATGCGTCTCTCTTAAATGTCATAACATAGTTAGGTAGGGGTTTGAATCCTGCAAATGCTCAGTATGTGTGTGTGTTTGGGGGGGTTGGTGTGTGTGCAATTCTGTTTGAAAGAAATGTCCCTTTTGGCAACTAGAAGAACACACTGCATGATGCACATTCCTCTTTCTAAACACTGATGATGTCAGCACCCTATAAGTATAGCAGGAGAAGGCAAACCTCCCAGTAATGCAAATAGCACGCTCTGCTAATGCATCTCTCTTAAATGTCATAACATAGTTAGGTAGGGGTTTGAATCCTGCAAATGCTCAGTGTGTGTGTGTGTGTTTGGGTGAGGGGGGTTAGTGTGTGTGCAATTCTGTGTGAAAGAAATGTCCCTTTTGGCAACTAGAAGAACACACTGCATGATGCACATTCCTCTTTCTAAACACTGATGATGTCAGCACCCTATAAGTACAGCAGGAGAAGGGAAACCTCCCAGTAATGCAAATAGCGTGGTCTGCTAATGCGTCTCTCTCAAGTGTCATAACATAGTTAGATAGGGGTTTGAATCTTACAAATGCCATGTGTGTTTTTGTCACACAGTTTGTCCATGTGTGGGGGTGTTGCTCTTAATATTGTATGACAATGATCATATCAGTAATGTCAATGCACACATGAGGTATGTGTGTGCCACATAGACATATGTACCTGTGACCTTAAATAGTTCCCATGTGTGAAGCCTGCCTCATGTGAATACATGTAATTTGCATTACACAACTTTATGACTCTGGTTTTCTGTGCAGGGGCTGCATTTGGTATGTGAATATACAGTGAGAGTAGTCTATGGTGTCATCTTACCAGCGAGGGATACACTTCTGGTCTGGAGCATATAGTCCACATGTTGGTGATGAACAGGTGCAGCATGTTTTCCCCTCTTGTGGGAGTGGTAACAAGTTGTTCCATAGCAATTGAGTGTATGGATTCTAGGAACCTTACACCTAGGGTGTTGGAGCTACAGTAATGCTCCCAGTCTATGTGTGGGTAAATGAAGCTGCCCAATATATTGTTGTTTGGAGACACCTGCAGATATTCATGTATTCTTAAGTAGGCCAAGTGGGTTACCTGGTTTGGGAGTGTGGTGTATGCCAGGCTATGAACTGGAAGGCAGTCTTACCCACTGTTAGTTGCACATGGATAGTCTCTGATACTTCGTGCTGTGCCACCAACCTGGAGGTGTGTGTATCTTTGATGAATATTGATACTCCCCCCCTGTTCTGTTTCAGTGCAAGTTTTGGGGCCGACAAGCATGGTATGAGGTATAACCTGCCAGTGCTGGGGTGCTTTTGGGGGCCCTGAACCAGGATTCTGTTACTGCACAGATATTGATGTTCTCCATGCTAAGGACAGTTTCCAGTGCATGCATCTTGAGGTTTACACTGCTGGCATTGAGTAGCATTACTTATAGTTTCCTATCCCTTGTGATACCTATGGAGGTGGTCTTGTCTTTTGAGCCTTGCCTAAAAAAGGCACTATGGGGTATCAAGAGCCTTTGCCAATATCCGAAAGCCCATGGGTGACAGGTGCAAGCCGTCCCTAGCAAAGCAGTGTGGCTTGTCGAGCATGTCATCCCAGGCTGACAGGCATTGGATCCCCTTTGAATGACACTGAAACATAAGCCAATTGTTGAAATTGATCATCTTGTCTACATATTGTGGCATCACTCTTGGTGAGGGTAAGATGCTACTCAAGGTCAGGGTCATACCAGTCTGGGCCACATGCTCAGAGAGCTCCTCTATGTCTCTTATCATGTAGTCCAGGGAGGTACGTCTCAGGTCATTCACACTGGCATGGACACTGACTGTCATATTTGTACATGCCTTGGAGTGACCTTTGTGCTTGTGTTATGTGGCAAATCATAGCGCCTGACAGGCATCTCACCATGACCTTCTCCTTGTTCAGCCTGGTGAGCGGGACGTCAGTGTACCTGACGATAGAGGCACCTATCACAAGTGTTGCAGGTGTGTTGTTTAGCCTTACGTGCTGTGACTGTTTGGCACACTGGCTTTGTGAGCTATGTGTTGCACGTGTTCTGTTCTGGGGTAGCGGTTGCTTGGGTGTCTGCTTTGGAGGTGTCTGCTGCTTAGGCAGACTTTTATTTAGGGACTCCGAGTATGTTTTCGTGTGTTTATTTGTTTGGATTGCTGTCGTGGTATGTCTATGTGAGACTGGAATTGCAGTGACTGTGGTTTCCTTCTCCTCCTGACAGGTTTTGCCAGTACTGAGTTGAGAGAGCTTAGCCTGCAGTTTGGCTATATGGTTGCATCTCTCACATGTGTTGGAATCTGTTGGGAGGAGGGGAGGGTTGTCTGTGTACATGAGGCAGTTGTTACATTGCCTCTAGATTCCCAGATTCACCAGCTGGACCAGAGAGGAGATTGACAACTGACATTTGGACATGCTAGAATAGTATTGGGAATTCCTTTAATTTAATTTAATTTAATTTTAATTTAATAATTAACAACAAAAAGGGCCAATGGGGAACAAGGTACTCAAGGTGAGTTTGTGAGGGTGTAGTGCTTTTAATTTGTTAGTGCTGGCATATATAAATGCTTTAGTGAGCAAGTGCCAGGTAACTCAAATGCAATGTGTTACAGGTAACTTAATTGCATAAATGACAAACACTAACTTTCTGTCAAGTGAAACAAGGACATACGTACAGTAAGCAATGCAGATGTCACTAGGGATCCACAGAGGCGCTGTAAAGCTGCATTTCAGGTGGAATTAGTGTTTCAGGGAAATAACAAGCAAACAAGCATACAAACAAAGCTACATTCAGCAGGCATGGATCTAGTCTATGCTACAGCAAACAGGGTGTACCAATTTCAGTAAGAAATAGTTCAAATATGAAGGCACTATAAGCCTTTAGCCAGAAATTCCCAGCTCAGACGGGCAGAGTCCAGCCTCTCGTCCCACAAGAGTGCAGACCATGAACCTTCGTAATGTCAAATAACTGGCCTGAAGCCCAAGTGCTTAAACCAGAACTAATACACATTTATAATAACAGACACTGAGCCCTCAATCAGCAGTTCCCAACTTAGTAGGCTGTATGCTACCTGTCCTGCCACCACAGTATCCCTGACATTTAATGAGACTCACCTCCTGTCATAATTAGTTGTGTGTTTTGGGGCTGTCAAGCATGGTATGAGGTGTAACCTGGTACTGCTAGGGTGCTCTTGGGAGTCTTGAACCTGTTGTATATTACTGCACAGATATCAACATTCTCCATGCAGAGTAGAGGTTGTACTGCATGCATCTTGCGGTTTACATGTTCGTCATTGAGTATCATTACTTCCATTTTCTTATCCCCTGTGCTACCTATGTAGGTGGCCTTCTGTTTACAGCCTTACTACCAGAATGCAAAGATGTGCAGACATTACACTATGGTAATTAATAGGGGTGTACCAAACAATACAATGACCATCATACTGTTAATGCATCAGGCATGCTGGGATATACCCACAATGATATCATTACACTGTACAGTTGACAACATGATAATATTACTACACATCTATGTAATCACCCTGTGCATCAGCACCATGTTAACCGGTCCTGCATCGATGTTTCAGATTGCAGGAGGTGGCACAGTTTCATCATATGCACAGGGTGTGTACTTGGTATGCCTGAGTCTGCCACTGATACAACCAATCGACATGTATGTGTGTGTTAGTGAGGGACAACCGTAGAAGATGGGGCAATGTTGATGCAGTGTGTGCGTGTATGTGTTAGCCCTAGGTGTTAGCATTATGCATGTGTGTATGCATGCACACAGTTCCACCTCGTGGCTGCCATATATGGGTGTATGTGGACAGCCACAGACTGTACCTGCCAGGTCATACAGATCACTGTCTCTGGCCATGGACACGGTACCTGTGCCTGGCAGGGGTGCTACGGACAGTATCAGGTACTAAGCCAGACTGGGTACTGTCATCAGAAGCAGGTGGTTGATGACTGGAGACATGTCCCTGCTGGGACTGTCCAGAGCCACGTGCACGTGGTCTCTTAGGGTGGTCTGATGACAGCACAGACCCAGCATTGCTGGAGCTGGTACTGGCTCTATGGGAGCGGCCGCGGATTTGTTGTCGTCAGCAGCGACTGCCAGCTGCTGCTGTTGCTGGCATTCGTCCACATCGATGCCTCAACCGTCCTGCGTTGCCCTGGCTCATGGACATGTAGTTGTGGAACAGATCTAATGTGTCCCCGCAACGTCTGTCAATGACCTCGGTGAAATTACGGATGGCAGCCGCAACGTCATGCATAGTGTCATTCATAGCAGTGTGATGTGCTCTCAACTCCCTCAGACCCTGTCTGGTGTACCATTCCATACGTGACTGTGCCTGCATTACAGCCCGGAACATAGCTGAGGTTGAAAGAGTTGAGGTTGGCACATCTGACAGGGGCAGTATGACCACGGATGCTCCCACGAGAACCCCTGGACATCTGCCTGTGTGGTACCATGTCAGGACTCTGGCCATGGCTGCTGTGAGGGGATGCATATGCCACTGATACCACATTACCCTGGTCAATGCCCACTGTATGCTGTCCATCACCTAGGGATATTGGTGACAATGGATGTATTGGCAGGATGACTGTGCGCATTGATGGGGTTGACACCTGTGTACTGTTGATTGGCTGACTAACAACGGACCCTGGTACACCTCCCTGTGCCATTACACAGGTATCATCATTATCACTATCCCCAGCAGCAGATTCAGGTTCCTTGCTGCACACCACCAGAGCAGCACCAGAACCTGTGAGAGGAAGACAGTAAACACAGTTTACAATGTGTACACAATGTTACCACACATGGGCACATGCACACATGGGCACATGCACACATGCACACTCCTCAGTGCATGAGATACAAACACACAGACACAAACACACCTGCAATCACACACATAGCAATACCATTTTAGGGTATTATTGCTATTATTATCATTAGTATTAAAGGATTGTTATTACACACTCACCAGCATGGATTTGCTGCCTTGCTGTTACACCAGAGGGACCTGCACAAATAAGACCTTTATTGTCAGTGGGCACAACTGTGCCATTGATACTGTGAGTATGATACATTTCAGTAGTACAGCAGTTGGCTTTCACAGGTCTACTGCCAATATTGAGAATATCACTCTTGCACAATAATTACCAGGATAACAGCTACAAACACAGTACACATCTCACACATGCATAAACTACCAGTGTAGAGAACAGTCAACTATAGATATGGCATGTTACCTGCACGCTCCAAGCCCTACTGCTGGGTGGCTCCAGCCTCCATCATTACACATGTGTGCGGATGTTGTTGGGCTGGAGCCACAACACTTAGGAGGAGCCCCTCCAGTCTGGTGAGGGGGGGGTGTATAGCCGCCCAACCACCTGTGGCAAGCTGTTGCCTGTGGATATCAGACGCACGCTGACGGACATTTCTAATTAAATCACTGCAGTGATGGCGTACCTGCTCATATGTCCAGTTATGCATGCCTATGTCATTTACCCAATGGACAAGGTCTTGCCACAGTGCAGCCCTCTCCTGCTGGTTCTGGCTGGTGTGGGAAAAGAGTGTGGCAAAATCCCGCACCAGGCTCTGGTGTATCTCCTCTTCCTCTGCAGCAGAGTATGTGGGGTTGTGCTGGTGCACCATTGCCCTAGAAGGAAAAGAAAAATATGTGAGCAAGTGATATGGCACACATAATACTCTACTGTAGTGATATCACTGAACTGCCATATATAGCATCTGTCTGTCTGTTGGGGGATGCAAATGTAAATGACCACATATCAGTGCTCAGCCGACAACTCTGTGACAGTGCCTGGCACACTCCATACAACAAACAAGTATACTCCAGCAGTCGGCACACTGTTTGAGGTCCAATGCACAGCCTCACACTGGGGTTTTGTATCAAGGTAATGTATGGGGAACATTGTCAACCCATGCAATGCATGCAATGCACAGTACAAATGTCACTGGTAATGCACTGTAGTCTTTGTTGCCATAACCATACCTACACCACAGTCACATACAGGGAACCACAGCACAACATATGGCAATGTAGTATGTTTGTATCCCAATACCTGACACATCTTTCTCTGGCCTCACACCAAGGACACACACTACCATGACAGACACAAAGTCATGCTGAGCAATCACACCATTACAGACCTTGCACACAGTCAGTGGCACACTCATTCCACCTCACATAGTTGGTATTGCAATGAGTACATGTGTGTGTGCATTGTGTCATAGGCAGGTAGTATGCTATTGGGCCTGGGTCTACAGCAGCATACTGTTATGCTACCCTGCCCCTTGGGACACATGTAATGTGATTGTACTTGCTCCTGTCAAACAGTTACACAGGGTGACTCATATGGCATACTACCTATCTGCATAACATTCAACAGGGGTATGTCTGACATCTACTAATGGGGAGCCTTGCTTCTTAATGCTGGGTGGTTTACTCCATGGTATGGCTTATTTGTGGGTAGGAACCTGTACCTCCACCATGTGCTCTTTACTGCGGTGCCAAGGATGACAGACATAGGTCATTTATGCTGGGGATATTGTGAGGCATTACCATGGTTGTTGGACAATTGTTATGGGTGTGACTTAACTATGTATATCCAGCAGTGGTAACCTCTGTGTAGGTAGTTTGAAAGGCACTCTATCTGTGGTTTTGTCAGCCACTCTGCATAGGTAATGTGTTTGAGGGCATTATCACTGTTTGTTAGGTATGACTATGTCCTTCTCCCTTTCTGTAGTTGTCATGGGAGGTACATACCATGTAGGACATTGTGAGGTGTAGAGGGGTACAGTGACCTACATTTCACTAGCTGACACACCATTTCTGCTGACATGTACCATATACAGGTATTACAAGACTGGTGTGCCACTGTGAATATCAAAGGGGAGGCTATTGTACACTTGTTTCCCATGTTCCCTCCTGACACATCCAGTAGTAGGCAGGCAACCACATATGTGGTGGTTAGTGGTGTAAGTGTTTTGGAATGGGATATAGTACTCCTGTATCCACACTGGTGTTCAGTCCATGCCTTTGTCAATCAGGCACCTGTTGCAACACATCTGCACACATGTGCCTCTCTCAGTATATATATATATATATATATATATATATATATATATATATATATATATATAGAGAGAGAGAGAGAGAGAGAGAGATATATTCATATACATACATATCTGTAGACATTCATATCTGCCTGTATATGTGTATGTATCTGTATATATCTATATATGTATGTGTCTATTACATAATATATGTATATACATATTCTATCCATCTATCTATATGTGTTCATAGGTAGGTACTAGGCTATCGGCCCTAGGGCCCATACAAGCCTAGCCAATAAATGTACCCTAGCTTTCGCCACCCAAGAAAAGTATTTTCCTATGCACCTGTCGAGCAGAGCCACAGAAGTGATCCCCGGGGTGAATTTCCCATTTCCCATCCAGTCATCAAGATCTTTCTTGAAGAGTGCTAATGAGGAACTCTGTTTGACATAGATAGGTAGTCTGTTCCAGAGTATGGGAAGTCTCTGCGACAGGACTCTATCCCTCCAGCATGTTCTGTTTATTGTGGTGACAATGTTAAGGTCCCTAGAACGTGTAGCTCAGAGGGATTGGGATTTCTTTAAGTGGAGCATGTCCAACAGCTCTGGGTTTGACATAGCTTTGTATGTTAGGCAGAGATCACCCCTGAGTAGGCGATATGCCATGAAGTCAAGCTGTAGTTTTTTGAGACGGTCTGCACAGGGCATCTGTTTGAGGCCAGTAACCCTCTTTGTGAGGTATTTCTGTGGTCTTTCCAGTTGTTGTAGTTGTCTTGTGAGGTACATACCAAAAGGGGCGTTGTACTCTATAATGGGTCTAATATAATGGGTTTAATAAGTGATGAGTAGAGGGGAACAATTACCTCTTTTTTCTGGATGGGAATCCTTTTGTGATGAGATGAGTCACGTAGAAGGATTTCCCGACCACTGTGGCGATGTGATTATCAAAGGAGAGACTACTGTCCACCTGTGTCCCAAGGTCTCATCACATTTTTGGCATTAAGTAGACTACCAGCTATGTGGTAGTTCATGGGTACAGAGTTTTTACCAAAGGGGATGACAATACACTTTTTGGCATTGAGCTTCAGGCCGTGGCTTTGACACCAGGTATCTGTCTCAGTGAGGCCCTTTTGTAGTTTGCCCACATCGTTAGGAGTTGCGATTATGGCTCCTAGTTTGCAGTCATCTGCAAACTTTGTTAGCCAAAGACCTTCTGTGTTGGCCTGCACTTCAGAGAAGTAGATACCAAACAGGAGAGGTCCCAGGACTGAACCCTGTGGTACTCCACTTGTCACTGGTCTGATGTCGGATTTGGAATACGCTACTTTCACAGTGTGGGTTCTATCCATGAGCCAGTTGGCAACCCATCTTATGACATAGGGATTTATACCTAGTTTAGTGAACTTATCTATAATTCCAGCATGGGGGATGGTGTTGAAAGCCTTGGCAAGATCTACATAAGCTGTGTGAACCATTTTACCATCATCTATGGCTTTGGTGACTGCTTCAAAGAAGTCAGTCAGGTTTAGGAGGCGTGATCTGCCTTTTACAAATCCAAACTGAGTAGGGTCCAGAGTTTGGAGATTACCAGTGTCTTTGTTTATGAGTTCCATGATGATACGTTCCATGGCCTTGCAGACCAGGCTCGTCAGGCTAATGGGGCGGTAGTTACCGGGGTCTGTTGTGGCTCCCCCTTTGTGGAGTGGGATAAGTGTTGTGGTGTGCCATTCAGTGGGTACAAAGCTCGAGGTGAGGTTATGATTGAACATGGTACTTAGGTAGGGTGCCAGTTCATTCAGTAGTTCGTGTAGAACGCAGCCTGGTATATTGTCAGGTCCCATGGATGCTGTATTCTTGGCTTTGGAGAGTGTGTTTTTTACCTGTGCAGTCGTGATTATAGGAACTTTGCATTCTTCCAGTATAGAGATGGGCCCTCTAGGGGGTGAGAGGGGGGTAAAGTTAGCAGTGAACCTATCTGCCAGGATGTTGGCAATATCAGTTGGTTCTGTATATTTAGTGCCATTATGCTGTAACTCAGAGCAGATCTGTGTGTTCCCATTTAGATTCTTGACATAGCTATAGAATGCTTTGTGGTTGTCTTTAGAGTCAGTGACAATTTTGTTTTCGTAACTAGCTTTGGAGGATTTTATGAGGGATCTCAGCTTCTTACTGAGGTTGACCAGGGAGTTCCTCCAGTCATGGGATTTTACTTATTTTTACAACAGTTTCTTTCTTCTGTTGTAGAGTTTGTTTATGGCAGAGGACCACCAGACTGGCTTCCTTTGTCTGGAGGATAACATCTTGTTTCTATTAGGGATAGCATGATCCATGCACTCGTGTAAGTGCTTATACAGTGCATTTGTGTAGGATTCGGCAGTCATACCTCTATTGTCCGTCTGCATGGGTGTCATGAAGTTTGCCACTTCTGTCTTAAGAAGTGTGAAGTTGGCTTTTGAGAAGTTTGTTATGATGGTTTCCCTAATTGGGGCTGGGGGTGGGATGTGGATGTCTAGGCTGATTACCTTGTGGTCGGATCTGACCAACGAGGAATTGACCTCTGGTGTGGAACACCAGTTTCCCATGTTGGTGATGACCAAGTCTAGGATATTGCTGCCCCTGGTGGGGGTGTGAATAAGTTGATCCAAGGCGTTGGTATTTATGAATTCTAGAAAACGTTGAGCAAAAGAGTTGGTACATGAGTAGTTTTCCCAGTTAATGGTGGGGTAGTTGAAATCGCCCATTATTGGGGTGTTAGGTTGTACCCTAATACTTTCCAGTGTATCAGGAAATGAGGGGTGTGAATCCTGGGGCATGGTGGGGGGTCTGTAGCAAGCTACAATTTGGATTGCGGTCTTGCCTAGAGTTAGTTGCACTTGGATAATCTCAGATGCATTATGCTGTGCAACTAGCCTGGAGGTGTGGATATCCTTAATGAATATGGACACACCTCTGCCGTTAGTGCTTCTTTCTGGGTTAGGTGGCCAAAAGGTGTGGTATGAATTGAAGCCTGGTAATGCAGGGGTGCTCTCTGGAGCTTTGAACCAGGTCTCTGTCACTGCACAGGTGTCACAGATGTCACCGTTTATGGTGGTGAATTTGTCATTTGAACCTTGCTTGAAAAAGGCACTATAGGGGTGGCAAGAATCTTAGCCAGTATCCGGAATCCTAAGGGCGACAGGTACAGGCCATCTCTGGCAAAGCATCGTGGACTGTCGATCATGTCATCCCAGGCAGACAAATACTGGATCCCCTTAGAATGACACCAGAAGCTTAGCCAATTGTTGAAGTCAATCATTTTGTCCTTGTACTGTGGTATCATTCTGGGTCTATCTATTTCTACATCCCTCTCTATCTATGTATACATATATGCATATTATATATAGATACATATATAAATATACATACATATACATATAATATATATATATATATATATATATATATATATATATATATATACCTTTTTATTTACACATACGAATACACACACTAACATACTGCTAAACATCCATTACTGTACAACCTACATTGTACGTTGCACTACAACCTACATTGATATGTGCACATAACATCCTTCACATACATATGTATGTCTAGCTTTCACTAACAGTTACAGTATGTCCCCTGCCCTATGCACATCTTCATATATATATATATATATATATATATATATATATATATTTATACAGACTGCTAACACATATGGAGGGTTCGCAGTATGTAGACGACTACATTATTAGTTTACATTACCTTTGTTTGACAGTGCTGTTTGTGATGGCTTGCTGCTAGTTAGCTTGCTGTTCTGCATTGTTTTATTTTCGGCTGTCTGTGTCTCTTTTTCGTTTTTTTTTTTTTTTCCTCTCTCTCTCTCTGTCTCTCCCTCCGGATGATGCAATGATTATTGCATGTGTGGACTGGGAGTACAGGCTGCTTTTGTAGGTATATGCACATGTGCATGTGATGGCCTCTGCACCAATTGTTAGCCAGCATTTGCTAATTGCATGCAGCCTGCTGTGTGGTGATTGCAGTTCTCACTGTGATTTTAGGACAGTGCTATAAAATGTTAGGTTAGGTAGGCGTTGCCCTTTCAGATTTTCAAGGTGGGGACCATGCTGGTATGCTGTGGACACTGTTGTGTGAGTGTAAAGGTTGGTATGTCTCTCATATTTCAGGCTGTGTTGTAGGCACTGACATGCATGTTGTACTGACACCTGACTATTGCTTCCTCCAGTTTATTCTTCTCAGTGTGTATGTTAACTGACACCTAATAATACTAATACTGTTTAAATGGGAGTATGTGCTTTCCTGTGGGACTTGTGGGGTAACTGGTTTACAGCAGTGGCTCTTGCAATTTGTTGCTATGGCTTCACTATTTGGCCTTTACATTCACTCCTTGAATGCCTGCTAGGTGTCTTTACTGGAATTTGTTGCTGTGGTTTTCCTATTTTCCATTCACATTCACTCCTTGTAATGCTTGCTATATTTCTTTCAGCAGCAATTCCTTATATGTTTGTTGTGGTTTGGTGGTACTGCATGCAGTCTGGTCTGGCCAAGGTGTGGGGCTAGACACCTACAAGGATATTTTATTTTGCTGCTGAGCAGTAGTGGCGCCTTGTACTTTGTACTATCAGTTATGGATAGCAGGCACATGCAGTGCTTGTAAACTGCTATACTGTCCTTCTGTTATTAGTTGGATACCCCCTTTGATATTTGTGGGTTGTACACCTACATGTGGGTGTGCTTGTGGAAGCTATTCTACAGCTATTCACAGAGTGTGTGACAGCAGACAGAATGATATGCCTGTGAGTTTGTGACACTTGCAGGCCTCAGATACTCTCAGGTGTATCTTTTATCAGCCTCAGGGAATGGTTCATATCAGTGGGATACACCCGTGATATATTTCAGATATTCTGCAGTTGTGACTGTGGGGTATTTTAAGCATATGTATTAATACACCATTTCTGACATGCAAGTAGTGCATACTTTCAGTAGTTGACAGTAACCATTACGTGGGATAAAACACCTTTCTGCCTACTGTTAGTACATTTCACAGGGAGTCAGTGGGGCACAGTTAACATTTGTTTTCAAATCAGGGACATCCCTGTAAATCAGTCACAGTTGCAAGGTCTGGCCTCTTACCTGTTCAAATATGGCAGTGTTTATCCTGCTCTGATAGTGTGTGTGTGTGGTTTGCAAGATGCTACTGTCACATTATTACCTACTAGCTACCGACTAGCATGGCTGTTTCTCTTCTCACACTAATGTTATACAAATCCACAAGAATTGCCAGTAAAGATACAAGAAAAGCTTTGTGTAATAGCCTTCCTATATTCCCTTTACATTCAGTCCTACTATTTCATGATATATTGCTTTCAGCACAAAGGTCTTGTATATCAGTCATGGCTTAGTGGTAAGTCATGCAGACTAGTGTTTCCAAGGTCCTGGGTTCGAGACTCACAGAGGAATTTTATTTTGCTGCTGAGCAGACTACAGGCCTTGTCATTCAGAGTGACTAAGGCACTTTTAAGCAATTATAAGTGGGTTAGCGCTGGTTTGCGCGGAGCTCACGCATGCGCACTGTTGCTTAGCTTCGCGCACACACGCTTAGCTAAGCACACACCCGCTTACTACTGCTTAAAAGTGCTTACTCTCGCGCACACCCGCGCTAATTTCTTTGAAAGAAAAGAAAATGGGGAGATAGGAAAGTGGTGAAAAAGGGGGCACAAAGAGGGTAGGACAGTAGGAAAACAAGCTCAGGATTTGCAGGAAGGATGTAGGAAAGGCCCATAGCTGCCCATTTCTTTATCAGCAACAGCTGTGCATATGTCTGTAATTTGGTGTGAAATTTGAAACCTTCCACCCCTGAGAGAGGGGTGAGGACAACAAAATATATTGTACAGCCAATTGTAATTACCACTTCACATGTCCAGCAGACATGTCTGCAAAATGGGCAACTATGTATGGGGCGTAATTTTTTTGCGGGAACAGAGTGCCCTTTTTTTTTTAGGTACAGGAAGTAGGTATATTTGGGGAGGTAGGTAGGGGAGGTTAACAGACAAGACAACCAAGACGCATACAGGGGCGGAGTATGACACATGGGGGGGGGGCACAGTTGACGGGGATGGATGTTGGGATATCCCGAGCCCATGGGCCCACAGATGGCAACAGTGGAACTGAGATCCCCACCCATGAGCAGTTGCCACTGTGCCTTCACAGCCCAGGACGGGGCTGTGCTGGGGGCTGTATAGGATGGGCAGCAGGGACACCCGTGAGTTGTGCCACCCGAGCCTCAAGCTGGCGTAGGGGTTCAAGCACAGAATGCCTGATCTCGCTACGCACCACAGACCGGACACTTTGGAGGGTGAGTGGATGGTCTCCCCCGACCCCGCTTGCAGAGGGGGGACGAGCCCCATCCCCTGCAGCGCTTCCACCTGAAGGTGGCACAGGGCCACCGGAGGAGATTCCGGCCTGGGCACTAGTGCCAGATACACCTGCCAGCTGATGTGGGAGAGCTGGGTCCGCTGGAACCCGCCTTCCCTGTTGTCCTATGTTTAGAAATATTTTATGACATTTTAGGTTAGTAACAAACAATACCATTCAAAATTAGTTGTAACAGCATGCATCAGTATTCCCATTAACCAAACACCCATGAATTCCAAACATTGAACAGCAAGCATAACACATGCATATTTTGAGCAACAGTACACAATCCAACAGCATGCAGGGTCGACTGATGGCAACAAGCCATCAGGTTTGGATATGTGAACAGGGCACATACAGCAACGTATGTGCAAATATGTTTGAGCCAACAGGACAAATGTCCATAGGAATTAATTGTGAATACACATACCCAGTTTGTTGTGGAATGGCATTATTTGTGAATATAGGGTAGGGTGAAGAAATATTTCATTAACAACTTCAACTACCTATACATATGCTGTACATCTCTAGTAGCTGCAGATATATATACCCTACAGGTCTTAGTACAGTTTCCTATATGTAACCTTAGGAATGTTGGTGATGGGACTGTTACTGCTACATTAATATACATTGCATTTTTATTCATACACATTCATATCTGGCTATGTTCAGGTACAGCATCCTGCTACATTTCATTTATATGGCTCTGGACAACTGTAGATGTTCATTATTTCATACAACCATACTATCTCCATATTGCAAGGGTACATCAACATATCCAAATTGTGGGACAGACACATTCCAGCTTCAGTACTTTATTTCAAACATTTCACTATTTGGTTGTGGCTGTCTCATTCATTTCATTATGTACTGACTGCAGTATACTTTATTCAGAAGTTATAACAGCTTTCTTGGTCGATTCGTACCTCTTTCTCATGCTCTCACTTGTTTTATTTTTACAATTCAAGATGGTACTTTATTCTAGGCATTATTAACATGTCATACTTGATTACAACAATCCTTTCCAACAGACTCACTTGTTTCATATGGCAGATTTTCTAAGGGGATGTATTTGACACATGTCTATTGTCTTTAGCTTGTTTACCACTGATTTTCAGGCTGCAGCAGGTTATCTGATATTACACTTCAGGTGGGTAATCACTATTTCAGACTTGTTTCATTTTTATTTCTGGATTACAGGCTGCATCACTTATCTAATCATACACTACTAGCAGAATCTTTCTTCTAGTGTTATTTGAACTTTATTAATATGTAACTACAGTGAACTCTTTTACAAGCTGTCTCACTTATATTGTATAACAATTACAGAAATATAATTACTAACCTGCCTGGTGGTGCAACCGCTCCAGCCTATCACCATAGGCTCGCCGATTCGCAGAACGCACACCTGCAGCTGTAATATAAATGAAGTAATATTGGAACATACATCTCCATAATATCAGCTAGGATAATTCCTTACATACATAATTACATGGATACTTACTCAGTAGTGGGGCGTTGGGCATTTGCCGGGCCTCCTGGATCCAATGGTTCAGTTGATCCTGCTTCCGTCTCTTCAGGTCCGCATGGTGGTGATGGACCTGTTCACCAGTCCTTGGTATGTCTGTGGCACTAGTGAGATCATGTGCCAACCGGTTCCACGCCTCTGCCTTATATGCACCCCACAGAATCTGGCCCTGCATGAGTAGAGCCTCATGATCATGGACTAGGAGCCAAACCATGTATTTGGACTCCTCAACACCCCACCTCTGTGCCTGGAAGTGACTGCCCTCTCCTACACCTGCCATCCTGACTGCAAATAGGTTCCACAATCAGTTATGCTGTGTATTCCTGCCTATGGGGCTTATATATGCCGTTTTTCCCACACTTATCTGTGATTGGCCATTTTGGAATTGTATCAGCTTCACAAAACCTGCTTTGTCATGCGTCTATTTCCATTCATTCCTATATATATATATATATCTATCTATATATATATATATATATATATATATATATATATATATATATATATGCTAATACTGTATTTTTCAGTACAGCTGTCATGGCTTAGTGGTTCAGTACTTTGACTATGATGCATAGTATCCTGGGTTCAAGCCTGGGCATTGCTTTTTTTTATTTTACTACTGTCTAGACAGGCTAGGAGGTGTGTCTGTTTAAAGGCAGCTTTCATACAGGTTGCTCAACATTGCCCGCCTGTAAGCCGGTTGGTGCGCTGCACAGCTCCGCACAAACGGGTTACGCTGGTTAACGCGTTATTTGGCTATAAGCACACATATTACACTGTGAGAAATGTTGCGCAACTACGGGCACACAGTTTCAGCGTGTTAAAGCGCTGCTCAACTCCGGGCACTTGTATTACACCTGTTAAACCACTGGTCACCTACGGGCAAACATACTCAGCTTGCTAGAGCGCTGCTCAGCTATGGGCACTATTTTATTTTTTTATTGTGTCAGATTTCTTCATTAAAACATGGCCCATTTCATTGCATTTTACTTAAATTATAATTGTATATGTGTACATATATGTCAGGGGATTGCTTCGTGCTTATTTCACTAAAAATAAAAAAAATGATGTTGTTGGGGCTCGAACCGTGACTACCTCCTCTTTGGCTGACGTCGCTACCACTACGCTATTGCTACTTGGCTTATTTTGCATATTTAGATCTTATATGCTTTTTCAATGACTGCTAACTGTGGCTGAGCGAAGGGCACACCCGCGCAAATGAAATTAAAAAAAAAATTAAACTGTTCATTTTTACGTTTTACATTTCATGTGGGTTAATAGTCTGTGGGGGCTTGTTTGCTGTTGTGTTTCTTGACATTTCCACGGACTCGCTCGTGGGAGTTTCCTTTTGGGACTGTGATTCTTCTGGGGGCGTGTCTCTTTGCAGGACTCGCCATGCGGACACGCCCCCTACATTGCTACACGGACCATGTTAGCCTAGGGTGTGATTCCGCATGCCTTCATGAATATGCATGGCATGCTGACATCACCCCGTTTAACTGCAGCCTCCGTGTAAGACTTTCTAACTCTTACACGGAGGCTTCGTGAATCCTGCCCAAAGTATGTCATTATTTCATCTCATTGAAATTAATAGAAATCTACAATAACAAATAAAATATACAGAAAAATGTAAATGGAATATGTAATAGTCTGCTTTGTGTGATAAATTAAAATATTCTATTACAGAATTAGGGAACTTGTTTTATGGCTTGTGTCTTTACCTCTCATCACATTGATTTATCACATACCAGAACCTCCATTTTTCCAAATCAGGAACCAAGTTCAAAAATACCGGATCACAAGAAACTTTCTATAAAAAATAGACCCCCAAGTGAGTGTGTGTGTGTGTGTGTGTGTGTTTTTTGTGTTTGTGTATGTTTATGTTTATGTTAGCATGCTATTTCCCATTGATTTCAGCAAGTTGCATTAATTGCTTAAGATTCTATTGAATATGTTTGTCATAGGTATTCGTATGTTTTTCTTTGAATGCCTGTTTAATTAATAGTTTTGTCTTGTACTGCATATAAATTTTTGAGTCCCAGTTCAGTCCAACAAAGCTCAAGAAACAAAAATCAGCAACTCTTGATCCAGCAAGACTCATAAAGTGGTTTAATGTGGGTTTTACTGGGAGGCAAGTTCAACAATATCACATTATTGTGCTCTTGAGGGAGTTTTTCTGGGTCCAGAGTCACTTTCAGTGGGTTTGGCAGGCTATCATTCAGTGAATAGCAGCTCACCAATACTGAGTATTTCCATACACACAAACACAGAAGCACACCGATGAATACACACACACACACACTCATTTTGTGGAAAATCTTCTCCACAACAAATGTATATAAAAAATGTTTTTGCAGGGAGCAAGCCCCCCTTCAGCCCCCACTCCTCACTTGTATATATACTAAATCTTTGGTCACAGAACTACAAAGAAACTGACAAAAAAATAACACATACAGTGAATCAGTGCTGAAGCTCAACACAGACATTTGCAGATCTGTGGGTACAACATGATGCTATCCATTGCAAGCCATACATACTCTACTAGGTTCACTTGCCTGATAAACTTGTAGGATAAGAAATTACACTACTGCATACTTTCTATACACATCACTTTTGTATGAAATTAGTTTTCAATGGAATTCAATGAAATGAGCATTCAGTGAAATGACATACACCTATATATATATATATATATATATATATAGAGAGAGAGAGAGAGAGAGATTCATACACATATATGTATATCTATATGTTTTATATATATAAAATGTAGATATAGACATTAATTGATATACATATGCTGATATACATGTATAGATATATTGCTAGGGGGATCATGTTAGAGAGCTTAAGGTGAGGGATCAGCATATCACTGGTATAATGAAGACCATGTGTCATATGTTCATTGACAATAGGCTGATATTTATCTATCAAGTTTCTGTTGTGGCAAAGTAATCTTCTTATCCGAGAAGCATTTTTGAGATCAAGGTGTGGCAAAGCAATCTTTTTGTTATCTGAGAGGCATTTTTGAGATCATGCACTTAATACCAACAGACACATCTCTCTACTGTTATTCATTCTCTGGCTTTTCTTGTACAGACACTTGTAATGCTCTTTACCTTTGTTTTCCATATATTGTGTTAGACCTACTAAATTCAACAGCTCAGTTACACACTGGTATATTACTTTGTTAGCATATTACAGTCAGTTTGCAGAGACTCCCAATGGCTTCCTTTTCAGTTTCATATAACTTTTACAGTCTTGAAGTTGGTTTACTTATTTCTGCATGACCTGATTCCCTCGTACAAGAAGAAAATTACTGTTTTATACTGCCTGAATGAAGTATTAGATTTTGCCACCTAGAATGGCTGGTTGTTCCTCTGGTACAGATGGAAATATCTGGTATTTACCTATTTATAAATGACTGTGCCTTTGGCATCTACAATCTTACTGGCTATGGAAGTGTTCTACTTTGGCTTGTTTCTGGAGCTACATAAATATGTACTTGTCTTAATACAGTTTTAGAACTGAAATAACAAGACGGTTGTCCACACCATCCCGGCTATGTTTTGAAAAGTAGCGTGCAGGCTTACTCAAATAAGGCAGAAGAGTTATTTCATCCAAAAATGGTTTAATGATCTTGAGCCACAATATTAAAAACAACTTTCATGTATTCAAATGTTAAGTGCTTTCATCTGCTTAATGCAGACTTCCTCAGTACAGCTGATTAACACAACATCCATTCCTTTTTTTTTTTTACTTCAAATAGAGGAGGTAATTTTAAGGCATTATTAAGTAAAAAAGAAAGTATATGGCAGGTGCTGACCGATTCTACAAGGGAACCTGGTATAAATGATTTTATTTCTATTAAACCCTTTCTCGTGTTAGCCTGATGTGTATTACCATCTTGTTTCACTATTTTGTTAATTATTATTTATTTACTTTGTTTTTAGGTTATGGATATAAATATGATGTATGAACCAAATTGTTATTAATTAATATTTAATGGTTTTTAATGATGATTATTAGTCATAGCATTAGGACAAATAGTAATATTTAAGATATAATAAAGTATTTATTGTTTTTTAAAATACTTATGAATGTCAAAAGTATGCACTGGCACTTTAAATGTAGTTCCAGAATTGCGTCAAAAAGATTTTAAAAGGAATGGATCTTTTTTTAGTATATTGCTTAACTGTTCATCTGCCTTTCTAATTTATTATTTCCCAAATGTTAGTAATCAGAGCTATAGCCTTTCAATAACTGTGTAATAATCACAGTGATAAATTTGAAGTTTATATATATATATATATATATATATATGTATAGAGAGAGAGAGAGGTGTGTGTGCGTGTGTGAGAGAGTGAGTGAGAGAGAGATAGAGAGCAGGTGGTCAGATTGGTTGGATGAACATTTTTATCATACACTTTATCAGTGTTCTCATTGTGTATCTACGTGTGTGTGTGCAATATATATAATGTGTATATATATATATATATATATATATATATATATACATATATATATATATATATATATGTATATATATATATATATATATATATATATATATATATATATATATATATATGTATGTATATGTACGTGTGTGTGTCTATTTATATATGTATGTATTTATTTATGGAGAGGAAGCTCATTCTCCCACAGTTTGAGCCCACTATTTCAGCTGAATTAATGTCTGTCTTTTGGAAGGCAATGCTAACTCAGTTACATGTATTTTTGCATTGCAAGCCTGTCTTTGAAAGGCTACATTTCTGTCTCCTTTGATATTTCATCATGAAACTTTCAGTTAATAAGGATATTGTGTTCAGCTACAAAACACTTATGACTACAATTTGAGCCACAGAGCACCATACCTCTGAATTTTACCCTACATCTTTACCAACTTCAGGACATATCACTGTAACCCTGGTATGTTACAGCTGAAAATATATATTTTTTTCTGCTGAAATACATACATTTTTCACTCCTCTAAAGACAACTAGATAACTGCTCTAGGCCATTAGGTGTATTCTGCATGCTGAGCCAAAGTTAAAAACAGCATTTTTTATGGGGTTGGCTGAATATAGCCACATTTATAGAAGTTCATTTTATAATAAGTATGTTGTAAACTACTTTAGATATATAGATGATTTGATATTTATTTGCAAAGGTGGCAGAAATGACGTAACAAATGTTATTGATTATTTGAATAACAGTAGATATCGGATCAAATATGATGGTTTGCAAGAAGGAAATAGAGTTAATTATTTAGATCTGACGCTGGAAGGAACAAATGATGGGAATATTATAACTCAAATATTTAGAAAATTTGACAAGCCTGGTCATATATTTTATGCTAATAGTTGTCATCCTGTACATACAGTACAAGCACTCCCTTATGGTGAAATCTTAAGAATTAAAAGGTTATTCACTGATGTAGAAGAGGCTAAAAAAGAGGCCATTGCAGTTAGTTACATGTTCATTAAAAGAGGGAATTCTGAACAATTAGTTCTAGAAAGCTATAATAAAGTATTTGGACAGAGAATAATGAGATATAATAATAGATATAGTTATGACTCGAAGATTAATAATGAAAAGGAATGGGATCTACAACAAATTATAGTTTTAGTGTCCAAACACACTATTTTCTCAAATGAACTGCAAAAAATGCTCGTTGGTTTCTGGAACATAATAAAAAGGAACACACCTTCACTTAAGGATTTACAAAATAGGTAGGAATCTTAAAGATTTTTTGGTACATAGTGTTTATAAAAGACCAAATGATGTAATAAGAAATTTAAGTTTGGATATAGGCACTAAGCCATGTGGCGAATGCTTGATATGCCAATATATAACTGCAACTTTTGAAGAAATAAATGGTAAAAAATTTGAAATGAAAGGTAGTTTTACATGTAAAAGTGTAGAGGTGATTTATGCTATTAGATGTGAATGTAATAAATTTTATGTGGGAGAAACCAATAGAAATTTAGCTGAATGAGTTAAAGAACATATAAGGGATATAAAAAAATCATAAAATAGTTAGTCCTTTGGGAGAACATAGCAATGTTGAACATGGAGGTGCTCCTTTAAAATTTAAAGTCACGGTGTTGGAACTAATTAACTCTAATTATGCAAGTGAGAGTAGGTAAAATACCTTTTAAGAAAGAAATAATCTATTCTAATTTTAAAATATAATACTTTACAACCCATGGGTTTAAATAAAAAATAATAGGAAGAGTTTTTATTAATATTATGTGTATTATTTTTTTTTTTTTGTTTTATTATTTATTAGAGAATGTGAAATGTTGTTTCCATTAATTAGAATTTTAGTGAATCATTTAATTGATTGATTAATTGGTATTGTATATAAATGTTAGGTTTAATTTAATTCATTACTCTGTAAAGGCTGTTTGGCCGAGGCGCTACGAGGTTATATTGGTTCATGTGCTATTCCAGCTATACGCATTTGTGATATTGTCATAATATCAGCTGCTATTTCAGCTCATTGTTCTGCTGATTTGTGGATTTTCTTCATTGGGGCTGACTATCAGATTCTGCAGTCGCTGAATAAACTACATTTTTGCTATTAACTTTAAGAAGTGGAGTCCCTGGCATTTAGTGTTTTTTCTTAAAAACAGCATTCTCTGCATAAACTGGTTATAATGCAAAAGTCAGACTGTTACAGTGAGCACCTTTATATATAGTTATGAAGTGCCTATCTGTAAAAGGCCCACTTTTGATACTTCATTATAAAACTTTCTGAGAGTAACAAAAAACTGAAAAGGAAAAAAAAAAAACACCTACCATTAGGGGTTTAAGTGCAGCTATAATTGATGCCACATGTTAGTTGTACAAACATTTGTCATGTTAGTTATGCATTCTGTAAATTAAAGAAACGTTCTGGAACACTTAATGTATTTTAGTTCTGATTTTATGACAACATAGCAGAAAAAACATAATAGGTCATTTTTTTTGTAAAGTGTGCAGAAAAACAGCATAGGAAAAAAAATGGAAATTGACCATAATGCAGAATAGAAGACTACAGCTATAAAAGTATATATACCAAAATCTAGTAGGATGATCTGCTACTAAATGCACCTTAGAGTGATTCTTTCCTCAAGAATTTCAGTGAAGCACAGTGCTGAACTGAAGCCATTCTCATCTTAGCTGAATGAATGTATGGCATTGTAATCATATTTTACATTTTTTTTTCTGGTGAAATGTGTCAACTTTCTACTTCTGACATAATAAGAACTTAGTGCACATGTATTCTGAACATTAGTTCTACCTGGCCTTTTATGCAGAAATTTAATAGCACACAGGTGGAAACCAAGTATAGTGCTAGACTTTGACAGCAAAAAAACTTGTGAAACACTGGAATTACTAGTTACTACATGTAAGAGGTCATATATCAGTTCTCTAAAAGGCAGTTCATAGTAGAAAAAATCAGGGAACTCAAGTAAGATACTTTGTTAAAACACACTCAGTAATGTCATTCTATCCTGAAGGATGTCACTGCATCTCATTCCTGACCACATGGTACAGATTGCCTGTGAAGGTGTAGAGAATGTAGTTTTTACTTTGTACACAGTAAAATAAATGTTGGCTTAACTTTGCCTTATATGAAATTACATTAAATTCTTTTTGGTTTGCTAACCTGGAGTGCTGGCTATTTATTCTTTTATTTGAATGATTTATTTTGCCTTGTACTCTGACGTACTTGCATAGCAATTGGTTTTGAGTACACTATGCTAGTCCATGCTGTTGACATGTTGTTGCTGTTTGTGGTATCATTGGGTTTTCTGCTGTGTTCTCTGCCTGCTGTCAATGGATATATCGAGTTTAGTGATGGGTTTGGTGGCTGACAAGGATGGTGATAAAATTTTTGATGAATTTGAATCCACTTTATCTTCCACAGTGATAAAAGGTACTGGTTCTGTTCATCTTATTTCTTGCATACAAGCTTTTAAACAGTTAACTGTGGCTATGAAAAGTTTACATTTGAGTGTATGGCATTTAAAATGACTCAAAGTCTTTGAAAGTAAAGGCTTTTACCCTCAGGGTTTATGTGTTTGCAAAGGACTGGTGTAAGGTACAGCAAGCTGATTCTATGATGTTTGTTAAAGTTTTGGTGGGTATTTATGATAGACAAGTTTCCAAAATAATGATAGAAGTCACCTATCTTTGTGAAGTGGTTAAATCCTACCATTCCCATGAAAGATATGAAGAATAGCTGGGGCTGCTAACTTTTGACTTAGCTACCCTTGAAAAAGAGATGAAGGAATATAAATACAAAAAAATTCAGAGGGATGCCAAACATTATGCTAATGGCAGACCATTTTTTGTCCAAAAGACTGTTACGTTCCAACAAGGCAAGATGTATCTGGATCATGGTCAGGTGACAGATAAGAGGAAGAGAAGTGGGTCCATTCTTAAGAAGGCAGGGAATACATCAGAGGCATTGGCAGGCAGTTCCTCCTCAGCCATTAAGATATATGGGGAGGTGGTTTTGGATTCACTCTTGGCTAAGAAGAAAAATTATTTTAACTCTTTAAATCCTGAAGAAGGGCTGGTCCTACACATACTAAAAGAGGCATCAACATTGGATGCTCTGTTACGTCTAATGATTCCAAGTTAGAAACATGTCAGATTCTACATAATATTTCTTCTCCAACTTTATCTTTGGCATAAGTGGATGTGTTGAATAAAGGGTTACATTTTATATTTTATGCCAAATTTTCCTGTGTTAGAGGAAGTTTTTGTAAAGGTTGAGATATCTTTTTGTAGAAAATTTAATTTAAAGTTGTATTTAGGTAAAAAGAGAAACCAAACAATACTGAATTTAAATTTGGGGGGGTCGAGTTTCATCCCTCCTATGACAAATATGTGGCAGTGTTTTAGCAAAGCATTCTTAGGGATTTGCATTTTGATTTTTATTATGGAGTTGGGCAACAAAATCATTTGTCTCTCTCACAGAAAAAGGCTTTACAAACTTTGAAACTAACAGTATTGTCAACAATGCTGACAAGGGTGAGGTGGTAGTTGTTTGGGATTGGGCTATGTATTTACAAGAAGTTTATAAATAATTATTAGATAACCACTTCTATCAGAAAATGGTCTTGGATCCTACTTTAAAGTTTAAATGTGAGATGGATGTTTTTTTCACATTGGTTTTGGATGAAGGTTTTGTTTCTAAGGATATGATAAATTGTCTTACAGTCCAGGAGCCTTCTCCACAATATTTCTATAAGCGTCTGAAAATACATAAAGATTCAGTCTGCTGTCCTGCTAGGCCCATTGTTTTGGGCCATGGTTCATTAATGGAGCCATTATCTGCTTTTTTGACACAATATTTGAAACCTTTGTTAGATGGTGTTCATTCTCAAATCCAGAACATTACTTAGTTTCTAAATATTTTATAGGATGCACAATTGGATTATGATTGGTACATGTGCACTCTTGATGTTAAGGCATCATATACTAACATTCCAGTTTGGACTGGGTTAATGGCAATAGAATACAGATTGGATAGGATACCTTTATGTAGTCCTGGTTGTAATACATTTTTGGTATGTTTAACAGAACATGTGTTAACCAAAAATGTGTTTTACTTTAATGGGGAATGTTTCTTACAGTTGAAAGGTAGAGCAATGATGGCATCTTTTGCGCCCATTTATGCAGATTTATTAATGGGTTGTTTAAAAGAGCAGCTTATATATGACTTTAGTCATAACATCTATCAAGATGCCATAGATATGTGGCATAGATATATGGATAACAGCTGGATGGTTTGGAAATATGATGTGAGTTTTTTGCATGAATTTGTGTAATATCTTAATAATAAGCAGGGACTGCAGTTCAATCTTAATTTTGATCTTAAGAAGATATTTTTGATGTATTGGTGATAAAACGTAATAATGGGACTTTATTGACTTTTTTTTTCAGAAAGGAATTTAATTTTAATTCTTTTTTTGGATTCCGCTAGCTGTCATCCACTATATATAATTATTAACATTCCCAAATCACAATATTTGAGGGTTATGAGAATCTGTTCCTCTGAGGATGAATTAAAACAGCATGAGTTAGAGTTGTTCCAAAGGTTCTATGTCAGGAGCTACAAATCTTGAGGCATTCAAAAAGCTTATAATGCTACTAAGTCTGTTACAAGATCAGAATTATTAAAATATGGCAACAAAAGGGGACTGATACTTCTTTACATTTGGGGACTAGCTTTGGTAGTAATTCTTCAGCCTTTTGAGGCCTAATTGACAAGTAGATAAGAGCAACCAGTCAAACACGGCAGAGTAAAACCAAGATAATTTATTAAAACACACAAACGAAAGATAAGTGCTTTCACTCCAACTACAAGATGTTCCCTCATGCTATTCAGACAATGTTTCTTCCTATATGGACATAGTGAGGAGGCATTGGGGTGTTCATACCACAGATAGGGATATTTGTGAACTGATAGATGCTGAGCCTAAGTTTTTATTTAGGAATATGAAGTCCCTCAAAAGGCAGCTATGCTATCCTAGGAGTACTTTTTATTCAAATAGAGCAGTTGGAACATACCTCTGTGGTAAATGCAACTGTTGTAACTATAGTGATAACACAGTTAGCTTTGAACATTCAGATCAGAATAGAGTGTTTCATTTTCTTGTGCCAGCCACGTATGATAGCCAACATATACCCCCGGATTTACAATGCTCTTTACAGCATGCAGGATTAGTTTAAGAGCTATTTTTGGCAATATGGCTGACTTGCGATCAAGGAACGAGCTCCCGGAATGTGCACGTGAGCTCTTACACTAATCCTGCACTGACCAAGCTTCTGTATGCAAATTACCCTCATTTGCAGGTGAAAACCATGCAAATGAGGGTAATCTGCGATCCAGGAAGCTGGCAACTCTCCATGCAGGACGAGTGCAGTGTTCAGAAATGTACTCTGTTAGTAACAGAGTACATTTCTGCAATCTACAAAACGGAGCTATGACAGCTCCAAATAAAGGCTGCATATCACTGAAGAAGCATGCCAATGGCCAAGTAGAAGGCCATTGGCATGGCAAACTGTTTAAAAAAAAATAAACAACTTTTATTTTTTTTCGCCGATCTTGCCTGTTGAAGCATAGGGCAGCAGCATGCAAACGGGATCAGGATACAGGAAATGGGATAATAAAATAAACCTAAAGTAAGCATTCTAACTAAAATCAGTATTCTGCCATGCAAGTCAATGGCAGGCAGAAGACAACCTGGCCAGTGAGTAATGGTTGCTAAGGGGGTAGGCTCAGTGTGGGACATGTAACTATGCATTAGCAGGCAATCCTATGCAAATGAGGGAAAGGTTAGTAAATCACAGATTTTCACAGGGTGTGAGGCAGGTCCTAAGAGTGTAAGAGTATAAATAGCTGGGTGCAAGACTAGGCTATAGGTGACATCATGGGGGGGGTGTCAGGCATACTGTAAGGGGATTGGAGCCCTGTGGCTCGGGATTGCTCCTAGCTTAGCCCAGCTAAGCTAGGGGTCTGTCTAAACCAGCCCAGCACTCTTTACAAAGTGTAAGCTGGTGTGTGCGCCGCACATCGGGTTTTACAGGAAGAAAAAAGAAGTTAAACTAGGAAATAGCAGCTCTGTGCACATATGTGCACTCTGCTTGCACAGCGTGCACACAGGCTTAAACAGAGAGGCAATTGGAATGGAAAACTGCAGTAGAAAGGTAATCAAGGAGAACCAGCTTAGCTGACAGGTGAAATGTATCAGAATCAGCCAATTACACAGGCAGCAGACCAGCCCAGCCCAGCACACCACTATAAACTATGCAAACACCTTTGTTTTCCCAAAAACTCTGCACCACTGGTTTATACAGACAGGGAACTTTTACAAAATGAAAGCAAGAGAAAAAATGTTAGGGGCTGCTTTTGCTATCATAAACCAGCATGTGCAAGAGGTGGGGGATAATGAGGATGTGAATGCTGCTGAGCAACCCACAGTGAGGAGACAGAGAAGAGTGTAAAGTCCCAGGGTAACCTACCAAGGGCTACATGATCTGGAGATAGTGGAGCACTATAAGGTGGACAGGGACATCTGACAGCAAATTGTTGAGCTGTGCCAGCCATGCCACACACACAGAACTAATAGAGGGGAACCCATCCCAGTGGATACCACAGTATGTGTAGGCCTAAGAATACTAGCTACAGGTACCTTCCAAAGGCCAAATGGGGATATGATGGGGATTTCACAGGCATCAGCATCCAGGGTACTCCACCAGTTCCTGGATGCCATGTCAGCACATGTCAGTGAGCATGTATATTTCCCCATTACCCGTGAGGCGTTGGCCAGCAATATGCATCTCTTCCACCAAAGAGCAGAATACCCTGAGGTAGTGGGTGCAATAGACTGCACGCACATACGCATTAAAGCACCACCAGGTGAGCAGGGTAGGGTCTACATCAACCGCAAGGGCTTCCCCTCCATCAACTGTCAGGTCATGTGCGATGCCCAGGGCATAATAATGAATGTGTGTGGTGGATGCCCTGGAAGCTACAACGATTCCCACATCTGGCATCTGGCGTGGCTGTACCAGACATTTGCCAGTGGGGACATCCCACGCGGTCACCTAGTGGAGGATGCTGGATACGCACTGGAGCCATGGCTGATGACACCCATCAAAAATGCACACACACCCAAACAAGACCTTCATAATGAGGCACACGCACAAACACGAATCATAATAGAGCATGTGTTTGGGATGCTCAAGTCACGGTTCCAGTGCCTGGACACATTTGGTGGAGCCTTGCAGTACTCCCCAACTACATGTACCCAAATTGTCCTTGTATGTGCCATGCTACACAATATGATCCTGCGGAAACAGCTGCAGCAGGAACAGTATGGGGCAGGGCCACACAGCCCCCCCCACCAGTGACAAGGCCTGCACAGGTGCAGAGTGACTCAGAGGAGGAACAACCTGAGCCTGCCCCAGTAGGCAGAAGGAGGTGTGCCCAGTATGCCCTGGCCTTGGCAAAGAGGCAATGCATAGCACATGCACTGACACAGTAGGGACCCAGGGAATGACACCTCTCCGACTCGCACATACAGTAAAAGGGATGCCAAACATGACACTACCTGTGCTCAACCATGTATAGTGAGTGTACTATGTGCATCCAACATAGGCAGCCCTGCAGCACCACCCTCAAGACTGGGACACCCACAAGGTAAGTGACCCACACATGCCAGCTGGGGGGGCACATAACCAACAACAGTCACAGCCAGCAGGATACGTGTAGACAAACACAAACAAATGCTGTACTATGGCCCCTGAATGAGCCCCATGGCTAACTCCTACCCCAGGCCTACACAGACAGACTACAGCAGGCCAGCCAGTTGGATGTAAGTTTTGAAGGCTAGGAAGTCAGAAACTAATATGTAGGTAGTTAAAGCTAAGATCTGTAGTACACTGGTGTGCCTCTAGCCAGAACGATAGGTAAGACTACAGACTGAAATGGTGTACCCGACATACCAGTACAGTCCTAGCAAATGTGCAAAAGTGTAAGGTGTGCCCCAGCATCCTTCGTACACTTATAGTAACAGTCAGGTGTGCCCCCCCCACCCCTGTGTAGAAATATAGAAACAGTCAGGTGTCGTCATCCCCGCTATGCAGAAATGTAGCAACAGTAAATGCCAAATGACCGATGTATACCCTGCAGACACAGCATGCTACACAAAGGTCAGCACCGCAGTACAAACTACTCAGACTTGATCCACACATGCAATATAGATGGCCATACTGGGCATGCTCACACACTTAAACACATGAAGGCCATGTCAGCAAACACCAGTGGACCAGACATATCTGGCAGTTGCAGTTCTTAGTGCAGACACATGTCAGTATGCACCACTCCTGCCTTGCACACACAGTGGATAGGAATACAGACATATATGTATGGACAACACACTATAATAAGCCAAAGGTAGATGGACACTGATGTGTTGGAGGGTGACCGTGACAAGGAGCCATCTGAGCATGTCCCACCCAGCACACAGCCAAAGGGCCCCAAACGCATGAGGTACAGGTGTCACTCAATGCAGATAATAGCCACCAGTATCTGTCAGCATGACGGTGTGTTACACATGCCAGCTGTGCAACATGACTGTACAAGGAAGTAGTCACCTAGTAGCTGTATACATGTACCTGTGGCATATGACCCGCGTGTGTGCCCGCATGAGGCATGTCAACCCCTAGCATGACAAGCCTGCTGAGGTCATCCAATGTGAAATACACCTTTGGGAGAGCTGTAGCTCAGTCATCCCCATGGCGTGTCCCATAACTGTGTACTGCTGTACTGATAAACTAGTTAGGTAGTAGTCCTACCCCCAGACTTGACAACTGTGTGAGTGTGTGTTTGTGTGCGTGTCTCTTGGTCTCTGACTGTGTAGAGAGAGATGATTTGTAGGCTACTCACACTCCGTAGAGTTCATATACACAACGTTGACAAGGCTGCTGCTGTCACTCACCTAGAAATACACATCTGGGGAAATCATAGCCCCATAATCTCTGTAGCACATCCTGTAACTGCATAATGCTGTAGTGTGATAAAGTAATTAGGTAGGTGTTCTAACCCCAGACTTGGCAACTGTGTGTGTGTGTGTGTGTGTGTGTGTGTGTGTGTGTGTGTGTGTGTCTGACTGAGTAGAGAGCAATGCTTTTTAGCCCAGCACACCCCGTGCAATACATATACTCAACTTTGGCAAGGTCGCTGATGTCACTCACCTAGAAATACACCTTTGGGGATATCATACCCAAGTAATCTTTGTAGCCCGTTCTGTAACTGCATACTGCTGTAGTGTGATAAAGTAGTTAGGTAGATGTTCTAACCCCAGACTTGGCAACTCTGTGTGTGTGTGTGTGTGTGTGTGTGTGTGTGTGTGTGTGTCTGACTGAGTAGAGAGTAATGCTTTTTAGCCCACCACACCCCGTATAATACATATTCTCAACTTTGGCTGTCACTCACATGGAAATACACCTCTGGGGAAATCATAGCCCAGTAATCTCTGTAGCACATCCTCTAACTGCATACTGCTGCAGTGTGATAAAGTAGTTAAGTAGATGTTCTAACTCCAGACGTGTGAATGAGAATGTGTGTGTGTGTGTGTGTGTGTGTGTGTGTGTGTGTGTGTGTGTGTGTGTGTGTGTGTGTGTGTGTGTGTGTGTGTGACTAAGCAGAGTGAATGCTTTTTCGCCCACTAACACCCTGTACAATACATATACTCAACTTTAGCAAGGCTGTTGATGTCACTCACCTAGAAATACACCTCTGGGGAAATCATAGCCCAGTAATCTCTGTAGCTCGTCCTGTAACTGTGAACTACTGTAGTGTGATAAAGTAGTTAGGTAGGTGTTCTAACCCCAGACCTGGCAACTGCATGAATGTGTGCATGTCTGTCTGAGTCGAGCCAATGCTTTTTAGCCCACTCACACCCTGTACAATACATATACTCAACTTTGGCAAGGCTGCTGATGTCACTCGCCTAGAAATGCACCTCTGGGGAAATCATAGCTCAGTAATCTCTGTAGCAAATCCTGTAACTGCGTACTGCTGTAGTGTGATTTAGAACTGTGGTAGGGTTCCATCTCTACCCATGCCAGTTCTGGATGTTTTATGTGTGTTCCAATGTTTGTGTATGGAGGAATGCATCATAGGCTAATCACTCGCAGTACATTTCAAATGCCCTACTTTGGCAATCCTGCTGATGTCATTCATTGTGAAATACAACTTTGTTGAACAAGGTCTGTAGTAATCCTTGTGGTGCGACCTATAACTGCTGCATGCTGAAGTGTGATATAGGCCTTGGTCAGGGGTTCAATACCCACACATGTTGGTTGTGGATGTTTTGTGTGTGTCTCACTGTCTGAGTAGGGAGCAATGCATTTTAGGCTAGTCACTCGCAGTACAGTTGAAATGGCCCTCTTTGGTAATCCTGCTGATGTCATTTATTGTGAAATACACCTTTGGGGAAGAAGTACTTCAGTAATGTCCATGGCGCGTACTATAACTGCATAGTGCTATAGTGTAATAAACTAGATAGGTAGGGGTTCAACTCCCCGACATGACAGGTGTGTGTGTGGGTTTGTAACTCTGATCCTGTGAGGAGTGTGTGACACCTGTGGGCAATGTGGAGGGGGATTTTGCTTATTTCTTTTATGGTGGCCCTACTATATATCACAATGTCAACCATACAGGGATAACAGATGTAAATTAGCCAAGAGGCTGGGGTGCAAAGCCATACCCATACATGTCACATCAAGGCCAGTCACATGTTTGGCTGGGGGGGAAGCCAATTCGTATAAGACATATAGTGTGTGGGGCCTCTCAACCCCATTAATGGTGCATTTGGACATACGTGGACATATGTGGGAGGTTGGCATAATGGTTAAGCTGTTTACCTTGCAAACACAAGGTGCAGGGTTTGATTCTCACATGGTATAGATGGTTAGGCTTAAAATGACCCACAAGGGCAGTTAGCCTAGTAATAATCTATGAACCTATTTGTTTATCTGCCATTGCTATCTACAGATGTATGGCCATATATACCTATATAGATTTATATATCTGCTAACATATATATATATATATATATATATATATATATATATATATATATATATAAATATATATATATATATATATATATATATATATATATATATATATATATATATATATATATATATATATATATATATATATATATATATATATATATATATATATATATATATATATATATATATATATATATATATATATATATATAAATATATAAAACCATGTCCATATACACCCACATAGATATATATCTGTGTACACATGTAACGTGCTTGTGTATATGTCGACATATAGGTGTAGACACATATATGTGTCGATTTAGGCACATGCATGTATATATGTGCATATACATTGATATATATGCATATAGTTTTAGAAAGTAATATATATATATATATATATATATATATATATATGTTTTATCTGTTTAGATATTAATATAGGTACACACACATACATCTAGAGTTTGGTATACATTCTCTGTACTGTTGCATGACTGGACTGGATGATATGTTTCTGAAAGCATCAACTCTCTTTGTATCTGTCATGGCTTAGTGCGAAAATCACTTTATGGTGTGCAGGGTCCTTGGTTTGAGCCTTGCTAGAGGTGTTTGTTTTGTTGCTGGGCAGAACACGGCCCTTGGATACACAGTAATTAAAGCACTGTAAAGCAGTTGTAAGCAAGTTTGCAGTGGTTTGCGCAGAGCTAAGCAATGCCTACACAGGTTAAGCAATTCAGCAGCTAACTCAGTGGGCACCAGGCCTGATGTGAGGCTATGATTACACATGACAGTTATGTGAGTTGCCATTCCATTTTCATGTAGTACACAGCCCAGGATGTCATCTGGTCCCATGGATACTGTATTTTTAGCCATGGGTAGTGCATTTTCTGCCTGTGTGGCCATGATTACTGGGAAATGGAACCCTTTTCGTATTGACATGGGCACTTTTGGGGGTGAGAGGGGATGAATGTGGCACTAAATCAATTTGCCAGGATTTTGGCACATTCTGTGGGAGCAGTCTATGCAATGCCATTCTGTTGCAGCTCAGAGCACTTCTGAACATTGCCAGTTAGAATTCGGACATAACTATAGAATGCTTTGTGGTTGTCTGTGGAATCTGTGTCGATTATAGTTACATAACCTGTTTTGGAAGATTCCATAAGGGATCTCAATGTCTTGCTGGGGCTGGTAAAGGAGTTGTTTGCATCCTTGGATTACCCTTTTTTCTTCAACAGTGTCTACCATCTGTTGTATACTCTGTAAATGGCAGGAGACCACCAGACTGGCTTGATTATTTGGGAGGTGAGCATCGTGGTTCTATGTGGGATGTCAGGAATCATGCACAAGTGACTGTGCTCATACAGTGCCTTAGTACAGGATTCATCAGTTGAACATTGTCACTTCTGCCTTGAGTAGCATGAAGTTGGCCTTGGAAAGGTCTTTTACGGACAACTGTATATACATTCCTTTCACATTTTCAGTTTGGTTAGCCTATGGTGGGATTACTTTGGTGGAACCACAGCCCCATATACTGTTGTGATGGCTTAGTGGTTAGTTACTGTGATTACAGTGTACAGGGTCCTGGGTTCATGACCTGCAAAGGCAGGTTATGTTTGTTCTGGCCAGAACAGTGGTTAATGCATACAGACTAATTAGGACAATTTAGGTCAGTCACACTCAATACAATTAAAATGCCCTACTCTGGCAATCCTGCTGATGACAATCACTGTGAAGTACACCTTTGGGGAAGTGGTACACCAGCAGTCTCTGTGGTGCGTGCTATAACAGCGTAATGCTGTAGTGTGATATAGAACTCTGGTAGGGGTTCTATTCTTACACATGGGAGTTGCGGATTCTTTTGTGTCTGTACCTATGCCTGTGTAGAGAGCAATGCATGTTTGGCTAGTCACACTCACTACAATTCATTTGCCCTACTTTGGCAGTCCTGCTGATGTCACTCGCTGTGAAATAAACCTTTGGGGAATAAATACTCCACTAATCTCTGTGGTGCATTCTATAATGGCATAGTGCTGCAGTGTAATAGCTAGTTAGGTAGGGGTTCTAATCCCAGATGTGACAGGTGTGTGTGTCATAATGTGTTGTTTGTGTCCTGTGTAGATGTGGTTGTGAATGTGTAACAACTGAACCCAATGATGAGTGTGTTTTTAAACTTTCTTATAGCATAATTCACAATATCCACCATGCAGGGATAACAGATGTGATATCAGTACATAGTCACGGGTTCGATACCCTGGACTGGTAGGTGTGTGACACAAACATGCTTACTTTTTACTCTCCCAACCCACCCTGACTTATCTTTGCCTCTGTCTGCCTCTCTCACTCCCTCTCTGGTGGATGTGGAGACTTCCACCTGCTTTGCTTAGGCAGCGGCATGTGTATTGTCAGTAATGCTAATGATCAGCTGATGGCCTCTGCACAGATTACAGCCCTCCTCTAGCTGATTGCATGTGGAACAGCTGTGGTAACATTCCCATAGCCAATTGCATGGAAACACACTCCAATATCTAGGAACATCATGTTGGTGTTGGGCCTTTTCAGTCGCTGTGAGCAGGAACTAGATCTGTTGTTTGGCAAACAGCATCACAGATGGATTGGGGACTTACATCTGACAACATATACTGTGGAAACAGGCCAACACACAGGAGGGGTATGTGCTTGTCCTGACTACAGACTGTAAGTGCTGATATACTGCAGTTGGGGTAATACTGGTTTAACAGGGTGTGTGCGGATATGGCTGTGCTGCATGTTTTAATATTTGTCATGTCGGTGCTATGTTTATGAGGAATTCCCATCTGTAGGGTCATCTGCAGACTAGGCAGTGTGTGGTGCTTGTGTTACCCACAGAACACCTATCTCTCAACTGCAGAAGGTAGTGTGAGGATTGCAGTCAGTAGATGGCGACAGCCGGGAGAGGTACTGGCATCATATCCCTCATAGGACATATGTTGCATCACACCCTGTTACGACAGGAAATGTATGAGGTCATCACAGCGACATGTCAGTATTGGCCCTATGTTTGTGCCTCCAGCCACAACCGTGTCAACCTTTGTACATATGCCATGCAGTAGGGGGTGCATATCTTCTGTACACCATATTCATTGACAGCATAGCTGATAACAAGCCAGTGAGATATCAGACTACTACACATGTTATTTATAGTAGGGGTTATATTTGAGGACATAGCCTGGGCATTCTGTGGTTGTGTGTACAGTACTGAGGTATGTGTAAGTCTGGTAATTGTCGACTGTGTGTGTATAGTGCATATGTACCTTGGCCTGTGCAGAGACTAAGGTAGATGTCATTGTTCTTGGTCCTGTTCTATCTGATGTTACATGCTGCTCCACTGTATGTCACCTTATCAGCTTACATGTTTGTAGGTGTGAACGCACACATGTCCCAAACCACAGACAACCATCGGACTACACTGTGTAGCGGCCCAGTATATGTAGGGTTGTTGTGTGAGTGGCTCATATAAGGGATGGTGTACATCAGATAGTCCATATACTGTAATAGTACCCTAGCTTACCATATGTGGCTGAGGCTGTGTTCACATTGGTTGTGGTTATGCACTTTCACACAGGTGTCTGTTACTCTGTGATGTGACATGCCTGTAGAGCCTGCTATCTATGCAGGTACATGTGTATCCCCACATAGGAGATGTAGCCCAGTGTTGAGTCAGTCTGCCTGTAGCCTGTACTGTGCTTTGTTACATGCCTAGCAGCTTACTGTACTTATCCCGTGAGATGTCATGTCCAGATACGTGCCACATGTACTGCTGCCTGGCCACCATAACAGTCATGTATGTCAGACAATGCAGTGGGATGCTGTTCAGATGTATGTCAGTAACTAGTGGATAGTATGTGGCCATGGCACCTGTGTACCAGCCGTTATTAAGTGTCAGGACAGACAGGGGTGTATGAATGCATAACCTATGGGGGCAAATGTATACCAGTATGTACGTGTTATACCCATCTACATGGCTGTTTACATCCACATTGATAGGCCTGGTCCACATGTCTTGCATGAACGGGTTCTGTGTATACCCCTGGACTGACCCAAGTGTGACAGACTGTCCACAGATATTGGCCACGTCGCAGTTGTAGTCCACAGGGGCGTTACTGTGCTAGCAGTGGTACTGTACTGTGATGACCTTAGGATGTCTGCAAGTAGCCAATGGCACACATGTTAACAGCAAATGTGGCCTCCCACTCACACTATTTCTGTGAAGACAATCCCGATTACAGTAGCAGTAGTCTACAAATATACTTGCACTACATACGTGACATCCCCTTGCACTGAGAGGTTGGGATTATTGGGGCTGAGGTAGGGCTCCACTCCATGTTCAGGACATATGGTGAACATATATGTATATATAAGTATACATATATCCATATAGATATGTACACATATACCGGGCTTTGCACATATGACATACTGTCAGGGGTTGTATGTAGTGGGCTGTGTGTATGTCATGTTGTCATTCATGCCATCACTCCACTGCTGTTGTGTCCCTCACACATACTGGAGGGTTGGGGCCATATATGTGTGGGTTTCACCTACACAATACATGTGTACCCTAATGCACTCCAGAGGCCAGTGTATGTAACAGTGGTATATGGCCCAGTATTAGTGAGTGTAGGGGGGGTGAACCATGACTAACCTAGGCTGTTACAACATGTGTGGGTATCTGGGATAAGCTGCCTTAAGGTATCTGGATGTACGTTACCATACAATCCACCTTGAGTAAATGCAGGCCTACTGCCTCCTGCCATACGGGATGTTCTGTTTGTCAGTGTGATTGTGATGGTGTCAGGTATGCCTTGTTATGTAACAAATGCATCCCATTGTGCCAACTGGGGTCTGTACCCCCTAGGGATTGTGTACAGAATGTAGATAGAGGCTGCTAACCTATACATCTGCATTGTACTGTTGATTTTCTGGTATGCTGTGGCCCAGTCTGTCATTACTGATGTACTACTTGAAGGCCTTGGCCTGGACAGCAACATATGTCAACCTTTCCAGACTACTGTATTAGTATACCTGTTTCACAGTTGCATTACACTGTTTATATGGATGTCAGTGTCTAAACAGCTATATGACATGGCATCTAGAACTGTTATAGTACACAAATAAAGGTGTTCCATTTATACAAACCTGTGTGTGGTGTTTTATTCCTATAACCTCTCTGTGGGTATATGATGCAGGCAACGATTGTCATTTGTATAGGTGACCCATACAGTGTCCAGGTGTTAACTGTAGGCATAGTGGCTGTTCCATATTGTGTGCACCTTCTACATATGTATCTTAATGTACATATCTCTGACTGTGTATGTGTAGTCACATGTATATCTATATGTACAAAATATATATATAAAACTTAAAACTATATAGTATCTGCATATATGTGTCTGTGTATATTTATCCTGGGGCTGTTGATAGCCTCCACATTTTACATTTCCTACGGGAAGCCAGACTGTACTGCATGATATGTTAGCATTACCAGCCTGACATCATTCATATATATATATATATATATATATATATATATATATATATATATATATATATAAAGATATGAGTGTAGATGTAGGCATTTGCATGTATATTTATATATATATATATATATATATATATATATATATATATATATATATATATATACATATATATATACATATATCGATATGTTGCATGTGTTTAGATATTACATTATTTACAAATACACATACATGTACCTAATTAACTACATTTCCTATACTGTTGAATGACTGTGCTGGATGATATGTTTGTGATAACATCAGATTTATGTATATCTGCCATGGATTAGTGGTAAATCACATTGGCTGTGGTCTGTAGGGTTCTGGGGTTGAGCCTTGCTGAGGCCATTTATTATGTTGCTGGGCAGAACAAGGGCCATTGGATACAGAATGATTAAGGCACTTTTAAGCAATTGTGAGTGGGTTTGAGCGATGGTAAGCACTGCTAACCTCCGGTTACAGTTTCTTACACTAAGTTAGCTTCTACTTTGCTTAATCTGTGTAGGCAATGCTTACCCCCACGCAAATGCACTTAAACATGCTTACTACTGCTTATTTGTGCTTATACCTGCTTACTAGTGCCTTATTCATTATGATACTGACACTTCACATGTGCATTTAATGCAGTACTCCAGTTCACATTTAAATGTTATTATGTAAGTTATACTTTTGGGATTCCAAGCAAAATTGGAATCCTGGGAGCTGGTTGAATCAGATAATTATAGACCATCTTGTCAATCCTTGCCTGTATGTAAAGCTCCTCTATAAGGGCTCTAACTTTTCTGTATGCACCATTTAATTAATTTCTAGACGCTTCTATATAGGTGTGACTGTCTAAAATATCCAACATTCTTCTATTGTAATCAGTAGTGTTCATAATAGCAAGGGCCCCTCCCTTATCAGGTTTCATAATACGTACTGGAGCCTGGCATAAAAACCTTAGTGTCCCTATCTTCTCTACTGATGTTATAACATTGGACTTTAGCATGTCTTAGATTATTTGGTATATTCTTAAGATTACATAGATCCAACTCACTGATCTGTTCAAAAAGTGCTATTAATGGGTGCAAAGGTGGATTGTAGACATTCGATACGTAATAGTCAGTTTTGGTATTCATTTCTTCCCCCATTAGTGCTACTAAATTTAATTTTCGAGTAAATAATTTAAGATCAATCAAAGTGGTTGCCACATCAAATTGTACTGTAGGAATAAACGTATACCCTTTCGCTAACAGGTCAGTCATGTCAGGTCTTATAACAAGATCAGAATAATTAAAAATTTTAAAATCCATATTAGAATTGTACAAAATGTTTCACTTAGGACAATTATCTGTGATTAATCCAAGGTCCACTTCGACTACAATTTGTTCTTGTTCCTTGTCACTCTCCCTTTCGGTGGTGCAAAGTTCGAGGCTTGATACCGAAAATTTGTTTGATTCAGATTACTTGAAAATTTATCATGGCTTGAATTATTTTTGTTGTTAGCTGCTATCCTTTCACTCCAACAGATAGCCCCAGTAGTTTCATAGTGCTGGTTTTCCATTACTTGGTTACTACTACTGGGGAGTGTGATAGCACTACCTCCCTGATTTTGTATGTCTTCACTAGTAGTTGTAGAACCATTTGTGTCAGATAGAAGACTACCTTGGGTTCAAGTTGTCTACCTAGCTAAGTGTGTAGTATGCCCAGCTTTCTATATAGGTAAAAATATACAAACATATATACTGTATAGGTAAGAAGAAATTAGAAAACGCACTAGCTAGACATGTAAGTGAACACAAAGGACATCAGTTCAAATTTTGAGTCCTTCAACAACTGAGAAGCGATGAAAGAGGAGGACCAGAGTCATTAAAATTAGAAAGGAATAAACTCCTTTGGCAACTGAGAGTTAATGCCTGTCAGTACCCAGGTATAAATGAAATGAGTTCTATAATGTGTATCCTACGGTTAAAAAACCTAGCTAGATAAAAAGTAGGTAGCCATAAGTATATTATGCCATTTCAGGCAGAGAGGTATTGTTTAGATTTGGTATAGTATGGTTGCCACACTGTTGTCCTTTTACCCTACTATAACATTGTGTAATTGTGTCCATATATTTTTAGGATGTAATCGATTTTATATGATACGTATTTAGGATTGACATGTTTAGTATGGTCATCGTTGTTTGGTGTTTTAAGATATGTGAATAGATTTAAACATACTAGTAAGGACAACTATTACTGAACAGTTTAACAGTTTAAATATTTTGGATACTAACCTTTGTAATAGTTGATGTGTGACAAATATGTACACTAACGTATAATTTTTTATGCTTAAATAATGTTTTGGTAAAAGCATGAACGAGTGTTTACATATCACTTTAAGTACTGATTAGTTAATTATAATGCCGTGTGACTTGATCTGAAATTTATTTAAGACATCTGTTTTTAGAAATGGTTGTCATTTAGTTTCTGAAAAAGTTGAGTTACTTTTCTCGACGAAAAGTGGATTTTATGATTGTACACTTAAAATAAATAATTTTTATTTTACGCTATACGTGTTTATGTGGTTTGGCCGTTTACAGTGGAGCGCTCAGTTTTCATATACAGATTTCACATGTAAAATGATATGTGCTGCAGTCGGACTTGAACAGGGAATGCCTGTTCGTTAGGTGGATGCTCTAACCACTACACTATTGCTGTGCTGCTTCATTTGCATATATATTCCTTGTTATCCTCTTCAGCCTTTTCAGCTGCTTTAACCGTAGCTAAGCGATGGGCAAACCTGCGCACCTACGGTTAGCTGTACTCGGGGTTTTAAAAATGAAATAAAAGTGTTTCTGCGTTTTATTTAAATGCACTGTTGCTGTTGAACACATGGAGACTGTTGGTGGGGATATGTGGACATTTGTGAGCGGTCTCGCTCATTTATTTACGCATTCTTCTGTTCTACTTTGCAGGGGGCGTGTATATTCTGAGAGCTCAGTTCTCAGACACGCCCCCTGCACTTGTCCACGCTTCGTGTAGCATTAGGAGTTCAGGCAGCACGCCTTCATTAATATGCATGGCGCTCTGCCATCCTCTTAAACTGCCACTTCTGTGCAAGACTAGATTAGTCCTGCACGGAAGATTATTAAATCCAGGGGATAGTTTATTTAGCCTATTGCCTTAAATGTAAAAAATTCTATATAGGCAAAACAGACGGACCTTTCAAAGAAAGGATATGAGAAATATTTATTATATTAGTAGGAGAAATAAAACCAGTACTTTGGCTAAGCATGTCATCACTACCAACTCTGAACACCCCTTCAAATTTATGGCCATAGGTAGAATTTTTAAGAATGCTGGGGGGGGGGGGAGATGTATGTAATATGACCAAGCAGTTAGAGGCCAGATGGATTATTAGCCTTAGGGGAGATTCAGGGCATGGTTTAAATGAATATATGCCACTTAAACCTAAGCTAAAATCCAGACCCCTGTTTAGATAGTATTCTTGTTTCCTAGCTGTCTCACCAATGAAGTGTGCTTATTTATATAAATTCTTTACACATTTTTATATATACACTTTTATAGATGTATAAGTGTTATATTTCAAGGTTCCATTTAAAAGATTCTGTTTATATATATATATATATATATATATATATATATATATATATATATAATATATATATGTTTTATACATTTTTCATATGTTCTTTTTACAAACAGTAGTGTATGTTTGTGTGCTTTTACTTCACTCAGTAGGTCAGTGAGTTCAAATTACACTCTGTGATGTTAATTATCACTTAATTTGTATCATGTGACTACTTGTATTTGTTAGAGGTAGAAGCACATTTTAGTTGTATTTATTAGCATCTGATGATGTAGGTCTTCCTGCGAAAGTGCTTATGTTTTAACATTAAAACTTCAACTGAAACTGGAAACCTTGGTCGTACCTGAGTTTTTCAGTGTTTTTATCATTGTTTGCTTTTGGACTTATTTATAACTCAGAAACCTGTGTGGGCTGGTGACTGTTTTTGTGGCTTCTAAGTAGTAATCCATGACCAACAGTAAATAATATCCTTAATGTCTCACCCTAAATAATTTATGCTTAACCCTCAAAAGATGTCTTTCAGTACTTTGCACTCAGGTTTGGTCTGGAAAGGCTACTGTGATGCAGGCATTCACTATCTGGCTTATAGATTATATGTGCTTTATATATTTGTATAAAATTAGAGGTTAATATTTGAAGTACAATTATCTTGAATTCTGTGGTCTAAGCTTGTGTTCTTGCGAAGGACAGTTGTAAGAACCTCTTTAAAGATACCAGTGAATATCTTTTCCTCAGGGGAAGCAGTGAAAATCTAGAATAACAATGACCCACTTCTTTAAGGCATGATTTAATAAACCCCGCTGGTCAAGGGTCAAGATTTCCATAGGTGAAGTACAGTCTATAGATTAGTTGAGCCACCTGTTGAATCTTTCTGTGTATTTTACTCATTTTCTTACACAACTAATGGAATCCTACTGAACATGCTCTGTGAGATTGTTCATGCAAATGATACACCCTGTCAGGGATTAATCATGTTCGTCCTGTGCTCTGTTGCTCTTTCTGCATCAGTACGACCTGGGATGTGCAATCTTTCACTGTGCAAAAGAGCTGATTCATACTCCGAATGACGCAGCTGAATTAATGGTCTTAGATATTTGAGTCAAGTCAACTCATTTTGATAAAATCTTGCACAGTTTGACAGGTATTACAGTCACTTGATGGATACTGCATTTATTTGCAGGTGTTACATGCTAGGTACTAATATAGTACTAATGTGAGAGATACCTCACTCTAGATTTTATTTTTCATTTGACATGTACTGCTGCATAGATTTTAGAGGTACTACTTCTTAACACTTGCAGTATGAAGCGACACATATGTTATGAATGCTTTATACCTAAGAGGTGTTTGGAAAACATGTATGTGAAATCAATGAGCTATAGCCATGCTGGTCAAATAAAAATACAACAAATTCTCAAGTGAAGTTTTCTGTTTACTTTTTCACATCAAAAGCATTATCCATGAGGATTTGCCTTCATGTTCACTGATGAAATTTTTTCTGAATTTGGCATGACAATTTTGCAGTGTTTTCTGGTTTTGATATTCATAGGAAGCTAATTTCAGTAGTTAGGTCCAATTTCATAGAAAGCCTTCTGTGCTATAACTAATTCAAAGTGGGCACTTACAAGTGTCGAGGCATCCTTAGAGTTGCATCTTAGAGAATAGTAGGTTATTTTAAGAGAAAGTTTATAGAGTAGCAAACGGCATAGTTGTAGGCCAATTATTTTGAAAATACTTATGTCTGTTAAGGCAAATCTGCAAGTCATAAGCCAACAGTGTGCTTTATGCAGAAGGTGGCAATGGTGTGCTCTGAGATCTGCTAGATAAATGTATCTACAAATCATATTAACAGTGATTTAAAACATGATTGTGTTTCAGGGAAGACCACGCTTTAGTTATGGCAGCAGGACATTCTTGGCAGAATTTATTTCTGCCTCAGGTGAAATAATGTAAAATTTTGTAGCTTTACATATTGGAATCCCTTGTTTACTGCTGTTTCTTTATGCTGTTTGAAAGATAATGTAGGATCCAAGAGCAAACCAAGATACTTTTGACAGTAATTTTATTGAAGCTCTTCTTTAAAGCATCTTTTACATGTATGGGGTTGGAACTTACTAGTTTCTGAGTTGTCATTACATCTGATTTATTAAGATTTATGGAATGCTTGTTTTGGGTAATCCAGAGGCAAAGTATGATTGTAGCTTTTATTGTCATTTATATGATGAGCTCTAGATTCAGTAGTGGCATCTATTTACATATTTAGTTATGTTTATAGTTATAAGTTTTGCCTTCAGATTGCTTAGCAATAGTGAAAAACAGATTGGGCCCAATGTAGTCTTGAGGGACTTCACATGTGAGATACCAGCCTTTATGACAGAGCTCCCAAAATAAACCCAACATGACCTGATTGAAACATAGATTCAAAACCAGTTAATGGCAGGTTGGCCAACGAAGCTGTTTCCTTAGCTTTTGTAAACAAAGATTGTTGTCTGCTGATTCTGAAGCATGTCATATCTGTGAAGACAACACCAGTTAGCAGCTCGGTATTCATATTACTATAAATCAGAGGTGCTGGAAGATGGTGAAGTCTGGAGGCTGCAGGTCCATAACGATATTTAGTGACAGGAAAAGTGCACTTTTGTTCTTTTGTTTTACTGTTTATTATGATTAAAGAAGCATATTCGTGATATGCATTGTATATGCTGCCAACTGGAGGTGCATTAATAATAATTCCACAGAAATGGGATATTAAAATTATAAATGAAGCTGCTGTCTTTCTTTGCCCCATTCCAAGTGTGAATGAGACAAAATGGATGTTTTTTGCGTTTACCATTCACACATATGTCATGTGTGCTAGAAAGCTGGATGATTACAGACTAGGGGGAAGGAGGTATTAACAGACAACATTAGTAAAATGCACCAGCTTTTTCACAATATTTAGGAATCACAGCACTCAGACTACACAGTGGTGAACAGCAGTTGTAATTGCTGTATAGTATGGACTATATGGCTTCAGTCTGATTCCAGCCATAGTCCTGACAACCCACTGTACGCTTTATATTGTGAATTTCAGATATAATGAAATTAGCCTGGCTATTTCCAAATTCACAATAAAAAGTATACAGTGAGCTGACAGTACTATAGTCAGAAAAAGACCAAGACCGGCATCTCTGCTTCTTGTTTGTCTGGTATGTGCCTGCATGCTGGATAATGAAATATATGCAAATTTGCATGTAAACATCTTGGTTATAGAACAAAACAAACTGTAGAAAATGGAACTGCAGAATTACAGTTCCACATGAAAATACAGCTACAAAATCAGTGTCATTGTCACAGTTCCACTTGATGTCATTTGTAAATGTAGTAATGACAGTTCTAGTGCTGTGACCCCATCACAACTATGGCAGCACTCATCTTTCAAAGGCGCTACAGTAGGGTGAGAAACTAGCAGTATTTTGATAGTTGCTGAATCTTGGGAGGATCTTTCACAGACCTAAACCTACCAGTTTTTATTATGGAATTGTTAAATGAATTACAATATAGTGACTTGAGACTCTGTTTAGGTAAAAATATGTGGCTGTATTGCAGCTTGCAGAATTTAGGGTTGGATAGTTCCTCTAGCATATGTTATACATATAATTATGGGAAAGATCTACCTTGCTGGATACTAGCAATACTGTACCCAGTTATGCACAAAGTGTCTATTTCTACAAATATGAAAGGATGCAAAGGATATTGGGGTGAATTTTAGCATGAATAACACCATTTTGATGACATTTTCTCTCATATTTCTTGATAGTTGTTAAGGGGGAGCTTATTGCTTATAGTTATTAAGCAAGAGCTGTTGACCTTAATTTTTGTTAGAAATGTCAGTTTATAAATAGTAATGTTATTATGGGATGATCACACCCACTCACACGTGCATGGAAACTGGAGCACATGACAGATATCCATGCACAGAGTGGATTTACAAGCTCTCCACAGAAGGTTCACCAGCTAAGAAATGAGCCGGATAATCAATAACTTAATAGCAATATCTGATATGACACAATCAAAAACTTTAAGGGAAGAAGAGGAATTAAGTCACTCCAAAAATATATATATATAATATCATGCCTTTTAGCTTTGTATGGAACTGCTTATAATTGTTCTGTCAGGCACTAACTCATACTCTGTGAAAATGACTTTTTTAAGCATTTCAATAAATGTACAGTTAAATAACTCCTTAACTGAGGAGCATATTCAGTCTGTCCTCAGAATATTGGCTGATTTTCCTTATTTTTGCTGTTTGAGTTTAAAAGCCTAGGTTTCCAACATGGTTCATAACTTATTCATGAAATTTTCAGGGAATATTAAATGTTGTTAGCATGAAATAAAGCTTCAGTTGAATGGGCTCCTACCCTCAAAGATAGGAGTCACTGCATCTTGAATTTTAGTAAAAAAAAAGAAAATCCCATCTTTAAATGTCATTTTTTTATACCTCAACATATGCTGAGAATGAAAACATCACTGATATGTAAACTGCATACTCATTTTAGATGTGAAATCACACCATTAAGTATTTATGTTTTTACAAAAAAGAGTATAATGCAGAAAGTCAGGCTGTAGCTGTAAATGCACATGAACTTAAAGCATTGGTTTCACCTATGAAAGGCCTTCCAAGGCCTTTTGCTACAAAAGGCCCTTCTACTGCGATGTTCCCATTTGTAATTCAAAAGCATGTTAGCCATAATGAGATAAGACCTCATTATTGGCTAATGTGCATCGCAGTTACTTCTGAAATGTGCAGATCATGGCTGACTTGCATATAGATGTAGTAACCTGCTGCTCATGTAGGCAGTGGCATTCTACCCCGTCGCTCTCTTATACGCATAAGTGCACAAACAAAAATGTGCGTGCACACAAACACAAACACATGCAGACACACACACACACACACACACACACACACACACACACACACACACACACACACACACACATACATACACATACATACACACACACACACACACACACACACACACACACACACACACACACACACACACACACACACACACACTAGGCATTGTACCTGTCTCTACCCTATCTGCCCTCTTGTAGTTCCCCTATCCCTCTACAACTTTTCTACCATTAGGGCACTTTAAAGTGTCATTCCTGATGGTCTAGTGCATCTCACACCCCCAGTCCCTGTTATGATGTTTGTGCCATTATGGCACTTTATTTATTTATTTATTTATTTTATTTATTTTATTTTACATTTGTTGACCGGGATAGTCCGACTGGATACATGTCCTTTTTCAGCGGAGGCCCGGGGAGAAAAGCTCCACAGAGATAACAATATACAAGTAGGTTTACAAAATACATACATGTAATGAAGAGACAGATGAGGAGACAAAAGAGAAAAAAAAAACTCAACAGGCATAACAGTATACAAGTAGGATTACAAATCCATAGATAAGATGGGGAGACAGATGCTAATTCATATTATTAGATTTTACTTAGGTTAGATATGAAAAACAATTGGGCAGCAAAGGTCCACAGTCCACTTTAAACAGTCATTATTGGTGTCTAGTGCATCCTCCCACCGCTGATTTCCATACCACTGCTGGTGTCATTACAACACTTTAAAAGTGTTCCCTTGTGTCTGGTGGTTCCCCCACCGTCCATTCCCTGTACTACTGTTGGTACCGTTATAACTATTTATTTACTTATTTATTTAATTTTGACATTTGTTAACCAGGAATGTCCGACTGAGCATGAGCCCTTTTTCAGTGGGAGGCCTGGGGAGAAAAGCTCCACAGGACAAATAAACAGTGATGATAAAAATAATAAACAAGATTATACAAAGATAATACAAGGGTTTAAAAAGTGATACATTTAAAATACAGAATTAAAGATGCATACAAACTGTAATGTATATAACTAAAGTACAATATAGGTATATAATAGGTCAAACAGCAGGCAATAGGGTATAATTCTACAGACAAGGGAAGAAACCGAGAAAGGAAGAAGAAGACAGGAAAATTAATAGAGAAGAAAAGGTGAGTAAGATAAAGGGAAATGGAAAAAAATAGAATTGAAGAGAGAAAACACTTAGGTATGGTTTAAGCAGGGGTAGATCCAGGTGTTCTGTAAATGTTCTTTAAGAGCTTTTTTGAAATCATGAGTATTATAGATGGTATGGATAGACAAGGGTAGCTTATTCCAAATAAGAGCAATTGAGCAACTATTTACATGTTGTCCAGTTGTTCTTTCAGGTTTATAAATTTCCAGATGTAGTTGATCAGAGCTTCTGAGTGTCTGATTTGGAGTATAATGAGAGATCAAGGTGGAGATGACAGGGCAGGAGGAAGGTCTGTCGATAATAGAGTGGATGATAATCAATGGAGGAACTAAGGGCTGATGTAAACATTCTATCCATTTTATAGCTTTGAGGGAGAGGCAGTGATGGGAGTTGTAGGGCTGGTTTGCAGCAAATCTAGCTATTTTGTTGTGAGTTCTAGCCTGGCTTTTAGAGAGGACTTGCATGTTAATTAAGATTTGTGAGCCATAAAAAAGACAAGGAAGAAGAAAAGCATAGGCTTGGGGGAGTCTTGAATCTGTGGAAATATTTTTTTTATTTCTGTATAGAACACCAAGTCTTTGGTGTGTCTATTTTATGCAGTGATGAATGTGTAGCTTATACTTGAGCTGATCATCAGTAATTGCACCCAAGAGTTTGGTATGTGATTCAACTTTAATTACAGTACTGTTAAGAGAGGAGATGGACAATGTAGGTTTAAGATAAGTTAGAGATTTAAAGAGGAATAAGAGAAGTTTAGTTTTAGTGGGCTTGAGACTGAGTTGATTATCATTAATCCAGCTTTCAACAGAGTTGAAAGAATTCTGAGTTAAGCTGTGGAGGTCAGAGATATTATTAGAAATAGATATGATTGTGGAATAGTCAGCATATTGTATGAGAGAAGAATTAGAACAGGTGGTGTGGAGGCAGTTAGTAAAGGTGTTAAAAAGTAAAACACCCAGAATGGAGCCTTGGGGAACACCTATCTTAATGGGGAGAAAAGAAGAGAGAGAAGCGAGACATTTTACAGACTGCTGTCTATCAGTGAGATAGGTAAAGAACCAGGAAATAGTGGGATTAGAGAGATTAAAAACAGATCATTTTGAAAGGAGTGTAAGGTGAGAAACTGCATCAAAAGTTTTCAAAAGATCTAAAAATAGAAACCAAGTTTATTATTATCTCTGGTTTGAGAGATAGTTTGCATGAAGGAAATAAGATCTTTAGTAGTACTTTGATTAGGACGAAAGCTATGTTGGGTGGTAGTGTATACATTTTTCAAGTATTTTAGAAATGTGGGACAGGATCACTATAAGCTGGTAGTTTGAGAGTTCAGTGGAGTTATGGAGTTCACTTATGGATTGGAATAGTGTAAAATTGTTTCCAGATTGTGGTAACAGGCTGTACCTCTGTCCCTCCTGAGATTTCATTATGAAACTTTCAGGAAATAACAACAGTGTAGTGAGCTATATAACAATGCTAAGACTCCAATTGTAGCCTCAAAATGTTAAGTGCAGCAATATCTTTGAATCTGACTCCACACCTTAAGCTGCTTAAAAGCATGATACAGTAGTCATGGCATGATACAACTGAAAAAAGTATTTTTTTCTCATGAAATATAGACAATTTGGATATAGTATATAATGAAAACTCAACAAGCAAGTATTTAGGCAGTTTTTAACAGTAAAGAGCAGACAATTATAGTACTCAATGTCCTGAGTAGAAGTTCCCCAGACTACTCACAATGAAAACTTGTATAATGCAAAATGTCAGGCTTTGGAAACAAAGGCACATGAACCTGAAGCCACTGGGGCTGGTATTTGAAAAGCTATAGTTCTGCACCCATTTAAGAATTCATTAAACATTTTTCAGAGAATTACAACAGGGTATTCATCTATAAAATGTATGTAAGTCTGTATCAAAACTGCCAGTGTAGCACACCTTCGGATTTGACTGCACAGCTTTAGCCAGTTTGAAAGCATGGCACTGTAACTGCAACATGTTATAGCTGATTTTTTGGTACATTATATTTTGACATAATGATAACCTAGTACACATACATTCTAGACATTAGTTTTACTCAGGCATCTGTGTAGTTGTTTTACTCAGGCATCTGTGTAGTGATCAAATAGCCCTAACCTCAGTGGAAACCATAGTGTCAGACTGTGACAAAAATAGCTCTCTGAAACATTGGATTTTCTAACTGTGTAGAGGAAGTCTCAGGTCAGGTTCGCAAAGGCAGTTCACAAAAAAAAACTCAGGAGCTTGTAGTAATATACTTGAGCAGAAGATGCACAACTACTGCCCCATTTTCTGAGTAACTATACTATCTTTCATCTTGAAAGAATCACATAAATATAATGATCATGTTGCTCTTCAACAAATATTGTCCCCAACAAACCATATCAATAATCAATCAGAAGTGATCATGTAACAGTTAATTGCTGTCATGCATCACATGCCAACAAAAATGGTACCTACATTATCTACACTTCTAATACATAATGGTTAATACAACATATTTTAATTTGCTGCTGGTAGACACATACATCCCCCAACTGAACAAGTCATATCATTATTCAACAGTGGTCATGTAATGGCCCCATACTTTCACTTGCAGCATGCCTCCTCACACTCTCCTCAAAAAATATATCAACCTTCTGTGTACACCTCTTATGTTTTATTGTAATGGAAGTGAATGAAGCAATGACCACAATTCCAGCCCTTATTCTTGGACATACATACACACGTCCTTCCCCATACTAGCCATATCAATAATTGTTTTGCATGAATAATGTAAATGTCATTTGGTTTCATCCACTGACAGAACAGTTAACTATTCCTAATAGTCATTTCTCTTCATAGTAAAATTACAAAAATTTTAAATGGCCCAAAGTAAGGAAATGAGGGATTTGGGTCATTGCTAGCTAACTACACCCCTAATAATACTCACATCAATTATAACTTCCTTCCTGGTCAAATTGGACCATAAATCAGTCATAGTCACCTTAAGTCTGAAGCCAGATGAATCTTAAAATACCTCTGTATTCAGAGATTATGCCAAGGCTACTCCACTAAGACTGAGTGATGACATAGCTAAATTCAAAAGTCCCTTCCATCTTGAGGACCCCAATTCTTATGTGGAATCATTCACCACCAAATTCTATACACATGTAAATAGCGGCAAAAACACATCTATCCACCTCAGAAGTAAATATAATACCAAATGTAAAACTAACCCCCTGTTATGGAATCCTAATATGAACAGGCTATATAATACAAGAAAAAACCTGATTGCATGCAAAAATAAATTTAACTCTCCAGATGCCAATAACCTACTTTCTTAGGAACTTCAGACCCTGATGAAATCAATGAAAGGCAGTCATGGTAAAAATAGCCATCCAGACAAAGGATAGCTACAAAGTTTCCTTTAACTATGTTGGAAGTCACAGGAACAATGCCCAGCACTGCACAGAGATAATAGTAAGGGATATCACATACTTGTACCCAGGGAATATAGCAACGCTACCAGCACACAAATTTAGTACAAACATCAACCCCTTCTCCTCTCCTGCACTGACAAATCACATACCTGAATCTAAACCCCCCTTCCAAGAACAAGTCCTCAACGCACTATCCAAAGCCAAGAATATTACTTCTTTGGGGTTGAAAAACATACTGGACTGCCTAATGATTAGGCTGAAACATGACTAGTTAAAACCCCCTACAGATGTAATTTGATATCAGCCTACAAACGGGCTTTATTACAGATGAACAGATGACAATAAATTTCATCCCCTTCCATGAAAGTGGGGTGTCAGCAGACCTGAGGCCATGATAGACTCATAAGCCTGACCAGCCTCATCTTTAAAGCTTTGTAAAGGATCAATATGGAATAAATGAATAAGGATATAGGTAACCTATGAACTGTCAACCCATGCCAGTTCAGATTCGACAAGATGAGATCCAGCCTATTTAATCTTGTTTACTTATTTGAGAAGGTTATTAAAGTAATTGATTCAGAGAAATCAGTAGACACTGCATATCTATACATCACAAAGGCATTTGAGACCATTCCACACTCAGGCATTGTATATAAGCAGTCCTGGCTAAATTGAAATGCCTATGCACTCCTTGCTTAGCAAATTGGCTCTCAAATAAAACTCAGGAAATGAGCGTGGGGTTCTGCCTCCTCTAAAAGCCCTGTCACTAATGGTGCACTCCATGGTTCAGTCTTTAGGCCACTCTTTTTTGGTATTTACTTCTCAGAGGTCAAAGTAATTATTAAGGATTTACAGATAACCAATTTGCAGACCACTGTAAACTCAGTGCCATCATAAACTGCCCAGAGAACACCAAAGTCATTCAAAATTGTATTTCCCAAATAAAAAGCTAGTATCAAAACCATGGACTGAAATTAATGCAAAGAAATGTATAATCATGTCCTATGGCAAGCATGATGTCTCTTATAACTACCACATTAACAACACACCCTTGAAAGGTGATCATTTAGTTAGAGATCTGAGAACTTACATAAACAACAAACTGTTCTTTGATCACCTTATATCCACTGTTATAAGGAAGTCCTTTTTCCTTGCACAGCTTTAATCTAAAGGTATGGTTTCCAGGTCCAGGGGTATAATCCTTCAGCTCTCATCAAGTCAGTCATTGAATAAAGTGTCCCAGTTTGTATGTGTCTGTCCAAATACATCACAACTGCAGCAATCACACTTTCTACTGAAAAAAATCAAGGCTTAAATCACGCCATCTATGCTGACCTTCTCAAAGCTTTGCTGTCTTGTCAGTATCATACTGGCCACTAAGAGGTGACCTCTGCCATGCATATAGACCCTCAACAGATCCTACCCTGTCAGACATGTTACACGTTTGCATGTCCAATGGTAGTGTAAACACTGGTTCAAATGATCTCAATCTCTTCAGCAACATAAATGAAATATGCTGGAGGGATAAGTCTGTATCACAGACAGTACCTCTTCTATGGAACTGTTCTCGTACTCTTTTCAAATGTAATTTGGACAAGTGAATGGGAAACCGCAAATTCACCCCAAGTTTAGCAACCATGTCCCTCATAGATAGGGACATTGAGTAAATATGCCATTATGTCCTTGATCTGGCAATCACCGGGTTAATTGTAAACAAAATGTAAAAGGTAAAAACTACCATGGGAATGTAAGGCTAATGTGTGTGTGTGTGTGTGTGTGTGTGTGTGTGTGTGTGTGTGCAAATATTTACATAGGTCTGAGCTATATTGTTTCATCAAGCTACAGCATCATTAAATCACAGGGAGAAAAATAACCCATTCCAGTTTAGCACTTACTTCCTACATTTATACAGCATTATTTATTTATTTAACATTTATTTACTGGGAAAGTCCAACTTGGAATGAGCCAGTTTTCAGCAGAGGCCCAGGGAGAAATTCTCCAGACACACGTCTTTGCAATGTGGGTGGAAACCAGAGTACCTAGAGGGAAACCCACATGAATGCAGGGAGGACATGCAGACTCCACACAGAAGGCACCCCAGCTGAGAACTGAACCAGAGAACCATCCTAAGCCTCCTAACATGTTATGATTAAGAATAGTTATTTGTTTAACTTAATTTCTTTTCTGTCTATTGGTAAGAATTTTCTGTTCAATCCTCCCTTAGATTCATGCATTTTCATTGATGTAATGTTAACTACAAAGATTACATTTTTCACGTAGTATCACTGAGATTTGTAGGGTAAACTGCACTTCAGAAATGCTTTGAACTGAATAACATAACTCAGTTTGCTCTGTTCATTTTTGTGGACTGATGTCAAACTGTCTGCCTAATATTTTAACTTAAGAATGTCTAGCCAATTAAAGCCATGCATATTTGTAAAAGTAATGTACTGGCATATTTAGAATGGAGCATATTTATAATGTATATTTACAACTGTATTTTCACATGCTCTGTCTACTGTATACACACATTTCACATTCTGAAACCCTTAATTCTTGTCTCCTTTAATGGTTCTTTCTCTATGTGTAGGTCATCGTATTTGCCTGGGAGAACAACTTGCTCGCCTCGAACTCTTCATTTTCTTCACAACTTTGATGCAGCATTTCACATTCTGCATTCCAGATGGTGAACCAAAACCAAGCACGGATGCATCTTTTATGATCACACTGGTACCACCTCCCTTCAAGATCTGCGCCAAACTAAGATAATTAACTAATGGCTGAAAATTACATGCAGAGATTATGATGATATAAGCAGTCTTGCCGGAATTCTTTTAATGACTAAAAAGCAACTTCATGAATTATGAATTATGTTTTAAAATAATTTCCTAGGAATCAATAGACTAAGCTATAAAACAGATGAAATGATTGTGTGGAATATAAGAAACATAATTATTTTAACTTCATTTTGAATAATATGAGAACATTAGCATGTAGAGAAGCTAGTAAAAAGTATAATTTAGCCTGCTCTATACCTTACTCTGTTGACTCCAGTGAAATTAAGAACATTATTTTTAGAAGATGGAAAACCTCTGAAGGAATCTAGAGGTATATTAAGTAGTGGGATTTACTCCTATTTTGTTGGCAATGTTATTTCAATTTTTGAGACCATATAAGCCTGTAGCCTCACGTATAGCCATACTCTCACCCCTAGCAAAAATCCTAGAAAAGTGTGTCCACAAACAAATAATTGATTACTTCCAAAACAAAAATCTCCTATCTGTTACACAACATGGTTTTAGGCCAAAACACAGCACTAGTACAGCCTTCATTAGCTTTACAGACTCTACAAATTACCTAAAAAAATAACAAGCAACTTGTGTCTGCAGCCTTTCTGGACATGTCAAAAGCCTTTGACACCGTATCACATCAAATCTTCCTAAACAAACTTGCAAATTACAACCTTTGCCCTGAGGCCCTAAAGTTATTCCATAGCTACCTGTCAGATAGGCAGCAAGACACCCTATGAGATAATAACCCCCCCCCCATCTCCCCATCACTGTAGGAGTACCCCAAGGATCAATTCTAGGACCACTACTCTTTACGATGACCTTGCAACAGCTGCTAGTCCTGCCAAAATAATTCAATATGCAGATGACTCCTCGCTTATCTGCTTCACACTATCAATAGAAACACTTCAAGAAAAGACCCAGACTGCCCTTTCCAACACTGAAAAATATCTAGCAGCCCATCAACTTATAATAAATCCCAGTAAAACAAAGCTTATGGTCTTTTCAAATCTTTCCTCACTTGCCAATAGCCAACCACTGTCTATTTTCTCCTCAAATGGCACTAAAATAGAACCCATTGAACACACAAACTTCTTGGGTTACTATAGATAATGGATTGAAATTTGACAAACATATAGCACAGACTGCTAAAAAAAGTCTATATTAAACTAGGTATACTCTAAGAGCAAAACCTAATCTCTCAGACCATGCTAGACTGGCTGCAGCAAGAACCCACTTGCTATCCTCATTTCTCTATTCACAAATATTTACAAACCTTCATAAAACTGAAATAAGCGACCTTGAATCCTGCTATAACAAGATAGCCAAATTTGCAACTAACCTACCCCAAACACATCATTGTACTGCCCTTAAACAATTAAAATGGTTAGAACTCCCAAACATACTCATCCTAAACCAATTATCAATAACCTACGCAGTAATGTATAAACCTGATCACTGCCCAGCCCTAACTAACCTTGTCCAACATTACAAAAACCATAACTCTCTTAGTTCAGCTGACAAAGTCCTGCTTAAGGTAAATAAATCTCATGACTCTCATGGTGGCTCCTTATACTGTCACAAAATTACAAAGATCTGGAACTCAGTCCCTCAACACATTCTGTCAATTGAACATACAAAAAACTTTAAGCGAGAACTAAGGCTATATCTCCTATCCCAATGGCTATGTCCATGCTCTGCACCAGACTAACCTATACACCCCTTTATTCATCTACTACTCTGACCACAGCTCTCAAACATTTGAAGTAAGCACCCCAATTTAACAAAAGTATTGTAAATTGCTAAATGTTATATTATATCAGTGCTTTTGCTGTCTTTTAATTTTTATTTTATCCTGTTTTATGCTATTCACCATGTTTTCTTACTGCCTTATTTGTAAAAACTGCATCTCTTGTAACCTGTACAAGCATTAGTTTAAGATCTGCATGTCACACTGGCGCTTTATTTGAAATAACTGCATCTCTTGTAATCTTTTATGCTTCTATTTGTATTGTATAACTATGTTCGTTGGAGCTTTTCTCCCCGAGTTTCCACTGAAAAAGGACTTTTTGTCCAGTGGACACTACCCAGTAAACAAATATAAATAAATAAATAAATAAGTGTGTGTGTGTGTGTGTGTGTGTGTGTGTGTGTGTGTGTGTGTGTGTGTGTGTGTTTAGTGTGAAAGAACCACCACAGCAGGGCCAGTCACCCAGAGGTGTAAACCTTGCCTCTAGATAACTGTAACCCTGACTCCATGTGCAAAAATGGGAAAAAAGGGTTGTGGATGGATGGATAAATAATTAAGTTGGGAATAGGGAGAACAGTAGCGCTTTTGGCACTTTTACGAGATGTTGCCTTAATGTTTTTTTTTCTATTTTCTTCACTGTGGTACAACCATGGATTTGTTATATATAAATTTTGTCCTCTGCAAAAAAAAAAAAAAAAAAAGACTTAAAAAAAAATCACAGTTTTTGTGGGGCTGAAAAACCAAGCTTCTCAGTTGCATAGAAAAGCCGACTGCAAGTTATTTTCAAGTCAAATGAGTGCACTACTTGCAAATTGGAGAAGGTTGTTTATATGGCTGTATGTGCTTCCTACCTACATTTTATATTAAAAAGACTAAAAGAAAGTTGTATCTAATAGTATATGAAAATCTGTATGTCAAAAATCGCAGTACTAAAGTTTTATATACTCTGCTAAGTGTACTAATTAAGAAGTTATGATTTTTTTGTTACTAAGAGGATTTGCAGTACTGAGAAGAAGGGCCAATTAGGTTGTCTTTTACATTTTAAAGAAATGCAGTGCAAATTATGCTTATTGTGATATAGCTCCAAAATATTGAAGTTTGTCAAAGATGAAATGCAAATAGGTTTTTACAGGGATTGTCTCATTTATGGGATTAATGTTCATTTATTCACTTTACTATTTAATTTTATGATTTAATTATATTGGGTTGTGTTTAATGATGTATTAATTGATTGGTGGTAATTCTAATTGAACGTCTGGTTAGGAGTATTTAAATTAGTACTTTTACTTGACATGTTTTCTAAAGAAGTCTGAATTAAAATGAGATGACAACAGTACGAAAAACAACTTTCAGTGCCTGGTCATTCCTTTTGGGAGCATAGTTTATGCTCTTTTTTATGAAATGTATGTTATCTGGCTTTTTTTCTTCTATTGTCTGGTGAGGTGACAAAAGCCTGTGGACTGACTACTCTTTATCTGCATATGTAAATATAGTGAAAACTTAATAAAAATGTTTAGTGCAAAATATAAATGCTTTGATTTCTTCTGATGTGTTTGGTGGATCAATACTTTTAACAAATTGCTCAGTCAAACCATTTCTGGGATTATTGCAAAGTATACTGAAACTGACTTTTGAAACGTTGCTGCCTCCATACAGATTATTTCTGGCCATTCTGAGTAATTATCCACTGCATTTAGGAATAACAAGCCCCGTAAAAGAATCAGAATGTAAATAGGAAGCATAGTCATGATACAAATGGCCATTTCCAGTGATGTAAGGAAGCTGATCCTCAGACTTTTTCATCTTTTATATGGAAGTAATAACAGTCCATCATTGCTGTGCTATTTTGTTTCATTGTCCCTGTCATGTGGGTGAAACCTAAAAATAAAGACCAGCGCTGCTTCCAGTCTCTAATAATCCATTGGGTTAAATGTGGCTTCATGTGGCTGATAATGTCTAATCAGTATAAATCTCTTTTCCCAAAAGTGTTGGTTGAGTCAGTTTATTTTATCACACAAAAGGCTTTCCTAATTATGCAGATATAGATACATTCACAGTTTGTTGGTGAACTTATGGCAAATCAGAGAGTCTCTGTATTCCATCCTGTAGCTGAAGTAGTAGAAGTGTGCTGTTTCTGTAAGGTAGAGCATCACAATGCTTGTCTAGCAGACAAAGATGTATTAATATTGGTCATTATTTAGTCAGATGTGATCACTTTATTCACCTTCTTAAACACAAGTTTGCAGTCCTCCATACATGTTCACTTAGATCTTCTTTGGCAGAACACATTTACTGGTTGTAGATCTGACTGATTCAACAGAAACTCGCAGTAGTGGTTTGCCAGTACAACATATGCCATCAGCTGTGACATGTTCTGAGGCTCTAGGTAGCTTCATATCAGCTTCAGACTTATCTTTAGACTTGCATATTTAATTCTTGAGACTTACCTGCCCAAAAATGACACTTTGTCTTTGAAAAAAAAAAAACTTGGTGTGGTTCTGGCCGCACAGATTCCTATATGCAGCTATATGTATTTTTTGGGTCTATGTTATAATGGCGAACTATCAAAAGATTGAATGTTGTTATAACGAACCCAAAACAGTGAAAACGTACATGAGCGAACTACCAGAACAGTGATTTTTTACCCAGGGAAAAAAAATCGCTGTTCCCAAAAAAAAAAAAAAAAAAACACACTAAACACTATTTTAAGTGGGGGGCTTCACCCCCCCAACCCCCTACTTAAATATACCAACTCCGAGATCGCACTACAGTGCCGAAAATGGCAAAGTGACAGAAGCAGCCAAGTGACTTCTTTCCCAGTGAAAGAATTCACTTAAAAGCCGCTTTGTCATTTTGCATTTTCAACATTTATAGTTCGACCATTCGACAGAATGCGTCTTCGGTCTTCTGATAGGAAACCATATTTTTTTACACACAAAAGCTAAGGTTCCTATTTGATAAACTTTAACAACCACACCTTGAAATATAGGAGATCCATCACATTGTGCCCACTAATTCATTAAAGGGAGAATCAGAAAATTTAATCCAGTAAGCTAAGCAGTAAAACAAAAAAAAATGCATTACACTGGACTTTATGAAAGAAGCAAAGCTACAACTAGAACTGTTGTTTTTTGTCATACTGTCAAGTTGAAAAATACAATCCTGGATGCTGAAATAACAGACCTTGAGGTGCTAGCAGATATGGTCATCAAAATAAAAGCACTCCTCTTTACATCTGTCTACTCAACAGCCATGTATGGATATAACTTCTTTATTACTGCCAATTTATTTTAAGAAAGCATGTCATAGTTAGTGACTACATTGATTGAGAACAAGAGGCTATATAAGAAAGAAATGACTGCTTCCTTTATTTTACATGAAACACTGACTGTAACCCAACGTAGTATACGGCTTTTTATAAGACTGATGTAGAAGTCAATTCTTTCTTTGAAAAAAAAAATGTCATTGAAGAAAAAATGACAAAGCAAATTAGTCTTGCCAGCAGAGATATGCCACTGACAGCTTATTCCCACTGCTTGTCAACCACCAAATTATCTCTTGGTCTATATGCCTGTTAATTTCTGTATGCACCAGTGGAAGTGACAAATGAGAGGGGATATCATTTAAGCACCCATCAGGGTGTTTTTTTTTTCACTATTTGTGGCCTTAACCTCAGTATGCATACATAGTAATATGCTGAGGGTTGGCTACACATCAGTAATGGCATGCCAACTCCTTCCATGAGTGATGTAGTCCCTGAAGGCAGCCCTGTTCCACTTAAAGCCAGTGCTTCCATCTTTCAATGGGTCTTTGGTCTCAGCTGTGGTTTCTACCATAGGAGTATGCTCCCTAGATATCCCCTCCCCTGCCTTATTCCTGAGGAAAGGAAAGCTGGCAACCTACATCACTCCTCTCCCCCTGCACACCAGCTCCAGCAGATAGACAGACACTATTGAAATGGACTGTGGATAAAGTAGGAGAAGATATGTACAGGTCTCAAATTTACTAAACAACCCAATCAATGAAAAAAAAAGGCCAACAGAAGACATAAAAGACAGAAACAGTAAAGGTCTAAGAAGACTATGATAAAAAAAAATGAAAACAGAAGACTTTCAAAATCAAATGAAAATTTAGAGAGATGGTACAGAAAAAGTGAAAAAAATCCATAAAGGGCAAAGTCATTCCTCAAGAAGTAGGAAAAGCCATTCTAAATCATGGAATTAACTTAGTTTTGGTTGACATTAATATACTAGTTCAGAGTATTGACATTTCCATTAGACTCAGTATGCCTGTATAGCTTTACCTGTATGGTGACACTGTGGCAGGGATACTGTAGGCATATGGTGGAAAAGCCAAGTATCTGCAGTAACAGTTCCAATGTATAGATGGAGGCCTACCACATACAGCAGGGTATTACTGCCCACATGTGTGGTGGTTTGGTTTGTGAGTCATACACTCCATACACTATGAATGAGTCAAATCACCTTTTTTTATATATCTGAACGTTAGCATTGTAGTAGCACACCCACAGCATGCCTATATGGTAATGTCAGCCATAATGCTGTATGCATGACAGGGTTTTCTCTGTCATGCATGCAGATTATGGTCAAAAAATTTGTGACACTATGCGGGCAATTGGTTTTAGGTATTCATTCACTGTGGATACAATGTAGGCCTGGAAGTCATCAGATTGCATCAGGAATAGGTAACAAGGTTCATTTACATTAACAGTTACTGAATCTCATTATCTGTTCCTGTTGTAGCTGGTATTACTAACACTTGTGGTACTAGTGTACCATCTGCATTCTGTGGCATACTCTGCCACTAGTATGGTATCACAGCATGGTTCAACTCTATTCACTGTTCAGGCAAGACAGTGCCTGTTCTGGTATGGTGTCCCCCCTACTTCACAGGTGAAGACAAATGTGCTTACTTGAGTTCTCTGTATAAATATAGGAGCATAAAGGGATACACTAACCATATGTGCTGTATCTCAGCTTACCACTCACCCCTGCTGTCTGGAATAGATTTCTCTCCTAAAATACCTTAATACAGCCTAGGCCCAGCATACGACTAACATGACCTTGTAGTCCTCTTTCCCACTTTTCATGCATAAGTGCATGCACTCATATACTGAGAATAACTGCTCACAAACATAAATATCAGTCTTGCATATAGCTCCACCTGCATGTTAGCCATTGTACTTTGAAAATACCTGAGGGAAAACACTGTTATGCTTGGAGTACTGCAGATGACATAAATAGGATTGCCACCTTTTCAAATGCTTACAGCAGGACATTTTTGTAGAAATGTGAGGTTTTACATGACAAACCATACTCACAGTCAGTGTAAAGGACATTTTTGCCAAAATAAAATGTTATTCTTGTAGCATTTGAGTTGCTTATTCAGGTGTTTCACATGCAAAATAATTGTTTTATACAACTGTTAAAGAAAACTTAGGAAATATTTTTTGCCCTAAAATCTCAGGACATTTGCCACTTTTTTAGTTTTATGTATGTATGTATGTCTGTATGTATGTATTTATTTATTTATTGTTTGCAGGACACAACTGCCCAAATAGGGACTGTCCTGCACAAAGAGGGACAGGTGGTAACCCTAGAGCTGTGTGCACCTGCACTCAAGCCATACGGCAATGAAGGATCCCAGAATTCCATGTTACAAGTACACATATTGATCTTTCAGTTCGTGCAATTTTAACTTGAACTTCTTGACTTCTAAAATAAGTCTCAGGAGCAGCTGTAACTTAATCTGTAGTCTAGGTATAGTTGAGTGATAAATGTATTCCTACTTGTATAATGTAAAGAAATGCAGATTTTAGCTTTTGTGTATCTGAGGGTTCTCTGATTTGAGGGTTCTCTGATTTTTGTAAACCTCCATACCTAACATTGTCCTGAGTATGTTGTCATTGAATGGCCAGTATGTCTGTAACATCCTTACCCCTGCCCACTAGTGTTACAAGCTCATAGCACTATACAGCTCTGTATCAAGTATGCATCATTGCATGGTCTTGCACTTTCATTAGTAGCACGTTTTTATTCTGAATGATACTATAAGATGTCAGTTGCAAACACTTATAGCTATTGTCCCACCCAGGATCCAGCTTGTGTATGTGCTATGTGGCTCAAAAAAATACAGTGGACACCACAGTCCGCATTATAATCACTAAGCAAATTTCAATTTATAAATGTCCATATATCTCATTAATACAGAAGTGTTGTGATAGAGTCAACACAAGGGCAGCACAAATACTGAGGCACAGGAATTATTCCTCAGTATAATCCCAATATTTTTTAAACTTTGGAATTTTTGGAATCTGGCTTTGAGTTATACATAAATGAAAGTAACTGCTAAAGGTGACGTAATTAATTAATTGTAAGTAGATAGGCTGTGCTAATAGATATAAGTGATGAAAAGAATGGCATGAAATGTTTTATGTAACAAACATTGATTAAATATATGTTTAATGGATGACATAAGAACCATTGTGATAGCAAATATGAATACACTGTTTAGCATATAAAATGGGGCTGCTTAGAATGATTAAGTTAATTGGTAAAGTGTGCAACAAACTGATTTTTTGTTACATTCACACCAATGGATTCTGACATATGAAACAAAGCAATGATATTTCTATGTATGGTATAGCTGAACATATATTTTTTGATGATGGAATGATTGTAAACATAAATTTAGCGATAGGAGTATAACAATGATATTCATGCAGAATTATAGGAGTATAACAATGATATTCATGCAGTATTAATAGATTTACAATATTGTATTAGTATTAGCAGGGTAAGTGAGTGTTTCTTAGTGAAGCACTGTTTTGTTGCAACAAATAACTTTTAAAAATCATTACAAAGTATGTAAGTGTATACTGACAGGGATATGTTTTTTGTACTTTTGGTCCTGGGGATGTAATAAGTCCATTTTAACCGAAGGTAAGAACTCTATGCTATGCAGGAGCTGTCAGCTACACAGCAGACACTTCATGCAGAAAGATCCAAAAGGTAAAATAAGCAGCATGCTGACATGATGGATTCCCCTCTCTCTGCATGATGTAATCAAAGGACCTATTCCCCTTGTAAACAACATCCTCATATGACCTGCAGTCTCCACCAGCGATTCAACCATAGAGGGTGTGCTTTGCTTGAAAGTGGTGAGCAGGTAAGGTCTTGTCATTTCTCTGCTCCCCCATATTAACTCCAAAAGGTGTTTGAGCCACTAATTGATTCACGTTAACTGGATCATAATCAGTACTTTACACCAACTGAGATGGCTTATGCCAACAGGAATAGCAATGGAAACTGCCAATCCCATCCAGTACTGTGAACATAAGGAGACACAGCTACAGCTTTGGACCCAAGGATGATTCCGTAAGTTGTCACCTCAGGAAGAGAGATTCACAAGAGCTGGTGAGGGAAGAAAGGGGAAAAGGATGACAACCTGAGTCATCTAAGGTCTTTTGGCAGCTTATAAAAAGAAAGAAATGCTAAACTAAAATGAAAGGAGATAATATAATATTACTTCAAGAAACAAAATTATGGGCTCAGGGTACAGAAAAACAGCAATCAAAAAATTGGCGTGGGAATGTTGCCATTCTTTTTAAGATAATATGATGAACAGTACGATGAAAGTAAGAACAGAAAATGGAACTGAATAATATGGTTAGGAATGATAAAATCAAGAAATAGGGACTAGCTGAAGTGCCCCAGAATTTCTTAGCAAACTCTTTGATGCTTGAGAGAAAATTTAAAGGCATGGGAGGAGAGAAAAATAATTGGGAGAGCATTTAACTTAGGTTTACAAACTAAAATAGAGAGAATGTTTACGAGAGAGAATTACATGTCAGGCAAAGGGTGAGATCTTTAAAGGAGGCAGGAAAGACATATGTAGAGAGAGACAAACATATGAGACAATATACATTTACAAGAAATATTTAACTCAAGCAGTACAACTGATATATTCTTAATAAATGCGAAGCTTTACAGAATGATGGTAAATATCTGTATCCATGGTATTGCAAGAGTGGATTGATGTCAAGAAAACTGATAAACTAGAGCAAGCTTTATGGAGGTAGGCACACTATAAATGAAGTAGAACAAATTACAAACAATTAATAAAATAAACACCAAGTGGTAACAAGATGGATATAGTGATTGGATGGAATCTAAACAACATTCAATGAGAGAATAATGCCAAATGAGTTTTACTAGGAAAATAAAATGCTTTTAAAATAAGAAAAAGGTTAAATTTATAAGACAACATAATAATGTTGAATTTGATATAATAATGCAGGGCCAGATATTATGATGTAAAGCAGAGCAGATGATATTAATAAAAGTAGCAGTACAAACGATAAGTGAATGAGACAATGTGATTTGAAGTAGAGAGAGACAGTCCAAATATTTAGCAAGGAGTTCTAAAGAGCAAAAAATCAACATATGGCACAAGAATTAAAGGACAACAATGGCAACATACTGAAGACAGGTACACATAGAAGAAAATATGTAAAAAATATTCCGAGGATTAATACTCTAGCAAGTTAGAGTAACGCATGAGTGCGAGTGGTAAACTGAGATTGGCTGCAGGTATTACACTAGCAGAAGTTAAAAATATAGTCAGTAAATTGGGTTCCTATCAGTTTGTCAAAACATCAGCAGTTTGAACACCATATGTTTGAACTGTGAAGTTCTAAAACTGATTATCGCGAAGCCGCAGTACACTGAATTCTTTCCCAGGGAAAGAATTCGGTGTGCCATTTCTGTGGCTTCGCAGTTTTCACCCCTGTGGTGGAAAGGTACAGGTCGGGTTCAGGTAAGTGCACGATTGTGCGGATGTTAGGGTTAGGGCGTGGGTTAGGTGGGTGTGCGATAGTGTGGACGTTAGGGTGCAGGTTAGGTGAGTTAGGGTTAAGGTGCAGGTGAGGTGGGTGTGCGATAGTGCGGACATTAGGGTTAGGGCACGGGTTAGATAAGTTAGGGTTAGGGTGCGGGTGAGGTGGGTGTGCGATAGTGACAGACTTTAGGATTAGGGTGGGATAGGTGAGTTAGGGTTAGGGTATGGGTCAAGTGAGTGTGCGATAGTGATGGACCTTAGGGTTAGGGTTTGGGTTACAGTAAGTGGATAGATAGCAGTGTATGTACAGTTTAGTGTAGGGTTAGATGTAGGATTTTAAGTGTATGTGTGTGGATTGCTGTTTTTTTGGTGTGTTTGTGTTGTGTGTGTGTTTCTTGGAACAGCAATTTTTTTTCCCTGGGAAAAAAATTGCTGTTCTAAGCCTTCGATGGTTTTGCACTTCGAGGTTAGAAGTTTGAACATATCGTGTTCGAACATCAGCCGTTTCGATGAAGTGATATAGACCCAATAAATTAAGGAAGGAAATACAGATAGCTTCTTAGTAGTTTTTTTATAAATAAAAACAAAAATAGCTGAAAAAATGAATAATCATATATAATAAAATCATTGAAAAATTGCATAAAACAGCCCGAGTAATAGTATTAGAGGAGGAAAAGGAGAGCAAATAGATCTAAAAAATTGTAGCCCAATATTAGCATTAAATGTGGATATAAAATCAATAGCAACAATGCTGGCAGTTAGATTGTATAATGTTAATAGTCAAGGGACTGTCATAAATGGAAGACAGTACATTTTGATATCAATGGCATTTTAAAACAGTGGAGTGGGAATTTTACAGAAACTGTTAGGGCGGACAAAGAAAAAATGTGGAACATTTTAAAAAAGTGAAAACAAAAATTTTTGAAGACAGTTGTGATATCTTAAGCGGACAAGAAAAGGCTGTCCTCTGTCTCCAAGTTTGTTCATATAACTACTGGATGAGCTGGTACTTAAATTAAGACAATTACAGAAAATTACAGAAAGTGTACAACAAAGAAGAATGAAAGAATGGTTTAGATTATATGCAGATGACTATATCTTAGATTAGAATATGACAAACTACAGGAAACAGTATTAAGTATGTTAAGCAATTTTGTGAATTATTCAGGTTTCATTTATAATGAAAAAACACTGGTAATAAGAGCAGAGTGAAGAAGACATCTAGATTGTTGTAAAATAAAAGAATTAATGGATTTATAATTTGTTTTAATTGTAGGAAAACATTTATGGGACATCACTTATACATAGCCAAACACACACATATCTATAGCCGTCTATGTATCCATATAAATGGATATCAAAATAAAGTATGCAGAGTGGGATTCACAAACTATGTACACAGCTGTGTGGATATGGCATGCTGAAGAAACCACATACTTGAGCTCTTCATAATTGATAGTCCTTCAAGCATAGCTGGAGTAACTATCATTAAGGCAATGGGCATCTGGAGATGTTCACCATATTGATGACTGCTGCAGCAGCCTAAGCTTAAATATGTTCTATCCTGCTAAGGATATACCAGCCAGACAGCTCCCAAAGCTTCAGGGCACCTTCCACCCACCCGAAGTATTAGCTCAAGCTGCACTGACCAAAAGATGGGTTTAGTCTCAAAGATTTTCAAAGCTTTCCTGCCACCGAAGAAAGTGCTCCTGTGTAGACTTTTGATGATTGATGGTCAGCTTTTGCTGTTCCACTGCTGGACAGATAAGCTTCCTTTCTGGAAAAAAAAACTTCCACATGCTATTTTTTATTGTTTAATTGTACTTTCTTGTTAAGGAAAGCATTTTTAAGCTAGAAAATGTGCTTATGATGACTGTCACTCAATGCAACTGTACTTTTAAACTGGAGCACTAGTTTTTCTCTTGAAAAATTGTATGTCCTTTACTTTTTGGGACTGGCAAAGTGTATTGAAGTGTCCTTTACTGTATTTTGACTGGGTAAAACTGGTTTTTCAAAACTATTTTTTTATTTTTATCAGCTTGTGTTACTTAGCTCCCCTGGGAAAGACACACAAATTTTGGCTTGACCATGGATCAAACTACTGGTTTCTTGGCTACTCCTTCTCACAGCTAAAAAGAAAAAAGTTAACAAAACAACCTTTGCCAGCACAGCAGACTAGTAATTTGTCTCTGCCACAGGTTGGTGACTCTGTTGTGGCCAAAGCTGGACCCTCAGACTACTTGTCTTTTTCCTCTGATCCCTTTTGTGTTATCCATACAGTCACTATGGACCAGGGATTTGCCACACCCCCTGCGACTTTTGGGCTTCCCTTAGTGGGCAAAGTAGAGAAACTTTTGTAAGTCTGGAGAGAAGGGGCAGGGAAAGTGCCCCATGCTTAGGCAGAATTCTGTGCCAATCCCTATTGAAATTGCTGCTGTTAATAATCCATTCTGTCCCAATTTTCAGACACAGAAAACTAAACATTTGTCTTCTTATGCAGCAGTTTGTCTGGACAGGAGTATTTTATTAGGTCAGGCTCAGGGTCTTATACAGACTATTGACCCTTCTTTAAATGTGATGTTTGATAAAAGAAAAAGAGATTCCTCCTGAAGAGATTCAAGCTCTTATATCTGTAAAGGATGTGATGGGACAGATGCAAGTTGTTTTCCTAATATTTCTGATTCAGAGTGAAATGAAAGAAAGCATGGTATATGAATCTCCCTGTGAGGGATTCTCTTTCTCTGAAATTATTTTCAGAATGTGCCAGTGTTTTCAGTGGGAAAAAATTGAGGTTTCAACTGGAATTCCCAGAGCCTTCAACCCCCCCCCCCCCCCTCTGCAGTGCTGTCAGCATTAGAAAATGTGTTTGTTATAACCTGTGGTTTTCCTTGACATCCAGTCTGCTGCACCTAAGAAAGAAGAATTTACAAAGTTTCTTGATCTTTCAAGTTTTATACACTCATCCCAAACCTGACACAGTAGCTAGAGAGCTAGTTAATCCAGTTGCTGCCAATTTTTTCTTTATTCTAATTCTTCCCTTTAAAACAAGGATGGTAATGCAATTGATAAGTTTAGGAAAAAAGCATATACTTCCACCAAACCCTTCAAAGCTTTCCTGCAACCGAAGTCTACTCCTCTCTAGACTTTCCAGGATTGATAATCAGCTTGTGCTACTCCATTGCTGGGCAGATATGTTCCCCTTGGGGAAAAACCTTCCACGTGTTATTTTTCATTTGTTAAATCTTTCTTTCCTGTTACAAAAAGCATTTTTAAGCTATGGAAATGCGTTGTTGATGACTGTCACGTGGCTTAACTGTGCTTTTAAACTGGAGCAGCACTTTTTCTGTTGAAAAACTGTATTTAATTTACTTTTTAGGACTGGCAAAGTATATTGAAGTGTTCTTTACATTGTTTTGACTGGGCAAAAGTGACTTTTAAAAACTTTTTATTTTTACTGGCTTGTGCACCTTAGCTTCCTTGGGAAATAATCATGATTTACAGCTTGACCATGTTTTGACACCAGAGAAATACAGCCAGTCCAGCTATCTGGAATTGTGTAAATAATTATATGTCACTTGAAAATATTAATATGGATTTATATAGAAATGTGACAAAAGGAAATACTGTCAGCCTGGCTATCTGGAACTTTGCAAATCCATTTGTGAATATTAATGTGATTCATATGCTTGTCTTACAAATATAAGAGAACTGTATGTCATGTGTATATTAAACTACTGGTGCAGAAGTATGTGTTGAACTGTATGTTATGTACTGAGCTTCAAAAATGTAACCACAGTGCAGCCTGCTGGAAAAGAGCAGACATGTGTATAAACTATATCCCTGTGTAGCTCTGTGTTTTAATGGTAGAAGTTGGAACATACAGATTTAACTTGCAAAACTTCAAGAAAATAAGTTGAAATTGTTTACGGTGTGCTATAAATGTTAGTTTCAAGGCAGCAAGGACACAGGATGTCTAGAGCTAGGAGTTTCTCTCTATTGTCTTGAAACAGAAATAATTACTAGGTTTAAAATGTAAAGGTGTTTAACTGTTTTACGACTTCTATTTCTAGACAAACTTCTGAGACATATGTACTTCTCACACAGAAATGTTAAAACATTTTTTCAAAGTATTTTATTAAGTTTTCCATGAAAAGTAAAAGACAATAAATGACAAACAGTATTCTCATTCTAAGACAAATTATTAACAAACAAGGTCAAAACTATTTACAATATATACATAGACCTGAAGCAAAACTGCAGATCAAATGCTAAAAATTCTGTTGGTATCTGTTTACTTGGGAACTGAAGGCAGGTGACAAATAGTGATGTCATCCAGCTGACCCAGCAGTAATGTTTTTATATTAGTTTGGGAACTCTGTCAGAGTCTGGGCATTTTGTATCTTGTCTTGGACCTGGAAACATTCATTCAGCACTTCTGCCTGCGTGTTGCTGTGTAAGTAAGATTTGGGTATAATATTTCTTTTAGAAATAGGAATATAGTAAAGATTAGATTTTTTTCTGTATTCATTTGAGACTATCCTGCAATGTTATTTTAAAATATTTCCTGTGATTCTGAACTTTGTATTTACTGTGTTGTTTGAGTATTGTCTTGTTCTTTTATTATTAAATATTTAAACCTTTTAATTGTAGCTGGTTTGTTTAGAGATATTTAAGCTCTTAGAGTACTTGCATATGTATTTGATGACACTATATAGGCCACTCCAATAGCCTTGAAAGTCTTGGTCACACTTACCATTTGGATAATAGTAACATTACACAGTAAGATTGGGCACCCTTTGGTAAGGGCCTTAAAAGTAGCTGATAAATAAGAGTGGCTAGTGGCAGCTTGTACTACCTTATAGTCTGGGGAGAAAGAGGCATAGTTAGTAAACCCATGCTAGCCTTTCCCAGGTGTGTGTGTGTGTGTGTGTGTATGTGTGTGTTTGTTGTGTTTGTATATCAATCAAATCTCAAAGTGTGTATGTGTGTGTGTGTGTGTGTGTGTGTGTGTGTGTGTGTGTGTGTGTGTGTGTGTGTGTGTGTGTGTGTGTGTGTGTCAGCTACTTGGGCAGGGACACAAAGCACTGGTTGGACAGAGAGGATGCTGGAAGCCTTAGCTTGGCCACTTGGTTGATATCTAATCCCTGTAGCTGTGCCAGTGGGGAGTCCTGTTGGGGATCTGGAGAAAGAGGGAGGAACCAGCCCCAGATTAACTGTGATCTCTGTGTGCTCTTAACAGAAATTGTACTTTACTGTGTGTGTACTTGTCATCCGCCCAAAGTGTACATCCCTCACTGGTGCAAGTAGTGAGGATTGAGGCTCCTTGATTATGGAATGCTTTAAGTTAACATTTGAAGCTTATAGAAAAAAGTTTTGTGAGCATAGACACAAGGCAGATGAAAGTGTGTGTGAATATTTTGCTGAACTAAGCACTTATTTTAATAGATGGGTGAGTGGATGTCAGGTCACCACTTCTGAAGGGCTGGCAGATGTTTTGGCGAGGGAACAAGCATTTAACACTTTGCCTGAGGACATGAGAATCTGTTTAGCTGACAGACAATGCAATACTGTAGATGAGTTGAGGAAGAAGGGAGAGCTATACCTAGCAAGCAGGGGATCACTGCATAGGAAAGGGATACCCTGTGCTGCTCATGGGTCTAATGAAACCCATGGTGGGCAGCCCAGACTGCCCCAACAGAGTCTGCCAGTAGCAGGGAAAGCCACTAGTCCAGGTAAACTTCCAGGACCAAGGGTTAAATGTTTTAAATGCAACCAGTGGGGCCATGTAGCATATAAATGTCCACAGAGGCAAGCTGGGGAACAAAAGGTGGGAGAGCCAGTAAGTGAGAATGACAAAATGTCAGCAGTATGTTGTCTCTAGACAACAAGGATACCAAACTACCACAAGAGGTTATATCCTATCTTAGTGAATGGGAAAGAGGCCATTGCTAAGAGAGACATAGCCTCTGACCTAACCATTGTGAAGCCTGCAATGGTTATAGAGGAGCACTACTTGCTTGGGCAGTCTACTCCAGTCAGAGCTTTAGGAGGGACCCCATTCCATATACCTTTGGCTAGGGTTCACCTTTACTGGGAGGGTGGAAAGGGAAGCAAGCAAGTAGGTGTGTTTGAGGATATCCCTACAGATGTCCTGGTAGGGAATGATTTTGATAATGCAGTACAGTGTGTTCATGCAGTTACATGCAGTCAGGTTTGGAGACAAGCATATGGGTCTGGTAGCCTGGGGGAGACCCAGGCAGACTACACACTTCCAGCCAGGACTGGTGAGGTGGTTACTTCAGGGAAGGATCTACCCTGTAGCAGTAAGACTGAAGGTGAGCTACAGCTACTTGTGGGTACTGATGTCCCCTTGGATAGAGTGACTGCTAGGGCAGAGGTGAGTAGTAATACCCAGGCTGACAGTGAGGCACCGCTGTCAAAGGATTCCAGACTTCCTGTGGAAGGGGAGCTGGAAAGGGTTACAAAGAGATAATTGAGACAGGCTTAGCTCTCACACCCTACATTACAAGGCCTGAGGGAGGTAGCTAGTAAAGCACCTGATTCTCAAGGGAAGGGGGGAATCTGTATACTGGGACAAAGGATTACTATATATGGAGTGGACCCCTGAGGGGGGGCTATAGGGTGAGAGAATACAGCAGTTGGTAATGCAAAGAGACTACTGCCTGGCAATTCTTGTCATAGCCCATGATATTCCCTTTGCAGGTCATATGGGCATAAAATGTACAAAGAGACATATTATGCAGAACTTTTATTGGCGTGGGATTAATAGAGATGTAACAATGTACTGCAGGATCTGTGAGCAGTGCCAAAATATAGGCAAGGCAGGAGACAAGGTGAAGGCTCATTTGATGTCTTTGCATGTGATTGAGGAGCCATTTCAGAGGGTAGCTATGGATATTGTGGGGCCTCTGAGTACCCGAAGTTCCACAGGAAAAAAATGTATTCTAGTGGTAGTAGATTATGCTACCAAATATCCTGAGGCAGTGGCTCTGTCCTCCACTGAGGCAGAAAAAGGTGGCAAATGCTTTGTTAGAGATTTTCAGTAGATGAGTGGGAGGGTGAGTGTGAATCTCAGAAGGGAGTCTGTTGTGGCATATGTCCTAAACCTCAGGACAAGGCTCAGGGAACTCATGGGCTTGGCCCAGTAGAGCCTGGCAGAAGCCCAACAGCAGAAAAATGTCTGGTATGACAGGAATGTTTGAGGTAGAAAGTATGCTCTAGGGCAGTAGGTAATGGTTCTCATTCCTGTCAGATACAACACAGGCAGTTTGGCAGGGACCCTACAAGGTGGTAAGGAAGGTCAGTGATGTTAACTACTTGGTAGAACTGCTAGGCAGGAGGCAGGGTCACAAATTGTACCATCTTAACATGATGAAACCTTACCATGACAGAGAGGTCCTTGTGCTATTTGCAGTACAAAGCAGGAGGAGCCTGGGGGGATATATGGCTACAGGGAGCCAGCCAGGAAAATCCCAAATTACTATGGTGGAGCCTAGGGTTACAGGCGTATGATGGGACAATGCAGCATGTTACTGGGGTCAGCAATGTCAAGGCAGCTGGAATCTCAAGACAGGGAGTGGGGTAAGATATTCCCAGGTAGGCTCAACCCTCATCAAGCAACGTTTCTCAAGGGTCACTTAAAAAGTTTTCAGGGAAGGGAGGAATGTGACACCAGGGAAATATTGACAGTCCAGCTATCTGGAATTGTGTAAATAATTTTATGTCACTTGAAAATATCAATATGATTTATATAGAAATGTGACAAAAGGAAATACTGTCAACCCGGCTATCTGGAATTTTGCAAATAACCATAAATCATTTGTGAATATTAATGTGATTCATATGCTTGTCTTACAAATGTAAGAGAACTGTATGTTATGTGTATATTAAACAACTGGTGCAGAAGTGTGTGTTGACCTGTATGTTATGTATGGAGCTTCAAAAATGCAACCACAGTATGCCCTGCTGGAAAAGAGCAGAAATGTGTATAAACTATATACCTGTGTAGATGTGTGTTTTAATGGTAGAAGTTGAAACATACAGAGTTAACTTGCAAAACTTCAAGAAAATAAGTTGAAATTGTTTACAATGTGCTATAAAAGTTTGTTTCAAAGCATCAAGGAGACAGAATGTCTAGAACTAGGAGTTTATTTCTATTGTCTTGAAACAGAAATAATTACTAGGTTTAAAATGTAAAAGTGTTTAACTGTTTTATGACTTTCCGTTCTAGGCAAACTTCTAAGAGATATGTACTTCTCACACAGAGATGCTAAAAATTCTGTTGGTATCTGTTAGCCTGGAAACTGAAGGCAGGTGATAAATAGTGATGTCACCCAGCTGACCCAACAGCAAAGTTTTGATATTAATTTGGGAACTCTCTCAGACTGTGCATTTTGTATTTATCTTTGGACCTGGAAACATCCTCTCATCAAGCACTTGCCTTGCTAATAGTAAGTAACAAGGGTACAATAAGCTCTTTTAGATATAGATAGGAATATAGTAAAGATTAGTGTAAATGTTTTCTCTATTTATTTGAGACTGTCCTGCAATGTTGTTTTAAAATATTTCCTGTGATTTTGAACTCTGTAGTCACTGCGTTGTTATTGAATATTGTCTTGCTCTTTTATTATTTATTATTAAATTTACTTAAACAGTTTAATTGCGTCTGGTTTGTTTGGAGATATTTAAGCTCCTAGAGTACTTGTATATGTATTTGGTGACACTGTACAGGCCACTCCAAAATAGCCTTGGCCTTGGTCATACTTACCATTTGGATAACAGTAACATCACATAGTAGGATTGGTCACCCTTTGGGAAGGGCCTTATAGTAGCTGATAAAGAGCTAGTTGGTGGCAGTGAGAGCTACCTTTTTGTCTGGGCAGAAGGGGGCATAGCTAGTAAAATTGTGCCAGCCTTTCCCATGAGAGAGTGTGTGCGTGTGTGTGTGTGTGTGTGTGTGTGTGTGTGTGTGTGTGTGTGTGTGTGTGTGTGTGTGTGTGTGTGTGTGTATAAATCAAATCTCAAAGTGTGTGTGTCAGCTACTTGGGCAGGGACACAAAGTACTAGATGGACAGAGAGGGTGCTGGAGGTTTTGGCTTGGCCACTCAGCTGAGATCTTAACCCTATAGCTCTGCCTTTGGGGAGTCTCATATGAGATCTGGAGAAGGATGGAGAAACCAGCCCCAGACTGACTGTGATCTCTGTGTGCTCTTAAGGGAAATTGTGCTTTACTGTGAATGTACTTGTCATCCTCCCAATGTATACATCCCTCACTGGTGTTAGTGGTGAGGATTGAGGCTCCTTGATTACTGGGCCAGTACAGGGGCGCATCATACATGGAACAAACTACTTGTCCCATGGTTAGTCCATCTTCCAGCTAAAAAAATCTAATTGCCAGGCTTATACTTTAAAGTTTATATTGATTAATTGTGAAAGTATGAGAAATGCTTTATCTACAGTTTGCTCTTGTGAGGAAAATTTTGCTTCGTGTGGTTTAGTTTCTTTCATTTCTCATGTCACTACTCACTATTTGAAGTGTATACATGACTCTGTAGAAACTACATCCAGGGCTGCAGCTGATGGTATGGTGTTTAGGAGGTTTGCCTTGCTACATTCTCAAAACCTCTCAGAAGATCTAAAAATGAGATTTTAAATTCTCTTTAGGACAAAGATTTAGTTTTTGGACTCTCTGTTACAGAGGTTATCAAAAAATGTGATGTGAGAGGTAAGCTGATTCAGGGAATCTCTCAGAATTTTTAGCCTCCTCCTATATATTTTCCAAGGGATTTCCTGCTCCCTCATCCCGTTTTAGTAAGAAACAAAATAAACAGTCTTAGTAGAATGCTGGTAAGCATATGTTTGAAAAACAATGGCAAGATAGTTCCAGAAATCAAACTGGAATCCCCTAGAAAAAAGGAGAGTTAATCAAGACAGAATGAATAAACAAGTGACCTTGCCCACCCCCCCATACCCACCCTATCAGTCCCTTATCCCTTCCAGAAAATCTTCAGCACATGCATATCTTTCAACCTCTTAGAGCAAGAATTCAGGACAAAGTCACAAATAATGAGGGGGATTAAGGCCCAAAAGTAGGGACATTTTTTAAAAATTGCTTTTACAAACTTAGAAAGTTGATAGAATAACATTTTTGCATTAGCATGAATTTTCTTGAGGAAATTACCAGAAAATAGGCAAAATTTGAGCATTCTACAAAAATCTATACAGTTGAGAAGTATCACATGCAATCTCAGAGTGTAGTATAAACCATTCGTCTTTCCAGGTTGAGGAATGTTTTTTATTCAAGAATGTTTTAATGCCAAAGAAAGAAAATGACAAACCAGTATAGGGTAGACCACAAGTTCAAAATGCTTTCACTTCACAACCTGTGACTCCTACTTCCTCATTTGAGTTTTTTTGGTAACCTTAGATTTAAAAGATGCTTATCACATTGTTATACGTCCAGATGTTCATCGTGCATACAGCTGCAGTCATAACAGATGGGGTTATCCTGCCGTCAGGCGGGTCCTCGGTCGGCCGAATTCCAAAGTCTAGGTCCGGCGTCGGTTGTCGCCGCTTCTTCCCTGACGTCAATGCGGCAGGGGTATAAAAGAGGCAGCCGATGCCATTTTCTTCAGTCTTTCTGGCCGCACGGTGGCCGAAGCAGAAGCAGTTCGCAAGTGCCGGTCGGCCAGCTCCTGAGAGTTACGATACGAAAGCATTTCAGCCGAAGTCTTCTTGAAAGCTAAGTACCCCGTTGGGGAAACTTTTCTTGCCTCAGACCGATGTCAGACAGAGTTAATAATTGCATTTCATGTGGGAAGCAAATACCGCATAAGGATTTCCACTCTTACTGTATACCTTGCTTAGGCCCAGACCACGACGTCTCGGCCTGCCGGTTTTGTGCTAGATTCAACAAATGCACTATTAAGCATTGGGCGGAGTTCGCCCTTCACTTTTTTGGCAAAAAATTTAATTATATTATGTTGTCGGATACCCCAACTCCAGTTTTGAGCAAAAAACGCAAAGAT